>NW_028077382.1:101583-576955 GCF_014824575.4 Sturnira hondurensis | reverse complement strand
TATGGACATTTTGATGATGTTAATTCTTCCAATCCATGAACATGGTATATGTTTCCATTTATTTGTGTCTTCCTTGATTTCTTTCTTCACTGTTGTGTAGTTGTCTCCATACAGGTCTTTAACCTCCTTGGTTAGGTTTATTCCCAGATATTTTATTTTTGTTTTTGCTATATCGAATGGGATTTTTTTCTTGCTTTCTGCTTCTGCTGTTTCATTGTTGGTATACAAAAATGCCTTTGATTTCTGGATATTGACTTTGTATCCCGCTGTTTTGCCAAATTCATTGATTACTTCCAGCAGTTTTTTGGTAGAGGCTATAGGATTTTCCAGGTACACTATCATGTCATCTGCAAACAATGACAGTTTTGTTTCCTCCTTTCTGATTTGGATGCCTTTTATTTCCTTTTCTTGTCTGATCGCTGTGGCTAGAACTTCTAATACTATATTGAATAGAAGTGGTGAAAGTGGGCGACCTTGTCAAAAACTGTTTTGACATTCTCTAAGGTGTTTTCCAATAATTTCTCCTGCCTAAGTGTATGAAGAGATGTGGTACTGTTCACTTTATGGTAATAAAATCGCATTGACCTATATTATCAGGTGGGTAATAACTGGCATCATCTCTCTTATCAAGTTGATAACAATTAGCATCATCTATATTACTCTGTGGATAACAGTATGTTACTCTTAGTTTCATTTTGTTGAATCATTGGCCAAAACTGCTTTGGTTGCAGCTTCATCATATGTTCAACAAAACCAGTTATCATATTCCAGGTTTCATTTTACATACAGATATCATTATTGCTTTCTAGAGTTACACTTCTAATGCATAAGCACAAATAAAAGAATTAAAAACATTTATATAGATATGGAATTAGTACTACCCATGTATTATGTGCATCCTTATTTTTCCCTCAAAAATTTGGGCAAAAATGTATGCATTACACATGGCAAAATACAGTATCTTGCAACTGAACCAGTTTTACTATTACCAAGGGAAATAGAGAGAGGTTCCTTATATTTAGGCTTTTATGGTTCACAGAGATGTCCTTAAGCTATATGCTGTCAGTAAACTGGTAAAATGTAGCCAGATGGAAAAAACATTTCAAAAATGGATAAATGCATTTGTCAGTCCTTTACAAACATTTGAATGGTTACCCAATTGTTAAGGTATTTAAAATAACTGCCTTTGTTTTATGAATGAAATCTTTACAGGGCCAAAGGTTTGGCTCCAGCACATGAAAGCCCACCGCATCTATTTACTTTTCCCAAACCCTCCTCTGTTCATCTTTAAGAACTTATGAATAATTGGACCTGTGAAACCAAAGTCCTTCTAAGAGAAGCTTTTCCTGCCCTATATTTTTGAAATGGAAATACACGGTCTTCTTCAAGAACTCTTGTCTAGGCCATCTTTTAAAACACAAATTTTGTGGAGATAATTATTATTAAAAGGGGAAAACCTTAGCTATATCTGAACAAATCTATTAAATTTATTTAAGCTATTCTTTCCTAAACTAGTAAATTTGGATACAGTTATTGAATGTCTAGGTATTTTGAAATAACATGAAATACTGAAACATTGATTGCTAGACCTGCTTTTGGTTTTTAATGACAAAGAGTCTATAGAGTAGATTTGAAGCTACAGATAAATGTCTTGTGCTTTACTGGAGATGTGTTTATTGAAAGTGAGAATGTTTGCTGGCAGAGAAACCTATGTTTTTAAAGGTCATCAGATTTGTTGTACATAGAGTCAATCTAGGAAATGTTGGTTCCTTACTTTTTGGTTGTTATTAGAAATTGAGGTTTCTAAAAGTTAAAGGTTCAAATTATGTTGAAATGAATCATATGGTTTTAGTAATAGAAGGTAAAGCTGCCCTTTGGACATGGATTTACCCTATACAACTGTTTCCAGGTGACATGTGGAACATGGGGTCCAGCAAATGAGGAATTGGTCACCCCTGACATCTTAAGGGACCCTTTCCTTCCTCTTTGGTCTTCTGGTCATTGGTAATGCCCAACCCTTGGGACATGAGGTAAACATATCCATGGGTCAAATGGGCTTTCTCTCTCAGACCTGCTTTTTTTCTCTCTCTGCCAGTGTGGATCTCTCAAGTGGGCTTTCTATCACGTTCCCATCTGAGTGGAATCTCAGGGAATCTCAGGAAGATTCCCAGGGAATCTAGCTGCTGTTCTTACCATTGGTAAGGTCACCCCTAGGCATGGGGTAAACACATCCATCCTTTTGTATTCCTCTACTGGTATGGACTCTAACTCCTGGTCCTCTATCTGGAGAATTTATCCCCTGTCACCAGGTTTCTGACATTTCTGGGGGCCAAAGCAACCCCACCCAGGTTCTTTTCTACTTCTAGATTGCTTGGAGCTGAGAATATCTTTATTCCCACCACTGTTTTATAGTCCTTGAAGGTTTTATTGAGAGTCTCAACAGGTCTTCTTGCTTGGTATTTAACACCTTCCACCCCCTTTTCCAGGCTTCCTAAAAGTTGCTAAAAGCAAATGACAAAAATCACATACTTTCTCTACAAAAATTTTTAATTCAGATTATGTGTGCTTTCTTTATGTGTTTAGTCTTCACATGTATGGTCTTCATGCGATACGTGTTTGTGTATTACATGTAGTGCATTTTTTGCCTCTGGATGGCATAATTAGGGTGCAATATTTTATTGGCCTAAAGATATTAAGTGCTTACTGGTATATAAATTAAGCATGATCCTATGTTCTGGACAAAATATTTCATATTAAAATGTGTTTTAACTTTGATTAATATCTCCTAGGTGTTATTACCAAAATGTGTTTTTTTACAAAACATTTACATTATAATCGTTTGGTTAAGTATATTTGACAACCATCAAAAAGTTTAAATTTAAAAACCGAGAAACGACTTTGAGTTATTCCAGTGGGACCCTGGAATACCTCAAGGATTTATTCTGTCTCCTTATAATAGAGAAGTATTTGAAATAATTAGGCCTATTTAATTTGCTCAAAATTACATGGAAAGCTTTGCCAAAGAGAATAATACCTAATTATATTTGTATACATATAGTTCACAAAAAATAGATGTTCTAACCCTGGCTGGTATAGCTCAGTGGACTTAGCACTGGCTTGTGAATCAAAGGGTTGACAGTTCGATTCCCAGTTAGGGCAAATGCTTGAGATGCTGGCCAGATTCCCAGTAGGGTGCATGTGAAAGGCAACCACACATTGATGTTTTTCTTCCTCCCTTTCTCCCCCGCTTTCCCTCTGTCTAAAAATAAAATAAATAAAATCTAAAAAATAAAATAAAAAATAATTTTAAAAATAGATGTTCTAGAAATTTCAACCAGCCTCAGGGAGGAACTTACAAAAGAATCAAGTTTAAACAGTAAAGTCTCAGGGATGTCCTGTCAGTGACATCAGACAAGCCAAGAGAGACGGTTCCCTGTGGGGACCTCACACAGTGCTACTCTGGGTATTTGTAACTCACACAATGGGAATTTATTAATTGTTTCCAACACTCAATGCACACTTCTGATAAGTCCTCTAAAGCATTTTAAAACCTTGCATACTATTTGGTCTTTATGTATATTCAGATTGTGTGTTAAACATAAAAAGTTGGGCTTCATATTATTCTTTTATGTCATTTCATAGTAATTATTACTTACCAAGAAATTGTTATCTTGAAATTTTATTTCTTACAAAAGAGCAAAATTCTTCATCAATTGCATTTTATTTGAATCTACACCCATGTCATGTTAAGTTGTGTCATTTATAAATAGTAATTGTTTTACTCTAATGAATTTATGAATATACTATATTATGTCTTTGGAAAGTTCATGAAAAAACTCTGACTTACTCCAAATTACAGGTATCTAAGCAGAGGTCATATCTTTAAAGTAAAGATTTATAGAACCCTATGGAATAACTGAATTCATAGAAATACTAGCAAATAATCAAGGCAAATAAAATTCATTATATGAGAGGGGCTGGGAAGATGGCAAGAGGATGAAAAGATGATAGTGAGATAGGTGCGAGCTGAACCTGCCTGCTTGTGCACACACCTGAGACACCTAGCCAATCTTCTGAAGAACAAAATCAATAGCCAATAGAATCCCAGCTTATATGCAGTTTGGAAGCCAAATATTGTATGGGACACTGAAAAACATATGGTAAGGAGATTGTGTAGGGACGGTAAAGTCCCTGGGACCTGCATGAGGACTCAGGCTGCTGCAGCACCTGGACTAGCACCTGGAACCAGGGGCAGCTGCTGCTGCAGGAGCATTTGAGGAGAGCCAGATCAACAATTGTAACTTCCCAGCTCATGCACTTCCCAGAACAGGGAAGGCAGTCCCCCACCAGGAGAAACCCGAATGCTTGAAGTTGCTGTGGGGAATAAAGATGTAGTGGGAGATGCACAGAGGTGTTCCCCCACTGGGACTGTGGTCCCGGGACAGTACCAGAGAAACTGGAGAGCTGGGTGACACCTGGAGATGTGAGAAGTGCTGGGCCGAAACTGACCCTGACCCAGGTAGTCTCTGCACTGGTCAGAGAGTTGGGCTGTATGAAAAGCCAGGTGCTTGTTAACAATGGTGGGAACAAACAAGAGAAATTTATTCAAAACAAGGCTCTCAGCTGCTGTTTAAGGAACTCTCGTGACACAGTGGGGCCAGCGAAGAGGGAGGAAGGGGGGCGTGATTTGCCCTCACTAACTGATCAAAGTGGAGCAACAGGAACACAGAGGGGTGGTAGTCCCCAGAGAGAGTTCATTTAATAGGGTATCTAAAGCTTCCCTGAAAAGACTTTGTGAGTGTGCATCACCCAGACCAACAAAGAGGGAGAAGGGATATGAGTTGTTTCCATCCATTGCACTTCAAGGTCTAAGCAAAGAGTGGCAAACAAGGTAGATTAAAGGCACCAGCATGGCACATATATATGAATAGTGGGGGTATCACAGCACTGTGAGGGTTTGGGCGAGAGGTTGGACACCTGTGAATATTGGAAGCCAGACCAAGCCACCAACACAGAGCTACAGGAAAGGAAAAAAAAGAAAATATGGAACCCAGCCCTACTCTGCCTGCAACAACCAGGAAGACCAGCAGAATGCACTTGGTAGGTTCAAGGTAGGTAGGAGGCATGTTCCTTTTCTTTTCTTTTTTTTTTCCCAAATATAAGACAATAAGACCTGGAGCTATAAAAGGATCAAAGACAGATTCAGAGGAGATAAGAAGACTAATACTAACAATTGAAACAAAATTCATTTTGCTATCCTACAGTACTTGCATTGTATTTATTTTTATTTTTAATTTTTTGTTATTATCTTATTTTTAAATTTCTCTTTTTTCCATGTATTTTTCTTGGTTTTGCTTGCTTGGCTTTATTGTTCAAACGGTTTTCTTTGTTTTCCCTTTTCATATTGCATTTTAATTTCTGTCCATTCACTTCACTCGTATTACTATAACACACTACTCTTGGTCTTTTACTTTTTATTCTTTTTATTCAGATCATTCACTTCTTGTCATATTATTGTTGTTCCCATTCCCACATAGCCCCCTTCCCTGGACTTGGTCCATTTTACTATCTTTCTGAGCTTTATTACTGTTGTGGTTAACTTCATGCTCTCACACACTATGCCAAGTTTCTATCAATTACTCTCACTGTATCTCATCATCTAATCCAGGATAGGCACTTTGGTTTTTGAAGCCAGCTCACATTCTTCTTCCCCTCTAACAAGGTTTTTATCTCTTCTTAACCCTAAATAAAAAGTGACTAGTTGGGTAAAATAACAAGGTTAATGCTGTATTTTTCCAAAGGATCTCCCATCTGCTCTACACTTGTTGGTACTTTAAATCCCATAGAATACTCTACTATGGTCATAATCCACTTCATCTTCACCCCACCCCAGATCACATACAAGATAAGGTGGCAGTTGTGAATACCACTAAACCCACTAAAGGAGAGAACCCACCAACAAAGGAGCCACCAATAGGTAAAACCCAAGTACAAAAAGAAAGCCCACTCAAACAGAAAAAAGGGCAATGCTAGAGCATCCAGACAAGGAGATCAAAGACACCACTCCACTGAATCCCACAGAACTCCTACCTTAATGTTTAGCCTACAAGGACAGCTAGTGAAGCAGAGTATTGGAAACTGCAGAAACAAACAAAAGAAGTCAACTAAAGTGGCAAGACAAGGAAAGAACTTGCAATTTAAAGCAATGGATGACTCCCTACTAAAAGAGCTAAGTGCAATAGAGGCAAGCAAACTATCAGGTATAGAATTCAAAAGAATGGTTATAAGGATGCTCAAGGAACTCACAGAAAACTACAAAGAACAGAGGGGGAACTACAAGAGTATGAAAAATGAAATAGAAACTATAAACAAGAACCATTATGAAATGAAGAAAACAATTTCTGAAATAGAAAACATACTAGAAAGAAATACAAGCAGGCTGGATGAAGCAGAGGACCAAATTAGTGAGCTGTAAGACAAAGTAGAAAGAAATACCCAAGTAGAGCAGCTGCATGACAGAAGACTTAAAAAATATGAGGATAGCTTAAGAGAACTGCAACACAACATGAAATGCAACAACATTCAAATCATAAGAATACCATAATGAGAAGGAAAGGAGCAAAAGGTAGAAATATTGTTTGAAAAAATAATGAAAGAAAACTTTCTGAACCTGGAAAGGGGAAAAACCACACAACTTCAGGAAGCATGGAGGGTCACAATCAAGATGAACTTGAATAGGCTTACTCCCAAACACATCATATTTAAAACACCAAGTTTTAAATACAAAGAGAGAATCTTAAAAGCAGCAAGGAAGAAACAAGAAGTGACATACAAGGGAGCTCCAACATGGCTAGTTGCTGATTTCTCAACAGACACACTTCAGGCTAGGAGAGAATGGCAAGAAATATTCCAAGAAATCAAAGGCAAAGGCCTGCAACCAAGACTACTCTACACAGCGAGGCTCTCAGTTAAAATGGAAGGTGAGATATGTAGTTTCCCAGAAAAAGAAGGCTGAAAGAATATAGCTCCATGAAACCAGCACTGCAAGATATGCTAAAGGGACTGCTATAAGAAGACAAAGGAAAAGAGTCAGAGAGAGAGGAACACAGGTACAATGGGGAAAAATGAATAAATACTTACTAATAATAATTTTAAGTGTGAATATATTAAATGCTCCCATCAAAAGACAGGTGTGGCAGACTCCAGCCAGCAAAGTGCACCTGTTGTGACTGAAGACAAGAATAAATGCACAAGCTAAAGCAATCCTGTGGAGAAAAGGGGGATGGCATAGCCACTTTCTCAAGAGGAGAGCGCCCTAGCCCTTGCCTAGACAGGCTTTTATTGTTTTTTCTTGGGTCTTACATCAAAGAAGGATTTATTATCTATTGCAAAGAATATTATTGTCTACATTTTAGGTACACTCAAGGAAATGAAAATAACACATACAGAAGGGAAAAGTGGCGAGCTGATTAACTCTATCCCTGAGAAAATTCACACAGGCTTTGGAAATTACCTTGAAGGTAGACAATATACATTTACTATTTCAGAGCAGGGAGAGGGAATTTTAGCAAGAGCAAGCCATAATAGTCTGTATGCACTTTGTAGGCCTGATTCCCATGAGAAAACTCGGTTTGAAGGTCTGGCTCCTGCCCACCCTCTCACTTCTCTAAACTTTCCATACAGAGCTGAGTCACATTTGCCAGACCAAAATAAACCAGTCCCCTACACATAGGGAAGCTAAATGGATAAGAAAACATGATGCACACATATGCTGCCTGCAAGAGACCCACCTCAGTACAAAAGATCTACACAAACAGAAAGTGAAGGGTTGGAAAAACATATTCCAACCAAATGGACAGGAAAAAGAAAGCTGGGGTAGCAATACTTATATCAGACAAAATAGACTTCTAAACAAAAGTCATAAAGACAGACACTGAAGGACACTTCATAATACTCAAGGGAAACATCCATCACAAAGACATAATTATTGTAAACATGTATGCACCCAACATAGGATCACCCAAATATATAAGCAAAATCTTGGAGGACTTCAAGAAAGACATAGACAGCAACATATTTATACTAGAGAATTTGAACAACCCAGTGTGAAAAATATATAGATCTTCCAAACAAAATATCAACGAGGATATTGTGGCATTACACAATGCCCTAGATCAAATAGACTTAACTGATATACATAGAACTTTTCATCCCAAAGAAGAAAATTACACATTGTTTTCAAATTTATATAAAATATTTTCAAAGATAGACCACATAATAGGACACCAAATAGCCTCAACAAATTCAATAAAATTTAAATCATATCAAGTATTTTCTCAGAACACAAGGGCCTCAAACAAGAAACCAACTGCAAGGAAAAAACTAAAAAAAAACTCAAATTCATAGAGATTCAACAGCAAACTATTCAACAATGAATGGCTTAATAATAAGATCAAGGAAGAAATAAAAAAGTTTCTGAAATCAAATGAAATGGAGACACATTAGTCCAAATCAAATGGAACACAGAAAAGGCAGTCCTGAGCAAGTAATTCATAGCAATAGGCCTACCTAAAAAAAAAGAAAAAGAAATGTTTCAAATAAACAACCTAACCCTACATCTTCAAGAACTGTGGAAACAACAAGAAACAAATTCTGGAGCGAGCAGATGGAAGGAAATAACCAAGGTCCTTGGTTATATGACATAGAGACTAAAGAACAATCCAAAGAATCAATAAATCCAGGAGTTGGTTCTTTGAAAATCAACAAGCCTTTAAGCAGATTAATAAAGAAAAAAAGAGCCCTGGCTGGCATGGCTCAGTGGATTGAGTGCGGGCCTGCGAACCAGACGATCGCGGTTCGATTCCCAGTCAGGGCACATAGCTGGGTTGCAAGCCGGTTCCTTGCAGGCTAACTACCAGCAGGCGACGCACAAAAGGCAACCATACATTGATGTTTCTCTCCCTCTTTCCTTCCCCTCTAAAGATAAATAAATAAATAAATAAAATCTTTAAAAAGAAAAAAAGAGAAAGGACGTAAATAAAATCAGAAATTAAAGAGGAGAAATTACAACGTTTCCCACAGAAATACAAAGACTTGTAAGAAATAACTATGAACAACTTATATGCCAAGAAATTTGAAAATCTAGGTGAAATGGACAAATTTCTAGAAAAATATAATCTTCTGAAAGCAGAAAGCCTGAACAGACCAATAACAGGTGGTGAAATCGGAGCACTAATCAAAAAATACCTGTCACACAAAATCCCTGGACTGCACAGTCTCACAGGAGAATTTTAAAAAAGAGTTAAGGAAGAGCTAACCCCCATACTTCTCAGACTATTCCAAAAAATACAAGGAGATCAAAGACTCCCAGACTCTTTTTATGGAGCCAGGATCATCCTAATCCCAAAATCATGAAGACACAACAAAGAAAGAAAACTACAGGCCAATATTGCTGATGAACATAGAATCCTCAACAAAATATTGGCCAACTGCAACCAGCAATAAATTAAAAAGGTCATACACCACGATCAAGAGGGATTCATCCAAGAAATACAAGGATGGTACAAATCAATAAACATAATACATCATGTAAACAAAAAGAAAGACAAAATCAAATGATAATATCAATACATGAGGAACAAGCATTTGATCAAGTACAGTACCCATTTATGACAAAAACACTGAGCAAAGTGGGAGTAGAGGGAGCATACTTCATTGAAATAAAGGCCATATATGAGAAACCTACAGCCAAGATTATACTAACAGGCAAAAACTGAAAGTTTTTCCCTAGGATCAGGAACAAGACAAGGGTGTTTGCCTTCACCACATTTATTCAACATAGTATTGGAAGTCTTAGCCACAGTGGTCAGAGAAGAGAAAGAAATAAGAGGTATCCAAATTGAAATGAAGCAAGAAAACTGTCATTGTTTGCATATGATATGATACTGTACATAGAAAACCCTATAGACTCCACCAAGAAACTACTGAACCTAATAAATGGATTTGGAAAAAACAGTTGAATTTAAACATGAACAATGAAATATCAGAAACAGAAATCAGAGAAAAAAATCTCATTTGATAAAGCAATGAGGAAAATAAAGTATTTAGGAATAAATCTTACCAAGGACTCAAAATACCTAATCTCAGAAAACTACACAACACTGAAGAAGGAAATTAAGGAAGGCACAAATAAATAGATGCCTATACTGTTTGTGGATTGTAAGAATTTCCATAATCAAAATTTCCATATTATGCAAAACAAATTATACATTGAATGCAATAACTATTAAAATATCAATAACATATTTCACATATAAAGAAAAAACATTTCAAAAATTTATATGGAACTGTACATGACCCCAAATAGCCTCAGCAATTTTGAGAAAGAACAAAATAAGAAAGATCACAATATTATCAAACTATATCACAAACCCACTGTAATCAAAACAGTCTGGTACTGGCATCAGAACTGGCATAGACCAATGGAACAGAATAGAGAGCCCAGAAATAAACTCATGTCTCCATGGTCAATTAATACTTGACAAAGTGGGGAGGGGCATAAAATAGAGTATAAATACTCTATACTTTACACAGGGTGTTGGTAGATCTGGACAGCTACATGGAAAGAAATGAAACTCGATGACCAACTTATACCATACACCACAATAAAATCAAGAATAAAATCATAATAAAAGGGTTAAATATAAGTCATGACATCATAAAAGTGCTAGAGCAGAACATAGGCAGGAAAATCTCAGATATTCACACAGCAGTATTGTCACCAATACATCCCCTAGGGCATAAAGGAAAAAAATGAACAAATGAGAATTCGTCAAACGAAAAAGCTTCTGGATGGCTAAATAAAACATCAGCAAAATGAAAAGGGAATCAATTGTATGGGAAAGTTTATTTGCCAATGAGACTCTGAGAAGGGCCTGATCTCCAAAATATAAAGAACTGATAGGACTCAACACCTGGCAGACAAACAATCCAATTAAAAAATGATTAAAGGACTTCAACAGACACTTCTCCAAGGAGGACATACAGAGGGTCCAGAGACATATGAAAGGATGCTCAACATCACCAGCCAGCAGAGAGATGCAAATTAAAACCACAGTGAGATACCACTTCCCACCAGTTAGAATGGCCATCATAAACAAATTAACAAACAAAAGTGCCGGTAAGGGTGTGGGGAAAAGGGAACCCTAGTGCACTGTTGGTAGGAATGCAGACTGGTGCAGCCACTGTGGAAAATAGTGTGGAATTTACCCCCCCCAAAACTAACAATGGAACTGCCTTTTGATTCAGTGATCCCATTGCAGGGATTACACCATAAGAACACTGAAACACCAGTTCAAAAGAACCTATGTATCCCAATGTTCATATCAGCATTATTTACTATAGCCAAGTGCTAGAAACAGCCTATTGCCAAACAGTAAATGAGTAGATTTAAAAAACTGTGGTATATATACACAATGGAATACTATGCAGCAGAAAGAAAAAAGGAACTCCTACCCTTGTGACAGCATGGAAGGAACTGGAGAGTATTATGCTAAGTGAAATTAGCCAGGCAAAGAAAGAAAAGTCCATATGATCTCACTTCTAGGTGGAACCTAATCAACAAAACAAAAACCAGAAATATAGAACCAGAGACATGGAAATAAGGAACAAACTGACAGTAACTAAAGGGGGTGGGGGAGAGGGATAACAAGGAATAGAAGGGGAAGGATCTAGTCATGGAACATGTACAAAGGACCCATGGATATGGACAACAGGGTGGGGATTGACTGTGGGCAGTTTGTTGGGCAATGGAGAGCCACTGGGGAAAATTGGGACAACTGTAACTGAACAACAATAAAAATAATAAAGCAGAAGCAAAAAGAGAGAAGTAATAGAAATCTCTCAAATTTTACATAGGTCAAATTTGGTCGCCCATTATCCAGCTTGGAAGACCATTTTAGAGCAGAGAGAAGACAAAACAGAAAACTATATCCCCTTTCTTTTCAGTTTTTTGGCTTTGGTGTCTCATGGATAATGGAGGTGATGAATGGTTGGCAGTGGGGCTGGGGTACAGAAACCAAGGCAGAATTGGTTGCTAGGTCCACAATTAAAGAAACTTGGAGAGAAGTGATCAAGGACCATGAGTAATCTGGGAGACATTTCTGCTTTGGGGTGAAAAGTTAGTGGACCTTCAGTAATTTTTGAGTTTTCTACCATATTCATGCCTTATTTATGCAAAACAAATTAAAAAATTTTAAAGGACACAAATGAATTCTGAAGTATTTAAAGCACTCCTCTTTTGCAGAGAAATAGACATTCTATTTTAACTTTCAAACTTTAAAAGAGGTTTTGTTTGAGGAAAGGAATAACTTTTGTTTCAGAAATTTACATTGTGATTTTGAGAAATATTGATTCATTTACAAATAAGCTCTGAAATTTTTTCTAACTGTAAAGAATTAGGAGGTATCTCATTTTGAGATAGTGGTCTGTCCATTCTACATCCTTTAAAGTTTTTTATTTTAATAACTTGCTATTTTCAAATACATTTATTATTCATATCTAAATTTTGGTCTAGTTGCAACTATGAGAAAAACAGGGAGAACCAAGGTAGAAGGATAACAGCAAAGAGAAAAATCATCCAACATGTATTAATTTACAAATTATGGTATGCTCAATGTTATGTCACTGCAGATCATTAAAAAGAATATGTTACTGCCCTGGCTGGTGTAGCTCAGTGGATTGAACGTGGGCCTGAGAACCACATGATCTCGGTTAGATTCCCAGTCAGGGCATGTGCCTGGGTTGCAGGCCAGTTCCCAGCAGGGAACTCACGAGAGGCAACCATACATTGATATTTCTCTCCTTCTCTCCTTCCCTCCCCCTCTAAATATAAATAAATAAAATCTTTTAAAAATTTTTAAAAAGTATGTGTTACTGATGTGGAAATATATCTTATTTATGTTAAAAACAACTTGCAGTACATTATGTAGAATAAATGAATTTATTTATAAAGTAATATAGTAAGTTACATACTGAAAAACTATCTGGAAGAATACCAACCAAATGAATATGGGCATGATGTGTTAGAAGGACTCGGAGGAGGGGATAGATTATGAGTGACTTTTACTTTCTAGGTTGTATATTTCCGCAATATTTTTCCCACAAGTGTGTTATTTTGTAAACATGAAATACAACACAGATAAAACTTACTAAAAGGGAATGGCAGTTAGAGAGTTCAGCAAGAGACTGCAAAATATTGCAAACCAAGAACTCAAGACACTCTCCCCTCAGACTTTTTGTTTTTTCAAAATTTAAAATTGTTATGTTTATTGTATGGTTAGTACTCTTTAAAACCCCTCACATCCTTTGTGGTTATCTGTAAGGGCAATAATAAATAATCTGTTGGGAAGATATTGGTAACTTGTGAGAATCTGATTTGCAGTAAGTTGAGGAGTGAATATGTAAAAGAAAATTTGGACAGACGATACTGATAAAAGTGGCTAAATAAATTCATGAAAAAATGTAGTGATCATAAAATTAGCCGTAGAGGACAGAATCTGAGTCCTTAATAAGAAAGCAGTCCACTGAAGCTTTTTGAGCATAACAATGATCTGTTGATGGTCCTTCCTGGTAGTAAAAATAATACAAATCAGGAGGATAGATGTGGAGGCTGTTGCATCGTGGTAAAAGGGAACAGTAGTAAGGAAAGAACTACTAATAGGAAAGGAGGAATGGGCAGCTAGGAAGGATATAAATCAGGATATTCAGTGACATTCTTCTCAAGCTATTTCTAAGTAGAATGAAGCTGAAACAGGCAAGAAAAGACATATTTTATTTTTATTTTTTATTGTTGTTCAAGCACAGTTGCATCCACTTTCCCCACCCAGCCTCCTCCACAACATCCCCACCCCACCACCACCTCTTAATTCTACTAGCTTTTGGCTTTGTCCATGAGTCCTTTATATATGTTCCTTGACAACCTTTCCCATTCTTTCCACTGTTAACCCCCTCTCCCCTTTTATCTGGTTACAGTCAGTTTGTTCTTTATTTCAATGTCTCTGATTATATTTTGCATGTTTGTTTGCTTTGTTGATTAGGTTACACTAATAGGTGAGATCATATGGTATTTGTCTTTCACCATTATGCCTTTTACCATTATGCTAAATGGTATTTCATTTAGCATAATGCTCTTCAGTTCCATCCATGCTGTCACAAAGGGCAGGCTCTCATTTTTTTTTCTGCTGCATAGAATTCACTGTGTACATATACCATAGTTTTTTGATCCACTCATTTACTGATGGGCATTTAGGTTGCTTCCAACACTTGGCTATTGTAAATTGTGCTTCTATGAACATTGGGGTGCATAGATTCTTTTGAATTTGTGTTTCAGGGTTCTTAGTATATAATCCCAGCAGTGGAATTGCCAGGTCAAAAGGCAATTTTTGTTTCTAATTTTCTGAGGAAATTCCATACCATTTTCCACAGAGGCTGCACCAGTCTGCATTCCCTCCAATGGTGTTCTAGGGTTCCCTTTTCTCCACAACCTCTCCAACACTTGTTGTTTGTTGATTTGTGTACAATGGCCATTCTGACCAGTGTGAGGTGGTATCTCATTATGGTTTTAATTTGCATCTTTCTGCTGGCCAGTGATGCTGAGCATCTTTTCAAATGTTGAAGGGTTAAAGGGACCTTGAGAATCCTCCCTGTTTATGCCTGAGCTGTGATCTTCATTGTAAGAGTGAAATATAGGCTTGCTATCTCCCAGGGAAAACTAGCCCTTCTCCTCAGGAGATTAGTACCTTTGATCTTTAACTGTTTCTTCAGGGAGAATTGGTCCTTCTCCCAGAGGGACCAGTTGGTTAGTCAAGTCACACAAGGCCCTTGGCACATAGCCACTTTTGTCTAAACATATTTAACCATAGCCCCCAAAGTGAGACTTTGGAATCTCACCCAGAGGAAAGGACACTTCATTTGGAACTTTTCCCATTTGGACCTCAAATGCTGTCTTCAGGATTCTCCAGCATCTAGTTTGGGTGTTGGTGATTTCCTGTCTGGTCATGTATGTTCTTGATTCTTGCTTTCTCTTTGTTCTTGCTTAATAAAGTGCTTAGCTATTATTCATTTTTGACTTGGGGTCTTTGTTGTCTGTGAATTCGAAACTCCAAACTAAGTGGCCACAATCTCGTATGTGCCCCTTAATGTCACATATGTCTCTGGGCCCTCTGTATGTCTTCCTTGAAGAAGTGTCTGTTAAGGTCCTCTGCTCATTCTTTTAATTGAGTTGTTTGTCTTCCTGGAGTGGAGTCGTGTGAGTTTTTTATATATTTTGGAGATCAAACCCTTGTCTGAGGTATCAATGGCACATGTATTTTCCTATATGGTTGGTTCCCTTTGATTTTCCTGATGTTTTCTTTAGCCATGCAGAAGCTATTTATTCTGATGAAGTCCTATTTTTTTATTCTCTCCTTTATGTCCCTTGCCCAAGGGGATGTATCAGTGAAAATATTGCTGTGTGAAATATCTGAGATCTCCTGCCTATGTTCTCCTCTAGGACTTTTATGGTGTCAGGACTCATATTTAATTCTTTTATTCATCTTGAGTTTTTTTCTCTATGATATAAGTTGGTGGTAGAGTTGTATTGTTTGCATTTAGCTCTCCAGATCTCCAAACACCATTTGTTGAAGAAGCTATTTTTATTTCACTTTGTGCCCCCTCACTTGATTAAATATTGACCATGGAGACATGGGCTTATTTCTGGGCTCTCTACTCTGTTCCATTGGTCGATGTGTCTGTTCTTATGACAGTACCAGACTATTTTAATTACATTGGCCTTTTAATACAGTTTGATATCAGGTATTATGATCCTTCCTATACTGTTCTTCTTTCTCAAAATTGCTGAGGCTATTTGGGGTCATGTACAGTTCCATTTAAATTTTTGAAATGTTTGTTCTGTATTTGTGAAATACATCATTGGTATGTTAATAGTGATTGCTTGGATCTATAAATTGCTTTGAATAGTATGGACATTTTGATGATGTTAATTCTTCCAATCCATGAACATGTTATATGTTTCTACTCGTTTGTGTCTTTCTTATTTCTTTCTTCAGTATCATGTAGTTTTCTGAGTACAGGTATTTTGCCTCCTTGGCTAGGTTTATTTTTAGGTACTTTATTTTTCTTGTTGCTATATCAAGTGGGATTTTTTCTAATCTTTTTGTGATATTTAATTGTTGGTGCATGAAAATGCCATCAGTTTGTGAATATTAACTTTGTATCCCACTGTTTTGTCAAAATCACTTTAGGTCAAATAGTTTTCTAGTATTGTCTATAGGGGTTTATATGTACACTATCATGTCATCTGGAAATAATTACAGTTGCACTTCCTCCTTTCCTAGTTGGATGCCATTTATTTCTTTTTCTTGTCTGATTCCTGTGTCTGGAACTTCCAATTCTGTGTGGAATAGAAGTAGTGAAAATGGACATCCTTGTCTTGTCCCTGATTTTAGTGGGAAAGCTTTTAGTTTTCTCCAAATGAGTATGATGTTGGCTGTAGGTCTTTCATATATGGTCTTTACTATGTTCAGGTATGCTCCCTCTACTTCCACTTTGCTAAGTGTTCTTTTTGTAAATGAGTGGTGTACCTCATTGGCTTTTTCCACATTTATTGATATGATTATGTGATTTTTGTCTTTTCTTTTGTTATATGATGTATTATGTTGATTGAATTGTGAATATTATACCATCTTTGCATCCCTGGGAAGAATCCTACTTGATCATGGTGTATGATATTTTTAATGCTTTGCTGGATGCAGTTTGCCAATATTTTGTTGAGGATTTTAGCATCTATGTTCATCAGCAATATTGGTGTATAGATTTCTTTCTTTGCTGTGTCTTTATCTGGTTTTGGGATTAGGATGATGCTGGCTTCATAAAGAGTTTGGGGATCCTCCTTCTTGAACTTTTTGAAATAGTCTGAAGCTAGGGGTTAGCTCATCTTTAAAGGTTTTGTAAAATTCTCCCGTGAGACTGTCCATTCCAGGGCTTTTGTGTGCTGGGATTTTTTTTTAATACTGCTTCATTTTTCTAGGTGTTGTTGGTCTGTTTAGGCTTTCTGCTTCTTCTTCATTCAGTTTTGGAAGATTACATTTTTTTTCTAGAAGTTTTTCTGTTTCTCCCAGGTTTTCAAATTCCTTGGCATATAGATGTTTATATAATAATATTTTATAATCCTTTGTATTTCTGTGGTATCAGTTGAAATATCTCCTCTTTCATTTCTCTTTTTTATTTTATTTTTTATTGTTGTTCAAGTACAGTCGTCTCCCAGATATTCCACACAGCAATATTTTCTCCTCTTTCATTTTTGATTTTATTTATTTGGGCCCTCTCTCTTTTTTTTCTTTATGCATCTGCTTAAAGGCTTGTTGATTTTGTTTATCTTTTCAGAGCACCACTTGCCGGATTTATTGATCCTTTGAATTGTTCTTTTAGTTCCTATGACATTTAATTCTGCTCTGACCTTGGTTATTTCCTTCTGTCTGCTCACTCCAGAACTTGTCTGTTGTTGTTCCTCCAGTTCATGTAAGTATAGGGTTAGGTTGTTTTCTTGAAATGTTTCTATCTTTTGTAGGTAGGCCTGTGTCATTTTGAACTTCCCTCTCAGGACTGCCTCTGCTGTGCCCCGTAAGTTTTGAACTATTCTGTGTTGATTTTCATTTGTTTCCAGAAACTTTTTAATCTTATTTTTAATCCATTCATTGTTTAATAGCATGTTATTAAATTTCCATGAATTTGAATGTTTTTGAGCTTTTTCTCCTGAGGTTCATTTGTAGTTTCAGGAACTTGTGGTCCGAGAAAATGCTTGATATGATTTCAAATTCCTTGAATTGTTGAGATTTTTTCTGTTTCCTATCACATGTTCCATATGCATTGAAAAAATGTATATTTTGCTTCTTTGGGGTGAAGTGTTCTATATATATATTAATTAAGCCTGTTTGATCTAGGGCATTGTTCAATGCTGTAATATCCTTGCTGGTTTTTTATTTGGAAGATCTATCCATTGTTGGCAATGTGGTGTTAAAATCCCCTACTATAAGTGTGTTGCTGTCTATCTTTTTCTTGAAGTCCTCCAAGATTTTTCCTATATATTTGAGTTCTCCTATTGATATATGTTTATAGTGATTATGTCTTCTTGATGGTTGCTTCCCTTGAATATGCTGAAGTGTCCTTCTGTGTCTCTTTTTTTATGGCCTCTCTTTTGAAGTCTATTTTGTCTGATACAAGTATTGTTACCCTGGCTTTTTCTTTCCCTATCCATTTGCTTGGAATATTTTTTTCCAACCCTTCACTTTCAGTTTGTATAGGTCTTTTGTTCTGATGTATGTCTCTTGCAGGCAGCATATGTGTGGGTCATGTTTTCTTTTCTTTTTTAAAAAAAGATTTTTTAAAGAGAGGAAGGGAGGGAGAAAAAGAAATATCATATGTGTTGTTGCCTCTCACGTGCCCCCTATTGGAGACCTGGCCAGCAGCCCATGCATGTGCCCTACACTGTGAATGGAACTAGCAATCCCTATTTTGCAGACTGGAACTCACTGAGTCACATCAGCCAGGGTCTGTTTTCTTATCTTTCAGCTACCCTATGTCTTTTGATTGGAACGTTTAATCTATTTACATTTAAGGTTATTATTAATAGGTACTTATTCATTGCCATTTCCACACACCCCCCTTTGTACCTGTGTTCCTCTCTCAGAGAGAAACATTTTAAGATAGAGAAATAGAGAGGCATACAGTAAGGAAGTGAGCTAGAAGAAGAGAGCGGCAGAGACACAAAGAGGGACTGATAAAGGAAAGAGATTTGCTTGTACTTTGGGGAAGACATAGAAAGCTCTGTCAAGGAAGTATTCAGCCAGGCAATATGAAGAATAGACACATTTATTGAAGAAGGTACAAGACGCATTGTCCATAGGACAATGACAGCACAGTTCCCTTTAAGGTAGGCACTTTGATATGTCACAAGGTTCTTTCAATTGCCATCAACTGCTCTATCATATTTTCTTGAATCTCACCTATGGTCTGAAGTCTCTCCCCTTTCAAAGTTGATTGTAGTTTTTGGGAAAAGCCAGAAGTTGCAGGGTGCCAAATCTGGGCTATAGGGGGGCTGAATTACCTGGGTGATTTGATGTTTCAAAACAAAAAACAAAAGAAAAATCAAAACTCTACATAAGACCTGATGCATGAGTGGCTCTGTTGTTGTGATAAAGCTGCTAATCACCAGTTGGCCAGAGCCTCAGCCTTCTGAATCATCCAATTTCCATGGAGGAATATTCAAGCTTACTGCAAAATTTGATGCAGATTCATTGCTCTACTCACTCAGACATTTTGAATGAGATGGCCACATAGTACACATGCTCGTTCAACAGCATCTACTGCTCCCACTGACTAGTACAGTGAAGTCATCACTATTCACACACGTGCATTCCAGCCACTCTCTTTCTCGGCTGCCAGGTTACATTGTCACTCAAATCCTTCTCTTTATAGTAACAATGGCTGAACTTTTTCTGAACATACCTCTTAGAAGTTCTTTTAAACAGATATGGCTTTGTAGTTTTCTGGCCACCTCCCACCAATCTCACCAAGATGGAACCTAAATGGGAAACCCTCAGAATGGGCTATTACACATATACAGGAGGTCTAAGAATAAATAGGAGATAAAAAAATCAACAAACTTTTAAGGATAATTGATTTAAACCAATTCTTCTTATTATTATTCTATCTTTTTAAAAAAAATTTAACATTCCATTTATTTATTTTTAGAGAAAAGGGAAGGGAGGGAGAAAGAGAGGGAGAGAAACTTCAGATGTGCAAGAAATACATTGATCTCAGGCCCCCAAGTGGGGACCTTGCCCACAACCCAAGCATGTTCCCTGACTGGGAATTGAACTGAGGACTTCTTGGTTTGCAGACCAGCACTCAGTCCATTGAACCACACAAGCCAGGGCTCATACTGTTTATCTTAATATGTACTTATTTAGAAGCTATTATACACTGGGCTCTATTCATTAAGGCACAGAATCCTTCTAGATCCTGGCCGGGAAAATTGTTAAATAAGTTGTCTCAGGTCACAAAGTCAGTGAATGATAGAGCCAGGAATGGAGCCCATATGGACCATCTCTAGAGTCTGAGCACTAACCACCATGCAATGGCCTCCCTTAAACTAACCTGGGTTCCTGCCAGACACTTTTTTCTTAAACCATATATTTTATTGCTGGGTTTATTTAATTCACAGGACCACAGTCTCTGATGTAGGTTATTACTTTTAAAGAACAGTGTGAAAAGACTAGATTATAGAACAATCTAGCATAAGATACAGGTTACAAAAACTCAAATGCATACTCAAACTCAAGACATACTCAAATAACACTGTCACTGAAAAATGTAATTGCCTTTAGTTATTTAAATATTATTTTTTTTCAATTGGTAATTTTGTCTCCAGCATTTAACTGTATTATATTTCCTGAGAATCAAATTTTTAAAGACAGTGAGGGGAAAAGCTAATCTGACTCAGCAAGGGTTTGAGGGATTTTGTTGAATCCCTCAAAGTAGAGTACCCGGTAAACACCCTAGTAAAGACTCCTGCTCTTATGGAGCTCACATGCCTCTGGAGGCTGGATGGGGGTCTGGGATTGCAGATATCTCCAAGATGGTCAACATTAGTTTCTATCCTCCTTGTATGCACATAACATTGCATTATTGACTGCAATTCACTCAACTCCCTTGAATCTGGACTGCCACAACAACACTTTGACCAATAAAGTGTGGCAGAACAATTCTACACTGGTGCTAGACCTGGCCTATAAGAGGACTGACATCCTCTGCTTTGGTCTCTTACAGTCCCTAGCCACCAAGAAAGATATTTGTATTAGTCTGCTTGGACTGCTATGACAAAATACCAGACTGTGTAATTTAATCAACAGAAACTTATTTTCTCAGTTTATTTTCTAGAGGCTGGAAGTCCAAGATTAAGGTGTCAGCAGTATTGGTTTCTCCAAGGCCTCACCTCTCTTTTTAGCTTGCAGAAGGCCATCTTCTCTCTGTGTTTTCATTTGGCCTTTCCTCTATGCACACTCACTCCTAGTATCTCTCTTTTCATAAGGATACCAGTCCTATTGGATTAGCGCTTCACCCTTATGACCTCATTTAACCTTAATCACCTTCATAAAGGTCTTAGCTCCAATACAGTCACATTGGGATTTAAAGCTCACCATATGAACTTTGAGGAAAAACAGTCCAGTCCATAACAATGTTCCATAACATTGTTATGGAATGTTAGTCCATAACAACTATTCCACCATATAGAGGGGGTGAGGAGCTTCGCTGAGCCCATCTTTCTGCCATTCCCTGACAAAGGCATCAGGTATGTGAATGAAGAGCAGCCCAACTGCCAGATGAATCCACCCTGAGTTGCCAGTCACTGCCATGTACAGTAGAAGAATCACACCATTGAGCCTTGAGTTTTGGGGAAGTCTGTTACATAATACAAAATATTTAAAACAAAAGAGTGGCATAGGTTATTGAACAAAAAAATATACGGTTACTAATTGTGACAAGTGCTATGGAGGAAGAATTAAGATACTATGAAAAAGAATAATGGTGCGGGTAGAAATGGCATCCTGAACTACAAGGAAGAAATTCTTTTCTTTTTAATTTATTTTATTAATTTTTATCTATTTATCTTTAGAGGGGAAGGGAAGGAGAGAGGGAGAGAAATATCAGTGTATGGTTGCCTCTCATGTGTCCCCTGCTGGGAACTGGCCTGCAACCCAGGCATGTGCTTGGACTGGGAATCAAACCGCAATCTTGTCATTTGCAGGCCCACACTCAATCCACTGAGCTACACCTGCCAGGGCACAAGGGAGAAGTTCTTGAGGGACCTGGAGTGTGTTGGGCCTAAAGATTACAATGCCTTTGTGAGCTCTGAAATGACTTCTCTTCTCTTTCTGTGCTAAACTTCATATGCATTCTTTGCAGATGATCCACTCCCTCCAGAATCAGCCTCTCATAAAACTTTCTCTATCTTTCTGACACTACGATTTCTTCCTTCTTTTGGTATCTTCAGAGCTTACACATTATAGCATCTTATGTGTAGATGTCATACACATTAGCATCTACATTTGTATATTGAATAAGAAATTGTCTATATTATAATTTTAAACTTTTTAGGGTAAAATATACATAAAGTACACAAGAACTCAGTGGAAAGCTTAATAATTTGTTACCTTCCAGACAGAAATGAAGAATATTCTCGGTATCAAAGAAGGCTCATGCTTCTTCCCATTAAAACCCACTCCAAGAGGTTACTGAGAAGAAATTGCTATCTCAAATTTTTAGAAACATTGATTAATTTTGTCCATTCTTGAATTTCATATAAATAAAATCACACAGTAAGCACTTTTGTCTGGCTTTGTTTTTCTTTTACTCATTATGTCTGTAAGAACCATTCTTATCTATAGCAGTAGTTTGTTTTTCTGAGTAGCTATTCACTGAATGAATATATCACAATTTATTTAATAATTTTGCCATTGATCAGTTTTGAGTTGACTTCAGTTCTTGTCTATTATAAATAAAGCTGCTCTGACATTCTTATGTATGTCTGTGAAGTGAACCATTTCTTGGAGTAAAGACTGATAGATTACAGCACAGGTATATGTTTAGTTTTTTAGGTAATGCCAAACAATTTTCCAGACTAATTTCCTCATGTGCTGTTGCTTATGTTTTTAAACATTTATTACCATTCAACACCAGTTTTTGACATTCTTTTATGGTAGAACAGAAAGGCTCTGTCAGTTCCATTTCCTGCTGGAAACATTCCTCCTGTAGTCCCTCTTCTGTACTACTGTAAACTGACTGCTTTCTAAGCAGCAGGCACCCTGGAGCTTGTCTTTACCTTCTCCTGTGTTAGATTCTCTATTACTGGATTGCACATTTTACTTTTGCTAAGTTTAACTCCCTGTTTGGTAGAACAGTTCCTCAGAAACTTTCTGAGAAAGGGGACATGGAAGGTAAAAACTTTTTGAGAGTTTGAAAGACTAAAAATGTCTGTTCACACTAAATTGGTAGTTTGGCTAGGACCAGCCAGAAATCCAGTGTGGAAATTATTTTCCTTTATGGAAATGATTAAGGTATCACTTCACTGTCCTCCAGCTTTCAGTGTTGCTGTTAATCAGAGGGGAGAGGGGAGGGAATTTCAGGGAGAAAGGGTGAAGGGTTTGCTGGAACAAGTATAAAGGACACAGGGACAATAACAAGGGGGGGGTGGAAATGGGAGGGAGGTAGGGAGGGCTGGGGGGTGGGTTGGGATGGGGGGAAAAGCAGAAAACTGTACTTGAACAACAGTTTTAAAAAAAGAAAAAAGAAAAAAGAAGAAGAGAGATGCCTTTCTGATGCTTAATCCTTCATATACAAGCTTTTTGTTTTCTCTCTTTTAGGGTTTTCACTTTACCCCTAAGGTTCTGATATTTCATGATGTGCTTTGAGTAGGGGCTTTTGTCACATGTTAGCAAAGGCATTTGGTGAGCCTTTTGAGTTTTGGAAAACAGTCTCGAGTTATGGCTTTATCTCCTTTCTTTCATCATTTCCTTTTCTGTTCCTGGAAGCCTTGGTAGCATACCTTGTACTATAACACCCTTTGTATTTTTATTGATTCTCTCCTACTTTCCTTCTCCACCCCACACTTTCTAGGGGATTTCGACATCTTTATTTTGAAATTCTTTCTTTAAAAAAATTCTGACATCATAATATTAATTTTAAGAACTACCCATTTCTCTGCTTTCACGAATACAATATCTTTTAGCTCACTGAGGATTTAATTATATATATATTTTTAATCCAGGCATTTACATCAAATGACTTTTGCTGCTTCTTCTCTATATTGTTCCTTGTCTTTATTGTAGAACTATTTTCTTAAACATCTGGTGATACTTGGTTGTTGTTCATATTTAAATTTAGGAACACGCGATTGTGGAAGCTCTGCCGGAGTGGACCAAGCTTGTACACTGGAGAGTCTTGGAGGATCGCGTGGAGGCCCGGCCATTTCTTCCAGGGATCCTTAAATATTAATGTCTACAGTTCTTTATCTCTGGGATCAGTTTCCACCGACATACCTGAAACCAAGGGTCCCAATTTCTGGACTGCAATCAAAGCTCGCCTGAGCTCCGCCTCCTGTTCCCCCGACCCCACCCCACCCCAAGCTCTTCTGAGTTCACCCCATCCCAATTTCGTGGAAATGTTGTATTTCACTAAACCAGTCCCTAGTGCCAAAAAGTTGGGGACTGCTGTCTTAAATCTCCTGCCAAAAGTAGACGGGCTGAGTCTGTTTGGAGTCCTGGGGGGCTGGTGGGGGAGGACCTAGGCACTTGGATTCCTGGCCCTACTGCCCGCTGGCGGGGTCTTTCAGGTGGCGCGCTCCGCCCTCCACTGCTTGGCTCGCGCACTTCCCAGGGAGGGAGCCCGTTACAGCGTCAGGTCCGGTGGCTCGGGGTCCGCGGCTTTGCGTGGTGTGGGAGGGAAGCCTCGCTCCATTCACTCAGAGTTCCTGACTCTAGTGAGAAACAACATTTACATTCCCATATCTTGAATAAATAAACCTCAAGCTGTGAAAAAAAAATGATGACTTATACAGGGAGCATATGTATCACAGTGGAAAATTTCACCAACTGGGGGGAGCCCCCCTGCATGCTGTCAGGCTAGCCGGGCGATCTAGGACACCAGACTCTGACCCCTCGTGCCTACAGAGGGCTCAGGTCGGAGCCGCGTGTTCGGGTGTGTCTCTGCTATGGGTGCTACTCCCGGCTATCCTCAGTTAGTTCCTCACTTCTGTTTGTTCTCATTCTTCTCTTCACCTTTTTCTTTAAATCCTAATGACTGACCTTCAATAAGGTCTCTACCTTTCCGTGATGACAGATCACGTTTTGTTGTGTATTCTGATTTATTCGTTAAATTCACGTTTTCTGAAAGCTTATTAATTACCCTGGGTGCTCCTAGGAGAAAAATTACTCTGATGGAATAGAACATGCACACTCACCCGGTGATGGCCAGACAGTCCTGAACTTTCTGGGCAGTATATGGGCTGAAGTATGTGGTTAAAAGTGGAAGTGTCGGGATTCATAAAAGGTCCCACCGAGATTTGAACTCGGATCGCTGGATTCAGAGTCCAGAGTGCTAACCATTACACCATGGAACCTCCCATGTTCGAGAAGCTTAACATACTATCCTAAGATATCTTTAATTCGACTTTCGTTTTTGTTATTAAATATAAGATATATAAAGTATAACTAAAGAAGAAATGGTGCTTTGCCTCTTCTTCCTGATTGTTAAAAAATTAATTACAGGAGTTGTTTTGTTTGTTTGTTTGTTTTGTGGATCTCAGCCATTTTCAGCTGCAGGGCAGAGGGAAAACCCCTGCAAAGAGTGTAAGGTGGGTAGGAGGGAGTTTTCTCTGAATGTTCTCACCAATTTCCTTTCCAAGTATTTTTCCTTGGATGTCAGGGGCCGGGCAGGGACCTGATCCAAGAATATTGTTAATTATGGCAGTTTTGATTTTTGCCTTTATTTCCGACCCACACAAAGAAAAACTGGATTTTAATCTCACCATTCAAATGGGGGATTTTACCAATATAAAACTATAATGCCTTTCTACACCTTCAATTACTCATGCTAGAGTACCTGCAGTTGCCTCTAGAGCAACCTTGGAGTTTCTTAGGTTGCTCCTCAGCTATAATCTTGGGCTTGAAATTTTAAAAACTCCAAAATGCCTTAAATGCAGGACCAGGTCTCATTTCTCTTTGACACCAGGACATCTGAAATGTAGTAGAAGCTAAATTAATGTTTGCTAAATTAATGCACAGATAAAAGGATTATGAACAAAGGAATGAAAGAGTTAAGGAATACTCTGTGGGATGGCCCAGCACTAGATTTTTTTGAAGGTTTCTTTATCCTATGCTCCATACGCTAAATCTGACAACTTTAAAGGGAAGACTATCACTGCTCACCTGTTTTATTTTGTTTTTTTTTTTTTCTTTCCAGGTTCTAGTGAGGCAGCAAATAGAATAGAAAATCCTAACGGACTTCTGGTCAGCACACCTCAACCCTGTACACAACAATAGCAAAAAACAAAACTACACTACAAAACAAATATGACCCAGAATTGTCAGAAAATCAAGCTGTGTGGAAGTCTGACAACCAAGGATTTAAAGAAGCTACATTCATCCAGATGGATAGGAAGGGAAGAGACGCAGAGAGGTGCAAAGAAGCACAGAAAGGCACAGGGTTGGGAATGGGTGGTCCCATATCTACCTGTGTATAAAAAATGGGAGGGATACCTCAGGAGCAAGGGATCTCAGCTCCAGTGCAGAACAACCAGACAAGGGTTCCAGCACCAGGAAGATAAGTCCCTATAACTTCTGGCTGTAAAAACCAGTGTGGGTTGGAAAGGTGGAAGAAACTGTGAGATTCTCAAGAGACTCCTCTTAAAGGGCCCACAAGGGACTTAGGATGCACTTAGACAACCCCCTCTGGGCTACAGCACCAGAGCAACAGCTGGAAGGGCACCAGTGGAATATGGGGTGAAAGTGAAGTGTGAGTGCTGGGCGACAGCTTCCTCTAGGCAAAACTCCAGAGGCCAGGCAATACTGCCTATTGCTGCCCCCCTCAGCCCTCCCCTACACAGAGCCACAGAGTGGTGACATGGGTTGCTTTGTCCTGGTGATTCCCTAAGCCCCCTGTCCCCTCATACAACTTAACAGGTGCTCTTTTCTCCATTAGGCCACAATACTAAGGCAGGGAATCAAAGCACTTCTTCAGAATACACAGAAACAAACACAGGGAGGCTGGCAAAATGAGGTGACAAAGAAATATGACATAAATAAAAGAACAGAACTCCAGAAAAAGAACTAAATGAAATGGAGATAAGCAACCTATCAGATGCACCATTCAAAACACTGGCTATCAGTATGCTCCAGAAACTCATCAGGCACTTCAACAGCATAAAAAAGACCAAGACTGAAATGAAGGTTGAATTAAGTGAAATAAAGAAATATCTACAGAAAATCAACAGTGGAGAAGATGAAGCTGCAAATCAAATCCATGATTTGGGATGCAAGGAAGGAAAAAGCATTCAATCAGAATAGCAGAGAGAAAAAAAGAATTCAATAAAATGAGAATAGGCTAAGGAGCCTTTGGGACAACTTCAAATGTACCAACATCAGAATCATAGGGGTGCTGTAAGAAGAAGAGAATGAGCAAGAAATTGAATACTTATTTGAAAAAAATAATGAAGGAGAACCTCCCTAATTTGGTGAAGGAAATAGACATACAGGACCAGGAAGCACAGATAGTCCCAAGCAAGATGGACCCAGAGAGGGTTACACCGAGACACATTGTAAGTAAAATGCCAATGGTTAAATATAGAGAATCTTAAAGGCAGCAGAAGTAGATAGTCACCTCCAAAGGAGTTCCCATAAGACTATCCACTGATTTCTCAAAAGAAACATTGCAGGCTAGAAGGGACTGGCAAGAAGTGTTCAAAGTGATGAAAAGCAAGGACCTACAGCTTAAATTACTCTCTCCATCAAATCTACCATTTAGAATGGAAGGGCAGATAAAGTACTCCTGAGACAAGGTAAAACTAAAGGAGTTCATCATCACCAAGCCATTATTGTATGAAATGCTAAAGGGAATTATATAAGAAAAAGATTAAA
Source organism: Sturnira hondurensis (assembly GCF_014824575.4). Lineage (NCBI taxonomy): Eukaryota > Metazoa > Chordata > Mammalia > Chiroptera > Phyllostomidae > Sturnira > Sturnira hondurensis. The sequence continues at coordinate 549,206 of NW_028077382.1, read as the reverse complement.
ACTACAAACACTAAACTGGCAACAAATTCCCAATTATCAAAAATTGAATTCAAATAACAAACTAAGCAAACAAGTAGAACAAGTAGAAAAATCATATGTATGGAGATCATTTGGAGGGTTATCAGCTGGAAGGAGGACAAGGAAGAATGGGGGGAAAGATGCAGGGATTGAAGCACAAGTTGGTAGGTACAGAATAGACAAGGGAATATTAAGAACAGTTTAGGAAATGCAGTAGCCAAAGAACTTATATGCATGACCCATGGACATGAACTAAGGGGATGATTGCTGGAAGGAATGGGCTTACTGGGTGGAGTGGGCGAAGGGGGAAAAATTGAGACAACTGTAACAGCATAATCAATAAAATATACTTTTTAAAAAAGGAAAATCTTGCCCTGGCTGGTGTGGCTCAGTGGATTGAGTGCCAGCCTGTAAACCAAAGGGTCACCAGTTGATTCCTAGTCAGATCACATGCCTAGGATGTGGGCCAGGCCCCAAGTTGGGGGTGTGAGAGGCAACCACACATTGATGTTTCTCTCCCTCTTTCTCCCTCCCTTCCCTTCTCTTTAAAAAGAAATAAATGAATAAAATCTTTTAGAAAGAAAATCCTGAGACAATGCAGCTGTCATCAGTCACCATTCTAATTTCTGAGAATACCTTGACACCTGATAATAATTAGCATTGTGATTTCCTCATTGAGTGGGCAATCTAGGAAGATTGTGGGATATGTAGGAGTTTAAGTAAAAACCCTATAAAGCCTGTAACCCTTCAGTAGAAGGAAGCCATTTCCTGGCCAGAGATGGCCCACTCCCATGTCTTATTACTTAATAAATTTACCACTTGTTTTGCTTTCCAATATCTGTGTGGTCAGTCCAATTCTTTGTTCTCAACCTTCAAGGGCCTGGATCCCATCTCTATCTGCAATAGTTTGTTGACCCAGCCAGGAAAACTTATGTGAAAATGCCAAAGTTATAAGACAAGTCCTTCCACCCTCCCTGGTAGTTGGAGGAGACTTCCATTCTCTTTGTTTCCTTTATGCCTTGGGGCACCCTGACTTCTTGAAGAGAGTTTGCTGTTTTTGTGTGGCATGGCTTGAGCAGTTAAAAGCCAATAGGGCACTTCCCACATTAAAAGGTTCTCATGTGAGTATTATCTGGTCATGGATCATGGTTACAGTCTAGCTCTCCACCAGGCACAAGACAATATTCACACAATAAGGCACAATGCTTGACATAACATCATCCTTTCCCCACAGCTTTCCATGCAGGAATATTATAACTCTTGGAAAGAAATGCCAGGTGCACATCCCTTCTTCATAAGCCAACAACGTTCCTTCTAAAACTTGCTTCACCCACAGCCTCTCTATTTTGCACCTGGCATTCCCTGTAAAAGTTTGCTGCATTTACTGAACATAGGTCAAGGATGGTGAACACTTTAAGATCCTTTGGAGGCTTTCCCAACCAGGTTAGGTTTGTAAAATAGATAAACTAAAACACTCCTGCCCCTGTGCAGAGGGATGAATGATGAGGTGAACCAATAAATTATAAAAGTAGAGGACCAGAGGAAACTAGTTCAAGTAACACCATGATTTAGTGTTTATTAGCTGGGATGAAACAATGCTTTAGGAAACCTGTGAAGTATGACAAGTTCAGAGAAATAACACAAGGAGAGGGAGAGAATCCTGCTTTCTTCCATAACAGGCTGGTTGAGACATTCAGGATATGTACTGAACTAGATCCATCCTCTGCAGAAGGTCAAGTATTGATAGTGCAACATTTCATTAGCCATTCAGCACCAGATATTCATAGGAAGCTTCAAAAATTACAAACAGGTCCACAGACTTCTATAGCCCAACTAACAGACACTGCCTTCTTGGTTTTTACCAACGGAGACTTTGAGGAAAGGAGGAACAGATCCAGCATAGGAAAAAGCGGGTGGAAAGGCAGGCCACATTAATAGCACTAGCTGTTAGCAGCTCCGTTAGCAATGCCCAGTCACCCCAAGGTAACCTAGGAAAGTCACAAAAATGCCAAGAGCAAAATGATCAAAGATACTTTAAGTGTAAACACCCTGGACATTGGGCAAGGGATTGCATTTGGTCATCCCTAGGGCAATGTCCCATGTGCAATGTACAAACCCTGATCTCTAGCATTGGAAAATAGATTGCCCCCCATTCCCAGAGTGGAAAGGGGTCATCACCTAAGGCCATGGCAACACTTGAGGACTGAAGGTGCCTGGGAACAGATTGGCCACAGCCTATGCCAGCATTTGGATCTCTAATGAAACCTTGAGTAATCCTTGACTGGCATGTAAGACAATTAACTTTCTTGTTGCTTCTGGAGTTACTTACTCTGTCCTCAATTATACACTGGACCTCTCTCCTCTAGTTCAATTAATATTATGGGGGTTGAAGGAAAATTTCAAAGTTGTCTTTATATACTCCCAATCACCCATCAATTTGAAAGCCAAATTTTTAAATATTCTTTTCTAATTATTCCACAATGGCTTATGCCATTGCTAGGATGAGACCACTTGACCATATTAGGGGCCATTTTGATGTTTCAGAAGGTCCCAGTTAAGATCTTTAAAATTTTGTTAGTCAGGAAAAGACAATTAGAAAATTACATCCCAGAACAAATTTTACAGAAAGTAAGTCCCCTAGTTTGGGACTCTGGAGTTCCTGGAAAAGCCAAGACTATCTAACCAGTTCAAATTTGCTTAAAGCTTGGGACAGCCTATCTCCATGTAAAACAGTATCTTATTAAATGGGAGGCCTTTGAGGGTCTGCAGCCCATCATACAGAAATTTGTAACACATGGCCTGCTAGTACCCTGGTAATCTCCATGGCAATACTCCAGTCCTCCCTATTCTTAAACCAAGATGGGAGTATAGATTGGTCCAGGATTTAAGAATAGTTAACAAGGCTGTTGTTTTCCTCCAACCTCTTATAGCCAATGTTTACACCATACTCACTCAAGTATTGAGCTATACTCAGTAGTATACAATACTTAAATGATGCATTCTTTTGTATCCCTGCAGACCCAGATTCACAGTACCTGTTTGCATTTGAGTGTACAGACCCCAAAACAATGACTCATCAACAATATGCCTTGACAGTACTACCACAAGTGTTTAGAGATAGCCCTCATCTGTCTGTAAGAGCATTAGAAGAAGATCTAAAGGAATTAACAATTATAAGAGGGAGCCATCTTACAATATGTAGATGATATCCTAGTCTGCAGGCCCTAGAAAGTCTCACATCATAATACCACAAACTCTGAACTTCCTTGGGGACCAGGGATATCAACTCACTAAGAAAAAGGTCCAAATTACTAGATAGAAAATAAACCATTTAGGATATAACCTAACCCCAATATCTATACAACTGTCACAAGAAAGAATGAAAGCAATCACTCAGTTAACACCACCCACTACCAAACAACAACTCCGCTCTTTCTTAGAAATGGCTGGATATTGTAGAATTTGGGTTCCAAACTTTGGACTAATTTAAAAACCTTTATATGAAGCTACTAAGGAACAAGACAATGAACCTATTATACGGGGAAAGGAACATGATCAAGTTTTTAATAAAATCAAGCAGGCCCTAGGTGAGGCCTCTGCCCCAGGCATCCCTAACTTAAGCCTTTCTCTTTATACATAGCAGAGAAGCAGGGAATAGCCTTAAGGGTCTCAGTCCAACGACTAGAAATCAAGCCTCAAACAGTTGCACTGAAGCTAAGAAGCTAGACAATATAGCAACCAGGTGGCCTCCATGTCTAAGGGTGGTTGCTGTCACAGCCATGTTAACAGAGGAGGTTTGCTAAATTAACTCTTGGGTAGAAGTTAGAGGTCTCAACTCCATATCAGATACAAGGGGTATTAGAAATAAAAGGGCATCTCTGGCTAACAGGAAATAAATTGACCAGATATCAGGCCCTTCTGGACAATCTAGAAGTAAAAGTAAAAATCTGTAATACCTGAAATCTAGCCTCCTTAAATACCTATAAAATCATCTCCATACATGACTTATTCCTGCTCAGAAATTATTGATCTTACCTATTCCAGTAGACTGACTTACAAATCAATCCAGTAGACTGACTTGGAAAACTCTGATGAAGAGTGGTACACTGATGGAAGCAACTTTGTACAGATTGGGTAGGGAAAGCCAGATATGCAGTTATTAGTTTATATGATACCATTAAGGCACAACCCCTTTTATCCTCAACCTTGGCTCAAAAGTCTGAAATTCTTGGCCTTTACCCAAGCTCTTATTATAGGACAAAGAAAAAGGATTCACATCTATGCAGATTTCAAATATACCTTCCCTGTTCTACATACTAATGTTGCCATACAGAAAGAAAGGGGGATCCTTACTATTAGATAGTTCCCCCATTAAACATGGACCAGAAATTCTAAATCTATTGGAAGCACTTAAGCTCCCTGAGCAAGCAGCAGTAATGCATTGCAAAGGTCACCAGGAGGATATGTCCCCTATCTCCCAGGGAAATTGAAGGGCAGACAAAGAGGCAAAGAAGGCAGTACTAGGGACTGCCAAACAACTGATCTTATTTTATTATTGTCCTCTATGAACAGTTCGATACCAATTGCAACTATACATCTGGTAAGATATCTTAGGCTTTGGATCAAAAGAGCATCCATGAAGAATCTTGGATATACATTGGCCAAAAATTCTTCCTTTCCAGGCTTCCCAGGAGAAATTTTTAAAGGCTTTGCATGATTCCTTCCACATAGGAAAGGATGCTACAACAATAATGCTTAACAAATTTTTCACAGGCAAAGGACTAACAACTACCATAAAGAGTATTTGCCAGGCCTGCACCCTTTGTGCCTACAACAACCTTGGGGGGAAAATTTTCTTCCCCACTGTTAGAGCCTATTTAGTGAAGAGGGACCTATCCAGGTGAAAATTGGCAGATTGACCTTGCTTCCCTGTAGAGGATATAAATACTTATTAGTCCTGAAAGATACCTTTACTGGATAGACTGAGGCATTTCTTACAAGGACAGAGAAAGCCACAAAAGTAGCAAAAACCCACTAAAAGAAATAATACCCCAATTTGGTCTCCCACACTGCCTACAAAGTGATAACGGACCATCCTTTACATCTAACATCAATCAATCTCTGAAGTTGTGGGCATAAAATATTACCTTCATTTTACTGGGAGACCTCAGTCCTTTGGGCAGGTAGAACAGGCAAATCACACCTTGAAAAAGGCATTGGCAAAACTCTGTCAAGAAACTTCTGAAAATTAGGTTAAATTACTACCTATGGCATTCATGAGAATCAGGGGCTCCCCTAAGGTCCATACTAGACTCAGTCCATTTGAGATGCTATGTGGCAGGGCTTTCTTAACTCTAGATCTGATATTTAATACAGAGACCCATCAAGCAATTAAGTATAGAATAAACTTAGGACAGGCACAAAAAAGCACTACCGGGAATATGGAAATAAGGTCTTATCTGCTCCCAAGGAAAAATTTCATGTCACTGTTTCTCCAGGGGATTAGGTACTTCTCAAAACCTGGAGAGAGGGGTCCCCTGCAGATCAACCTAGATCTATTGAAAGGGACCTACTAGGTTGTTCTAAATAGTCCCATAATTGTAAAAATGCTAGGGGTAGATTGGGTCCATATTTCCAGAGTAAAACCAGCAGATTCTCTGTTGGACCAGCAGAAGAATCCAGACTCCATTTACACTTCTGAACCCTTAGAAGATCTCAAATTTCTGTTCAAGAAGAAGCAACCTTAAAAATAAGCCAATATAAAACCTGTTCTTGCTAACAATCTCCCCTCTTGCTAATACTTCGTGGGTCAGTAACTCTCCTTTCTAAATTACCCAGGATATTCTCTGGGACAATACTTTAAACAATTGCTGGGTTTGCCACCATCAACCACAATACAGTGGGAGGCATAATAAAGAAACAAGTCAGTCATACCAACTTCAGCGCCCAGACCTAGGCCAAGACAGAGAATCTAGAAAGAATATCCCTAACAGTACTTTGGGCCAAATGAACTAACACATAATCTAAGCCTCAAAGTACTCTTGCCAGCCCAGAAACCTGAGTAGACTTTTAAGTAGATTACTTATTAGCCCAGGAGGCTGGGTTCTGTGCTCCAGCTAATACCTCTTGATAAACTCATCAGGGAAAATAGAAACAAGTGCTGACAAAAATACTACAGCAAGAAATATAGCTAAAAGCAACATTTCCAGGATTGTATCCTGGAAACTGGGAAACTATATGGGATACCATTAACAAATACATTCTCTCAGTAACTTGTTTTTTACCTCTGTTGGTACTTGTTAATCTTTGGCCCTTGCATATTTAACTTGTGGTTAAAGTTGTATATTCCAGACTTGCCACATCAGGATGATGATACTCCAGGGTTTTCAACCAATCCTTAGGGAATCACATGCCAACACCTTACAACACCCAGCATCCCTACTGATCTCAGGAATTCTCTTCCAGCAACTAGATAAGATAGGGTGAGAGTTTCTTGATTCAACAGGCAGGATATACTGTCCCATTCCAGCAGGAAGTAGATACAGAAGATCAAACATCCTCCATCCGCAACCCAAAAATGAATTTTTGAGAAACATGTCTCTTGGGGGGAAGTTGAGGCAGAAGATAGAATAGAAAACACTGAGACACTGCAGCTATCATCAGTCACTATCCTGATTTCCAAGAATTGCTTTGTGATGATTGATATTAATCAGCACTGTGGTTTCCTCCCCAAGTGGGCAATCAAGGAGGACTGTGGAAAATTGCATGTCTAGAAGCTTATATAAAAATTCTAAAAAGTCTGTAACACTTCAACAGAAGGGAATAATTTCCTGGCCAGAGATGGCCCACTCCAATGTCTTGGGAAGTGTATTTTCCTTAATAAATTACCCACTTGCTTTACTTTAAAATATCTGCATGGTCAGTCCAATTCTTTGTTCGTGACCAACAGCCTGGACCCCATATCCATTTGCAACACTTTGACTTTGGAATTAAATATTTTAGCATAACTTTCATTATGACTGTAATTGAACAGCAAGTGGGTCCTTGCTGCCCACTGCCATCCTCTAGGCAAAATTCCAGCAGCAATATTTTGGTAATAAAGAAAAAGTCTTTATTCAAAAGCTACACAATTTGGGGGCATCTGGTTAAGATGGAGTTATAGGTAAATACAGCTCACTTCCTTAAACAGACACAGAAAAAATTACAACTAGAGTACAAAACAAATATCACCCAGAAATGTTAGAAAAATGAGCTGTATGGGCCTAAACAATAATATGTGTCAAAAAAAACTGTTTTCAAAGATAACAAGAAAGCAGTTTTTATGACTGCAGGACTGATGACTACTGAACTGAAAATTAAACACATTGATTACAATTAATATGAAACTAGAAAAGTCAGTGTTGTGCTTCCTGTCATATCCAGAACCAATCAATAGGTAGAGCTAAGGATTCAATTTTTATGGGCACATTATTCAGATGTCCAGTGATCTTAGAAAATGGTGGGTTATATACCCACAAAAACCACCTTAGTACCTCATTTCAAGCCAAACTTTTTGTAAGGAGAAGAAAGGGCAGGTAAGTTGTTTGAGAAAAAAATAATTGAATAAGAATTGCAGCCAGGTGGTAATTTTCCTAGGACATCTTTTTCATGGATTAACAGTTCTCTGGAACACAATGGCTGAGATAATATCTCCATTGCTTGCAGGCCCCCTGGGGTACAAAGGTTGAATTGCTTGTCAACCCCCTGGACTCCGTGCCCATTGATTCCTGTTCTGAGAGTAATAGCTTTCCACCTGGCTTAACACTTAAACCTAAGGCTAAAGCCTTTAACTCTTCTTGTTGTTATTACTATTTAGTAACTTTTTATTGTAGGAGATCTTAAGCAGAAAGGGGAAATATTTCTATGGCATATTTCTTTTTATTTTTGAAATTTTAATTATTTTATTGCTCAAATACAGATGTCTAAGTTTATCTCCCACAACTCCCCCTGCCATTTGAGGCATCCCCACCTCCTGCCCCTGATACCACCCCCTTTGGTTTTGTCCATGTGTCCTTAACAGCTGTTCCTAAGAATCCTATCCCCCTTCTTCCCTATAATTGACTCCCACATCTCCACTGGTTAATGTCAGCTTGTTCTTAATTTCAAAGTCCTTGGTTATATTTGCTTGCTTGTTTGTTTTGTTGATTAGGTTCCACTTAAGGTGAGATGATATAGTATTTGTCTTTCCCTGCCTGGCTTATTTCACTTAGCATAATGCTCCCCAGTCCCACCCATGTTGTCGCAAAGGGTAGGAGCTCTTTCTTTCTCTCTGCTGTGTAGTATTCCATTGTGCAAATGTACCATAGTTTTTTGATCCACTCATTTGCTCATGAGTGGATTGTGCACTTAGGTTTCTTCCAGTACTTGGCTATTATAAATTGTGCTGCTATGAACATTGGGGTACATAGGTTCTTTTGGATTGATGTTTCAGGGTTCTTCGGGTATAATCCCAGCAGTATAAATGCTGGTCAAAAGGAAGTTTCATTTTTAGTTTTCTGAGGAAATTTTATACTGTTTTCCACAGTGGCTGCACCAGTTTGCATTTCCACTAACAGTGCATTAGGGTTCCCTTTTCTCCACATCCTCTCCAACATTTATTTACTGATTTGTTTATGATGACCATTCTGACTGGTGTGAAGTGGTATCTCAATGTGGTTTTAATTTGCATATTTCTCATGGCTACTGTTGCTGAGCATCTTTTCACATGTCTCTGGGCCCTCTATATGTCCTCCTTGGATAAGTGTCTGTTTAGGTCCTCTATCAATTTTTTAATTGGGTTGCTTGTCTTCCTGGATTGGAGTTGTGTGAGCTCTTCATATATTTTGAAGATCAAACTCTTGACTGAGGTATCATTGGAAAATATGTTTTCCCATACATATGGTTTTCTTTTTATTTTAATGCTGTTTTCTTTAGCTATGCAGAAGCTTTTTAATTTGATGAGGTCCCATTTGTTTATTCTTTCCGTTATGTCCCGTGCTTTAGGGGATATACTATGGAAAATATTGCTATGTGGAACATCTGAAATTTTTCTGCTTATGGCCCTGGATGGTGTAGCTCAGTGGATTTAGCATGGGCTGTGAGCCAAAAGGTTGCTGGTTCAATTCCAAGTCCGGGCACATGCCTGTGTTGCAGGCCAAGTCCCCCAGTGGGGGCCACGTGAGAGGCAACTATACATTGATGTTTCTCTCCCTCTCTTTCTCCCTCTCTTCCTCTCTCTCTCTAAAAATAAATAAATAAAACAAAAATATATGCTTAAAAATTATATTTAAAAATTAAAAATAAAATTCTGCTTATTTTTCTTCTAGGACTGTTATGGTGTCATGACTTATATTTAAGTCTTTTATCCTCCTTGAATATTTTTTGGTGTATGGTATAAGTTGGTGATGGAGTTCCTTTCTTTCTTTTTCTTTTTTGGCTTGTGACTGTCCATGTCTGTCAACACCATTTGTTGAAGAGGATATTTTTACTACATTTTATGTTTCTTCCCCCTTTGTCAAGTATTAATTGACCATAGAGACTTGGGTTTATTTCTGGGATCTCTATTCTGTTCCACTGGTCTATGTCCCTGTTTTTATGCCAGTACCAGGCTGTCTTGATTACCATGGCCTTGTAATACAGTTTGGCATCAGGCATTGTGGTCCCTCCTCCTTTGTTCTTCTTTCTCAAAATTGCTGCAGCTATTTGTGGTCGTTTATGATTCCATATAAATTTTCTATATCTGGACTTCCAGCCAAGATGGAGGTGTAGGTGGAAACACTGTGCCTCCTCCCACAACCAAGTTTAAAGACAACAAAGTTTTAGTAACAAAAATGCAGCCAAAACACAGAAAGTTGAACTGTACGAAAGTCCAACAACAATGAACTATTCAGCCAGACTGGTAAGAGGGATGGAGTCAACGGCAGAGCAGGGTCAGGTAGGAAAGATCATTCAGTACTAACCCAGGAGCATAGGTGGTTGGCAGATCCCAGGCGCAGGGTGGCAACAGGGGGACCCATTGGGGGTGTAGGGTGGCTGGCTGACCGCGGTCACACATTCGTGTGCAGATAAACCAAGCAAAGGAGCGAACAGTGAGACAGACCACTAAGTCTAGGTCCACATCAATGGGAAATAGAGCCTGAAAGCACCAATTGGAAAGACTTTTGGGGTCGAGGTGCCAGGAGAGGCTCCCAGGCTCACAGAGAGTTCGTTGGAGAGACCCACAGGGTCCTGGAGGGCACACAAGCCACACACCCGAGAACCAGCACCAGAAGGGCCCAATTTGCTTGTGGGAAGCCACAGAGGAGACAGAAATCTGAGAGAGAGTGGAGCAAAGAGCCATTTTTTTCCTTTCTGATCCTGTGTCACAGGATCAGAAATATAGCGTCACAACCCAGCAACTGGGTGGCCCAGCCCTAGTGAACACCTAAGGCTCTGCTCCTCATACATAACAGGTGCAAACAGACTGAAACATTATGGCTCAAGAGGAACTCAAATCCCCAAAGCCTATAATTCTAAGTGACCAAGAAATAGCCAACCTTTCAGATGCACAGTTCAAAATAGTGGTGATCAGGATGCTCACAGAATTGGTTGATTTTAGTCACAAATTAAAGGAACAAATAAAGGCTAGGCTGAGTGAAATGAAAGGAAATGCACAGGAAACCAATAGTGATGGAGAAAGGAAACTGGAACTCAAATCAAGGGAGTGGACCAGAAGGAAGAAAGAAATGACCAAACAGAAAACAATGAAGAAACAAGATTTCAAAAAAAATGAGGAAAGGCTTAGGAAACTCCAGGACACCTTTAAACATTCCAACATCTGAATTATAGGGGTACAAGAAGGGGAAGAGGAACAGCAACAAGTGGAAAATTTATTTGAACAAATAATAAAGAAGAACTTCCACAATCTGGCAAAGGAAATAGACTTCCAGGAAATCCAGGAAGCTCAGAGAGTCCCAAAGAAGTTGGACCCAAGAAGGAACACACCAAGGCACATCATAATTACATTAGCCAAGACTAAAATGAAGGAGAGAATCCTAGAAGCAGCAAGAGACAAGGGGACAGTCACCTACAAAGGAGTGCCCATCAGACTGTCAGCTGATTTCTCAAAAGAGACCTTACAGGCAAGAAGGGGCTGGAAAGAAGTATTCCAAGTCATGAAATTCAAAGACCTACATCCAAGACTGCTCTATCCAGCAAAGCTTTCATTTAGAATGGAAGGGCAGATAAAGTGCCTTCCATTCAGATAAGGTCAAATTCAAGGAGTTCATCATGACCAAGCCCTTATTGAATGAAATGTTAAAGGGATTTATCTAAGAAAAGCAAGATAAAAATATTAACAGTGAAAGGACAGCAAACTCACAGTTATTAACAACCACACCGAAAACAAAAGCAAACTAAGAGGATAGGTATATCAGAAGCAGAACCATAGAAATGGAGATCACATGGAGGGTTAGCAACAGGGGAGTGGGAGGAGGAGAAGGGGGAGAAGGTACAGAGAATAAGTAGCATAGATGGTGGGTAGAAAATAGACAGGGGGAGGGCAAGAGTAGTATGGGAAATACAGAATCTAAAGAACTTGTGACACATGGACATGAACAAAAGGGGGGAATGGTGGGGGAGGGGTGTGCAGGGTGGAGAGGAATGAAGAGGGGGGATAGGACAACTGTAATGACATAATCCATAAAATATATTAAAATTTTGTTTCTATATCTGAGAAGTATGCCATTGGTACTTTAATAGGCATTGGGTTGAATCTATAAATTGTTTTGGGTAGTGTGGACATTTTGATGATGTCAGTTCTTCCAATCCATGAACATGGTACATGTTTCCATTTGATTGTGTCTTCCTTAATTTCTTCAGTGTTGTGTAGTTGTCTGAGTACAGGTCTTTTATATCCTTGATTAGGTTTATTTCTAGGTACTTTATTCTTCTTGTTGCTATAGTAAATGGGATTTTTTTCCTGAGTTTGTTTCTGATATTTTATTGTTAGTGTACAAGAATGCCTTTGATTTTTGAATATTGACTTTGCATCTCACTGTTTAGCCAGATTTACTTATTAGGTCAAATAGTTTTTTGGTGGAATTTATAGGATTCTCTATGTACACTATCAGGTGATCTGCAAACAGTGAGAGTTTTTTCCCTCCTGTCTAATTTGAGTGTCTTTCATTTCTTTTTCTTATCTGATTGCTGTGGCTAAGACTTCCAATATTATCTTGAATAAGAGTGGTGGAAGTAGACATTCTTGTCTTATTCCTGATCTTAGTGGGAAAGCTTTTAGTGTTTGCCCACTGAGTATGATGTTGGCTGTAGGTCTCTCATATAGGGCTTTAATTATGTGGAGTAATGCTCCCTCTATTGCTACTTTGTTTAGTGTTTTTTTTTATCATAACAGGGTACTGTACTTATCAAATGCTTTTTTACATATATTGATATGATCATTTAATTTTTGTCTTTCCTTATGTTTATGTAATGTATTATGTTTATTGATTTGCAAATATAGTACCATATGTGCATCCGTGGGAATAATCCTACTTGATCATGATGTAAGATATTCTTAATGTATTCCTGGATGCAGTTTGCTAGTATTTTGTTGAAGATTTTAGCATCTATGTTCATTAGCAATATTGGCCTATAGTTTTCTTTCTTTCTTGTGTCATTTTCTGGTTTGGGGATAAGAGTGATGCTGGCCTCACAAGAAGAGTTTGGGAGTATTCCCTCTTCTTGGATTATTTGGAATATCTGAGAAGGATTGGGGTTAGCTGATGCCAACACCCACCCACAGTGTCCATGGCGTTATGGATGAGATGAGACATTCACACGGACTACTGAGTCCTGTGGGGGAAAAGAGATGGCGTGGTCACTCTCTCAAGGGGAGAGTGCCTCTGAGTGCCCGGCCACTCTCTCAAGAGGAGAGGGCACCTACCCTTGCCATGACAGGCTTTTATTGGTTTTTAATTTGCACAGGAATACAAGTAAATCTCATTAATCATTGTCAGGCAATAAGGATCAAACAACAGATAGCATACAGAGAACTACAAGGGCTTATTCTGAGTCAGGGTCTGTTAGCTACAGGGATACAAAACTTTGGAAAACAAACTCATTTCCTGTTCAGACCCTTATCATTTAATTGAGAGCATTCATAGCAAAGCAGGTTTCACAGGACTTTATATATTCTTTCGTAGGCCTGATCACCCAGGAAACCTACCCTTTCCAGCAGAAGGCTGCACCACCCTCTGTCATTGTTTCAGGCTTATATCAGGCAGGGGAAGTAAGGAAGCGAAGAGATTAGAAGATTTCTCACAGACAGAATGAGGACTCAAGCTATGTCAAAACTGAGGGGCGAGGGTCCATCACCCCTTTTGCTATAGCTCCCAAGTTCTTTCCTGGGGGCTCCCTGTGATTGTGCCTGTCTTAGGTCATTTCTCCCTTGAAGAATCTTACCTGTCATTGGCTAACTGATCAAGCATTGAGGGCCAGGCAGGGTGAATTAAAAGGAGCAGAGGCAGCGCCCCTGCCAGGGTGATAAGCTTTGTCTCCTTAGTGGATTATGGTCTGAAGGCTGCTCACTCAGCCTTAGCCATGGAGGGTGGGGTTGGGGTTACAGCTTCTGAAACCAGGCAGGGCAGTTCCCAACAGTTAGCTCTTCCTTAAGGTTTTCTAAAATTCTCCTCTGAAACCATCTGGTCCAGGGCTTCTGTGTGCTAAGAATTTTATCATTACTGCTTCAATTTCATTACCTGTTACAGGTAATGAAATGTTCAGGCTTTTTGCTTCTTCTTCATTCAGTTTTGAAAATTTATATTTTTGTAGAAATTCCTCCATTTCCCCTAGATTTTCAAACTTCTTGGCATATAGTTTTTCATAGTAATTTCTTACAATCCTTTGTATTTCTGTGGTATCAATTGTAATCTCTCCTCTTTCATTTCTGGTTGTGTTTTTCTTTATCTCCTCTCTTTTTTTCTTGTTGAGACTGCTTAAAGGCTTGTTGATTTTGTTTATCTTTTCAAAGAACCAGCTCCTGGATTTATTGATCCTTAGAATTGTGCTTTTAGTCTCTATGTCATTTAATTCTGCTCTGATCTTGGTCATTTCCTTCCTTCTACTTGCTCTGGGCTCTCTTTGTTGTTGTTCCTCCTGGTCTTGTAGGTGTAGGGTTATGTTGTTTATTTGAAATGTCTCTATCTTTTTTTAGGTAGGCTTGTATTGCTATGACTTTTCTGTAAGTATTGCCTTCTCTGTGTCCCATAAGTTTTAGGTTGTTGTGAGTTCATTTTTGTTTGTTTCCAGAAAATTTTGATTCCTTCCTTGATCTTATTCTCGACCCATTCATTATTTAATACCACATTATTAATCTCCATAAGTTTGAGTGTTTTGTGTTTTGTTCTTGAGGTTGGTTTCTAGTTTCAGCCCCTTGTGGTCAGAGAAAATTCTTGATACAATTTCAATTTTCTTGAATTTGTCGAAACTTGTTTTGTGTTCTATCATGTGGTCTACCTTTGAAAATGTTCCATGTGCATTTCAAAAGAATGTGTATTTTGCTTCTGTGGGATAAAAGGTTCTATATATTTCAGTTAAGCCCATTTGATCTAGGGCATTATTCAATGTCACAATATCTTTGTTGACATTTTGCTTGGAAGATCTCTCCATTTTTGTCAGTGTGATGTTAAAATCTCCTACTATATATGTGTTGCTGTCAATATTTTTCTTAAAGTCCTCCAAGATTTTCCTTGTGTATTTGGGTGCCTCTAGGTTGGATGCATACATATTTACAATGTTTATGTCTTCTCGATGGATTCTTCTCTCGAATATTATGAAGTGACCTTCTGGTGTCTTTTTATGACCATTTTTTTGGAAGTCTATTTTGTCTGATATGAGTGTTGTTATCTTGGCTTGTTTTTCTGTCAATTTGCTTGTAATATTTGTTTTCAGCCCTTCATTTTCAGTCTCTGTAGGTCTTTTATTTTAAAGTGGTTCTCTTGTAGGCAGAATATGTATGGGTCATGATTTCTAATCCATTCAGCTACTCTCTGTCTTTTGACTGGAGCAGTTAATCCTTTTACATATAAGGTTATTATTGGTAGGTACTTACTCATTGCCATTTTCATGTACCTGTGTTCCTCTGTCTCTCACTCTTTTTCTTCCTTTTCTTAAAGCAGTCCCTTTAGCAGCTCTTGCAGTGCTGGTTTGGAAGAGGTGTATTCTTTCTGCCTTCAATTGTCTGAGAAACTACATATTTCAGCTAACATTTTAATTGAGAGCCTCGATGAATAGAGTAGTCTTGGTTGCAGGCCTTTGGTTTTCATTACTTTGAGAACTTCTTGCCATTCCCTTCTGGCTTGGAGCATTTCCATTGAGAAATCAGCTGATACTCTTCTCCGGGATCCCTTGTATGTTACTTCCTGTTCTCCCTTGCTGCCTTTAAGATTCTCTCTTTGCCTTGGAATTTTCCCATTTTATTTATAATGTGTCTTGAAGCAGGCCTCTTTGGGTTCCTCTTGATTGGAAGTTTCTGTGTTTCCTGGATTTCTGTGACTTTTTCTTTCTTAAAATTAGGAATGTATTCTGTTATTACTTTTTCAAACAGGTTTTCTCTCCCTTGCTCTTGTTCTCCTCCTTCTGGTATGCCTATTATACAGACATTTGTACATTTCTTGTTGTCCTGAATTTTCCTTAACTCCTCTTCATTCCTCCTGAGCCTCTTTTCCTCTTCTTGCTCTTGCTAGGTGTTTTTTCTACCTTGTCCTCCAGCTTACTGATGTGATCCTCTGCTTCATCTAGTCTGCTTTTGATTCCTTCTACTGTGTTCTTTAATCCAGAAATTATAGTATTCATTTTTCTCTTGGCCCTTGTTGATAGTTTCTATTTCCTTTTTCCTGTTGATATAGTTTACAGTGAGCTCATCATAGTTTCCCTATAGTTTTTGCTAATAACCTGTAAGCTCATTGAGCTTCCTGATAACCATTGCTTTAAACTCAATATCTGACAGTCAACTTGCCCTTATTTCATTTAGTATTCTTTCTGAGGCTTCCTCCTTTCCTCTCACTTTGGGTTTGTTTCTTCATCTTCCTATGATTTGTGAGACTCTTCTTGGTAGCCTCTGCTTCTTAAATTGATCTGTTCTGAATCCTTGAGTTTGTGATGTGAACTTCTATGATAGGAGACTTCTGAGATTCAGTGGTACAGTCCTCTTGATCTCCTGAACTTGCTACTATTGGGCTGTCATTTATGTTGACTCTATGGATGTATTTGGGTTTTAATTGTTGTTGAGTCTTTCTTTGGTGGGTCCTTCCTTTCAGTTGATTAACTGAGGGTCACTCCATCCACCACATCATGTATGCTGTTCTGCAGGTGTGGACAGGTTGTGTTTAAATTAGTTCTACTGTCTGCCTGAGGTTTTGAGGGTTCTCTCTCACTATTGTTCAGTCACTTGTTCTGGGTAATTTCTCCATTGTTTAGTTGTAATTCAAGATTGGTCCTGGTTGGAGGTTAGTGTGGCTTCCATTAACTCCTTCAGTTTCTTCTGTTGTTATCTGTTGGTGGAATTCCTTTGTTGGTGGGTTCTCTCTTTCAGAAGGTATACTGGTGTTCACAGCTCCTGTCCACTCTTGTATGTGATCAGTTGGAGGGGGAAGGCAAAATGAATTATGATAGTGGGAGTGTTCTATGGGATTTAAAGTACCAACCTGTAGAGAGGAGATAGTACATCCTTTGAGTAAGTAGAGTGTTAACCATAATATTTCACCCAACCAGCCACTTTTTAGAAAGAGTGGAAAAGAGATAAGACTCTTGTTAGAGAGGGGAAAACTGTAAGTTGAATCCAGAAAACAGTGAGCTTGTGGGAGGTCAGGTTATGAGATATAGTGAGAGTATTGCATAGAAAATTTGTAGTGTGCAAGATTATAGAGTTAACCAGAACAATAATAAAGTCCAGAAGACAGTGAATTGGCCTAAGAACGAGGAGGGGTGCTGTGTAATATTTGCAATTGTATGTAACAACAATTATTTACAATAATACTAGAACAACAATCATATGATAGAATCTATATGATCTGAATAACAAGAATAGAAAGTATTCTTGTTATTCAGAGGAGTGTGCCTTTGGAACACAAGTGAGGTGAAAGAAGGAAGATTAAAAATACACTGTGAAAGAGAGAACAACAGAAGCAGTCAAACAATGCAATTTAACAAAGAAAGTGAAGAAGACTAAACAGAAAGAAGAGAAATTTAAAAATATTAATAAAATAAAGAAGTAAGAATAACAATGATACAAATAAACAATAACATGCATGTTCTCTGGAATAGCAAAGTGAAAATTTGTCTCAGTTTCTTGGTTGTTGGGATTATCCTTGTGGTCCCTCTTTGGGTCTGACTCTGGTCCTTTCACAGCTCCAGGTCTTGGGGGGTGAAAGGAAATAAAAATAAAGAAATGCCTCCTGCTGACTTTAAACTGGCCAAGCCAGTTCTGCTTGTCTTCTTGGCTGCAGCAGGCTGAGGGGTGTGGGGTTTTGCTTTTCTCCATTCCTACAATTTTATGAGGATGGGGGCCAGGTCAGGACACACTCTTCACAGTTGCCTAGGCTCCAACCTAGTTCCTCAGTTCCCTGCAGGGCCCTCAATGCCCTTCTGCCTTCAGCCCAGCAGTTGTGCTATCCTTCAGTTGCACTAGTTAGGGGTAACTCACACACCACCTTCTTGGTCTTTGCTGTTCTTGGTGCTAGGCATTCTCAAAGTCTCTTCAGGGTAGTTCAGATTCCCCACTGAGTTACGACTCTGGGGACCGCTAACTCCCTGAGACCTGCTCTCCTCTGTGGGTGGCGCTACCTCCTTCCTCTTAGGGAGCCAGTCCAGAGGTGGGTGTGGGCACTGCCATGACTGTGGGTGCAGGGGCTGGCGTGTAGCCATAGGCTGCAGCTGGGTTGGTCACCCAGGGCTGTGGCTTTGGGCATAGCCTCTGCTGGGCAGCCTCTGCTGCTGAGGTGGAGGGTGGCAGAGGTGCAGCCACAATCGTGGCTGCAAGGGGGGAGTGTGGCTGAAGCTCTGGCAGCAGTGCAGGCGTGGTCTCTGCTGCTACATTGGCAGGGGTGCTGAGAGTTTGGGGCTGCAGGGGCTGCAGGGGCTTCAGGGGTGTGGCCGGGTGGCCTTGGTGGGCCCTGTGGGAGAATTCCCTAAACAGCCACCAAGAGCCTTTTTTTTAACCAGATCTTCTTCTTCAAGTGTGCTGCTCCTAACAAGTACCTGGCCTCTCACACAGTTCAACTTTTCAACCAGACTGGAGACTATCCAGGTCAGGGTCTGTCACTTCCCCGATCTTCTCCCTTTTTCAGGCATCACCCAGCTCTCTGATTTGTCTGGTAATGACCCAGCCAGCTTCCACAGTGTCAGAGGGTGAACACTGGCCCTGTGCATCTGCTACTTCATCTTTGTTCCCCCCAGCGACTTCAAGCGTCTAGGTCCATCCTGATGCTGCTCTATCTCCCCTGTTTGACAGAGGAGGGAGCCCTTGTCCTGGCTCTCTCTGAAGAATCCTGCAGCTGGGGCTGCAGCAGCTCTCTTCCCCACACTGGTCCCAGGGACCTTACTATTCCAAAGCAATCTCCTTACTGTCTATTTCTCAATGTCCTCTACAATTTTGGCCTCCAACCTTCAAATATGCTAGGATACCATTGGCTGTTCACTCTGTTCCTCAGAAGATCAAATAAGTGTTCCACCTGTGTGCAGGGTGAAGAGGACTCCACTCTCACCTACCTCACCGCCATCTTCCACCTGACCTCTCTAAAGCCTTTAACTCTTGAGTTCCCCTATCAATATTACTATGTTGTTTTCTGCACCTATAAAAATGCCTTTCTTCTATTGATGTAATTGTTCCCCATTCCTTTCTGATAAATTCCTATTGCCTTTGTCTCCTAATCAGAACACTATTTAGGCTTCTGCCTGAAACAATGCTCTTTGCCTTCACTTTGAAATACCTTTTATTTGTAGCTTAGGACCAAACTTCACATGGCCCCATAAATATGTATCCTTAGGCCCTGACTGGCTCAGTGGTTTGGGTGTCATATCACAAACTAAAAGGTTGCTGGCCTCATTCTAGTTTAGGGCATATGACTGGGGTGTGGGCCAGGTACCTAGTTTGGAGCTTGCGAGAAGCAACTGATATTTCTCTTCCTCTCTTTTCCCCTTCCTTCCCCTCTCTCTAAAAATAAATAAATAAAATGTTTTTCCCCTGTTTAAAAAACGGTTTTATTTATTTATTTTTAGAGAAAAGGGAAGGGAGAGAGATAGAAAAGGAGAGAAACTTCAGTGTGTGGTTGCCACTCTGCACCCCCTACTAGGGACCCAGCCTGCAACTCAGGAATGTGTCCTGACTTGGAATTGAACAAGTGACCCTTTTGTTTGCAGGTCTGAGCTCCATCCGCTGAGCTACACCAGCCTGGGATAAATAAAATATTTTAAAAATAGGTGACTTCAGGTGTGGATGATCAAAAGAGGATGTCATAGTGCTGGGCATAATTATTTATTTTTCTAAATATTAATCTTATTAAGAGAACATGATTATTTACCTAGTAACTGTAAGAACAAAATATGAGATCATATATATAGTATATGTTAATTGCTACTTTTGTCAATTAAAATATTAATTATTGGCCATGTATTTTTAATGTATGTCTGGTAGTCTCCCAAAGCTGACTTGCTAAGAAATCCCTGAATCACTTTTGAGCATTCATTCTTTCGTTGTATCTCCAACCTGACAGACCTGGGCAGGCCTAGGAGGAATGGAAAAATCACCAAGTGGGAAAACTGTACTGTGAGAATATGCAGCCTGGGAAAATGCCTGCCTGGGAAACTGCCTGCCGACCCTACCCAGGACAAACAGATGCCTGGCTAAGACTGGGATCTGGGGTCGGCCTATCTGGCATAACAGGATGCACCTTTAACTTGAGCCTGACAAGATGTATCAAGAACAACAGTCAGCTGAAATATCACCCAGCAACCAGCTCTAGCCAATCAGACTCTGACACCCCAACAGTTACCCTTCATGGGTTTTTGCCCTTAAAAACCCTGCCCTAAGAACAGCCAAGTGAGTCTTAACCTCCCCTGGCTGGTTCCCCCACTGTCCTTGGTTGGCCCCACTTTTCTCACAAGACTTAACCTCTCTTGGTTGGCTCCACTTTCTCCACTTTCCCCCACAAGCCCCAACCTCTCTAGGTTGGCTCCACTTTTTCTCTCATTCCCCAATAA
This sequence comes from Sturnira hondurensis, assembly GCF_014824575.4. NCBI lineage: Eukaryota > Metazoa > Chordata > Mammalia > Chiroptera > Phyllostomidae > Sturnira > Sturnira hondurensis. The sequence goes on along the minus strand of NW_028077382.1, from coordinate 528,935 downwards.
ACCCTGCTTCTTAGCTTGCTGCATCCATCTGGTTTCTTGAGTGTCTCTGACCTAACACACACAACCTAGCAAGGAGCCTGTCACAAACTAGCTGCTCAATAAACATGGGTTGAAGTGAATACATATTTTGGAAGGTCAAGAGGGAAGCAGGAAAATTTGAAGACTTTTGGCCAAGTGACTATAAAGTTCTTGTGTCAGTCCTTTTCCTCCACACACATAAATTCTCTGTTCTATCTTCATGAATCTCCTAACCTTAAAAGATGGTCTAAGCTATCTCAGTTTCAGCTGAATCATGAACTAAGTCTTATCTCCCCAGCACAAGTGGCATACCTTTTATTCTACTGGCCACAGTTTTTCCCTCAAAAACAAAAGAAAGAAAATAAAAATGTCCACCAGTTTAAAACAATGTCAGAACTTCAAAAGCCCACTAGTCAACTATTGGCTTTAAACTGCTCTCTGAGTTGGCAAGGGGCAACTATTTTTTTCAACTTTTGTGTATTTACCTCTCCCTCCTACCCTCCCCAAGAAAAGGGGAGTGGGTAAAGACATGGAAAATAGCACAGATGGCCATTAGTTCATTTGTTTATTTCTTTTTTTTTCTGACATTTTTTCACTGCACACTCTTTGGTCACCCCTTCATATGATACTGATTGTTGTGTGTGTGTTTGTATCAGGATTAACATCTTTAACGGTGTGGAACACTGTTAACTTTTCCTGTTTTAATTGAGATACAATTATATTAGCTTCTAGAATACAGCATAATGATTCAATATTTGTATATCTTGAGAAATGATCACCATAAGAGTAGTTATCATCCATCACCATACATAGTTACAAGTTTTTCTTGTGGTGATAGTTTTAAGATTTCCTCTCCTAGCAACTTTCAAATACACAATACAGTAATATTAACTATAGTCATTACATCTCAAGACATTTATTTTGCAACTGGGAGTTTGTTCTTTTTGACCACTTGCACCCATTTTGTCCACCCCAACCCTGAGGTTTGTTTATTGTTGAGTCTGGGATTCCTTAGGCTGAATCTCTTCATTGAAATTACCTATGTTGGTCACAAATAGTGCAACATAAAGGAAAACAAATTAACACCACCACGGGGAATGAGTAGAATAGATGACTGGGTTCCACAACACAGAAACAATCTGTCTCCAGTAATCTAAGCAAGGATGTTCACAGTCAGCTGGTAGCAGGGCAGAATCCAGAATGAGCAAGTCAGTGGGGCATAATCAACAGTCCAGAATCAAAATCTGATGGAATGTACTATAGAAAGGGGACTTTGGCCCTGGCTGGTGTAGCTCAGTGGATTGAGCATGGGCCTGAGAACAAGGTGATCGTGGTTCAATTCCCAGTCAGGGCACATGCCCGGGTTGCAGGCCAGTTCCCGACAGGGAACCCACAAGAGGCAACCATACATTGATATTTCTCTCCCTCTCTCCTTCTCTTCCCCTCTAAAGATAAATAAATAAAATCATAAAAAAAAAGAGGGAGGATTTCAAACACATGACCCTACCTAAAACTGAAGATCTCAGCATTTTCCTGGCTCCTCAGTTCTGTATATTTTGCTCATTTTACTAATTAGAAAGACATTCTTCCATATACTTATTATTCATTGAAACTTACCATAAATATTTATTTAGTTTTTATGATGTGGGGAAGAAAGAGAAACATGGCTTATATCTGGAAAAGCTTATGATACATTGGAAAAGCAGACAATTACACAAAAATTCCCGAAAATTACAGTAAATGCTAAGTGGTGGCATGAGTGATTGCAGACTATACCCAATGCATACAAACAGGAATACCCAATTAAGGGAGTCTGCAGTGAGGAAAGCCTGCCAGAGGAAAGGATGGCTGAGCCGAGGCCTGCTCCCTGCTCCACAGCTCACTGCATTTCTCCTTTGCTGTATTTATCAGATTTCTATTTTAAAACCTCATTTATAAATTGGTGAATTTATGTATTCAAGTTATGAAGTACATATCTATTACAGAACAGACCTGGGGTGGGGGTAAACAATATATTATTACCAAATGGACCCCCCTTTCTGCTCCTGGTGTTCCCCGCACACACACATACTAGGTCTGCCTTGCTTGCCACCAGGAAATGCCATCTCTCAATGCCAGAAATTGGTGAAAAGAAAAGGAATTATTTATTCAAAAAGTTATACAGACTTAGAGTGATATCTTAATGTCTTCACTAAAATACTAAAGTCCTTTAGAATAGCCACAAATGCACACAGCCCTTACTTCTCCCTCTGCCCAGTCCAGGGTACTGGACTTTCCGGGGTATCTCAGGAAAAGAAGTAGAAGTTCATGGCTCAGGTAGGCCCTTGGTTCCCAGCACCATCAGCTGTGTCATTGCTGCAATCTCCAGTTAATCCAAAGCCATGTGGCACCTTCTTATGGCCCACCAGCAAGAGTCCTTTCACCCCCTTTCTTCCAAGCAAGGTCTCTCCTGCTTCCTAAGCCAGGTGGTCAAAAGGAGCACCCCAAAGCCACATAGTCCCAACCTTCCAGCATGGCTGCAGTGCTTGAATTTAAATCCCAGCACCAATCTTCCTCTGCAGCCCCATTTCCAACTCCTCCCACAATCAGGTACACCTGTCAGCATTCTTGTATTTTTTTCCCAGTCTTTCTTGGCTGCCATAGTAAGTCCTGGTAGGCATGGCCCCATGGTGTGGAGCCAATCAACTCCAAGATCTCATGCAGGCACTGTAACCAGGGATGTTGCCTCCCAGTTACATCATGGGTTGAAGTCACTCCCATCTCCCTGGTTCAAAGCATGGCCACAGCTATTTAAGATATCCATGAAACCAGTTAAAGGCTATAGATATGTTAAATGATCATGCCACAAAATAGCTGCAAAAATGTTGCTATGCAAAACAGCTCTCATGTGTCCCATGTGTCCCATCCCCCAGTTCAGACTTGTGGGGGTGAGGATAACCCATATGTATTTTTTAATATTTCCTGGACACTCTGAGTTCTGGACCCCATTACAAATCCCTATTTGGGGCCCCCTGGCTGCACCCTCTATCATATCCACTCATTCTAACAACTCAAACTGAAGTGTCTAAAGTAAAATGTATAATATCTCCCCTTCCTCTCCTCTGACATCAGTGGGAACAATTCGAAGTGTGTTCTATACATTGTACTGTTGTACTGCTTAGTAACATTCTTTATTCTGGTAACAGTGTATCTAAGATTCATTTGTAGTTCAATCTCATTCTTTGCAGTTGAAGTTGTATCATCTTGGGGCCATTATCCATCTAACTTTTGTTTTCCCTACTAGACACCCGGACAGGGGCCCTTTCTTTTGTCCCTCTCCATATCCTCAGTGCCTAATTGTAATTCTAGAGGGAGAGATTAAAGGAGGATTCCAGGAGAAAGCAACTTCCAAGCTGAGACTCAGGAGATGAAGTGAGAGAACCCTAAGAGCAGACAGAGGGAGCCCAAGGTATGACACAGAGAAACACTCGCAGAGGGACTAGAGAGCTTCTAGTTGTTGGATGTGACAGGCAGTTGAGTGGCAAGACCAGGTGCCTTGCATAGAATCACTGCAACTCAAAACAACATAATTAGAGTTCAAAATGTGAAAAGAGAAGCTGCAGGAATGCTGAGGACAGCAGTTGCATGGGACCTGTCTCCAGTTCCAATCAAATGCAGGGAGATCAGCGGCTATTCATTCGTTCATCATTTATTGAATAATGTAATAAGCTCTGCTGTATCTATGGGTCCTAAGTATGTACTTAGCACAAAGTAGGTGCTGAATAAATTTTTAAAAAACACATGAATGAGTTAAAATGAAGGTCCAGTATATATTGAATACTTCTGGGTGGTGAAAATATAATGATGAAGGGAGTAAATATTATAAACATGGTACATACAGGTAGATGCTCATTAACTTCTTGTTAATTGGAATAATTAATTAAAGGTCTGTCTCTGTAGGTGACTGATTTTGAAACAGTGAGTACTGGTGTTATCGCTGACCTCTGGAAAAACAGGTGCTAGTGTAACAAGGTGCAGCCAAGAGGGAGGCCCCAAAAAGGGATTTGGAATGAGGTCCAGAACTCAAGGTGTCCAGGAAATATTAAGATGTCCTCATCCCTCCCCCCTTACAGGTGTGAGTTGGGGAAGGGACAAATGGAGCAGGGACATTGAGAGCTGTTTTGTACAGCAAGAGCTTTGCAGCTAACCTCTGGCATGGTCATTTAACATATCTATAACATTTAACTGGTTTCATGGATATGTTAAATAGCTGTGGCCATGCTCTGAGCCAGGGAGAAGGAAGTGACTTCAACCCAAGACGTAACTAGGGGCATTTCCCCTGAGTTACAGCGCCTGCGTGAGAGCTTGAAGTTGATTGGCTCCACGCCATGGGGCCACACCTGCCCGGACTCACTATGGCAGCCCAGTAAGTCTAGAAGGATTCGGGAGTGCTGGCAGGTATAGCCAATTGTGGGAGGAGTCGGAAATGGGGCCACAGAGGAAGATGGGCTCAGGGATTTAAACCCAGGCTTGGCAGCCATTGAGGAGAGAAATCCACATGCCTTTTGCAGAATGGGAACCCCTGCACCCATTTGAAGGAAAGAGAGTCACGAGGCTTCGCCAGAGTGGGGACCCCCCGCAGCTTTAATAGAGGGAATCACCATGCGGCTTTAGCAGAGAATTGCCACTTGGCTTTGGCAGAGTGGCAACCCCCTCTCCCAACCCCCCGCGGCTGTGGTGGAGGAAAGAACCATGCATTTTTGACCAGAGTGCAGACCCCTGCAGCTCTGGTAGAAGAGGACCACACAGCTTTGGGTGCTCCCTTTGGCCATGTGGCCTGGGAAGCAGGAGAGAGTTTGCCTGGAAGAAGGATGAAAGAACTCTTTGCCAGTAGACCATGAGAAAGTGCCACGTGGCTGTGGATTAATTGGAGATCCTGCCTGAGTGGCAACGCAGCTGATGGTGCCAGTGGCCTGAAACAGATGTGTGGTTCTTTCCCTAAGTTACAGTACCTTGAATTAGGGCAGGGGGAAAAGGAAGTACTGTGGGCGTCTGTGGGTATTCAAAAGGACTTTGATATTTAATGTGAACATTGGGTCACTACTTTAAGTCTATATAGCTTTAAATAAACCTTTCCTTTTCACAAATGTCTGGCATTGAGAGATGTCTTTTCCTATTGGCCAGGGGCAATTGAGCCCAGTAGGGGGTCCTGATGGTATTAGTATACCATCCTTGCCTGGGGGGCGGGAGGAGGTGCTGTTGTTCTGTAACAGTTTTTGTCATCCCTGGGTGGGCCAAATATTGCGTCCCCCGCCCTTTGGCCCTCTGTTCTGTAACAGTAGGAATTGAAGAAACTGCCTGAAGGAGGAGCCTCTGAGAACCATCCACAATAATAATAGAAAAGGGATACTACTGGGTTATGGGTGAAGCATAGAAAGTGTTTGGCAGTAGTGGGGTTCGAACACACACCTCCAAAACAACCAGTATTCTAATCCAAGGCCTTACACCACTTAACCACTTAACCACACTACCAGCTTGCTTGCAGGTACCCAGAACTGAATTTCATTGTTTCTCAAATTTTCTCTTCCCTTCCATTCACCCAACAGCTCTTTCTATAGCTTCCCCATTCCTAGTACAACCCAGACAACCCCCCTTCCCCAGCTCTTCCGTTTCTCACAGCTCCCATGTGGCCCCTGAATGGGGATGCCCTAGGTGGCACGGAAGGAGGCTCCTGATCTTTGTGTCACCAACAGGAAAAAAGGGGTCACGCAGACCGAGAATCCCAGTGGACGCTGTGCACTGCGGAAGTAAGCCTCCGGACTTCAGGAGGGAACAAGGCTGGCCATTCAGTTTGAGCGCTCTCGCGGCTAAGAAGGCTCGAGGAGAGAATCCCTGAGGCTGCCTGCCCGCCCTCCAATCATTTCAGGGGACAGGGCGCCTCTCCAGGATTTACGGAGCGAGCAGGAGAGCCGTCCCTGCTGTTCCGTCTGGTTCATGTTCAGACTGCGGTCCACGCAGGCCTGTGTCCCGCTCGGGGGAACTGCCTGTCGGCTCCTGACATCTCCGCAGGAAAGTCCTTGGGGAAAAGGGCATGGGTCTGATAAGTCGGTCCTTGCCTTGCTCCGGGATACTTTAAACCAGTTTCGCTTTATTTTGGAACATTATGATTCCGAAATTTTAAATTATTTTCCTATGATAATGTTGGTAGATATCCTGCGGAAAACAGGATATCTACAGTGATAGGAGCCTCGTTAACTCGGTAGACACCACGTCAGTCTCATAACCTGAAGGTCCTGAGTTCAAACCTCATGAGGGTAGGGTTTTTTTCTTTATACTTTCTAATTTATTTTAATCTAAAAGAAATGAGACAATGAATGGAGTTAACAAAAATCTTTCTTTCTTCTTTCTCTATTTTTTTTGTCAAAAGGGTACACTATCATCTTTAAAAAAATTTGAGGAATTTGCTTTGATGAGACCAGTGGGCAATTTTCTGTTTAAGTCAACCATCTAATGTTACGTTACAAAACAGTGGTTTTCATTAAGAATTAAATTCTGGAGAATTAAATACTCCTGAATGCTCTCTTTTTTTACATGCCAGTTGTAGACAGAGCTAGGAGATATTTCAAATGCCTTTGAGATATGCCTGGCAATTGTCTTTGTTACAAAAAAAACAGCAATAAGAAATTCACTAGTTGAGGAAGAAATAGAGGCTTGCACTGGGGATGTGGAAAGTGTAGTATGGTGTGCAATAATTTTTATTAATTACTGATTATTTTTTGCCATTGTTATGCAATTGCTTAGTACCAGATCACTGATGACATCCTATAGAAAAAAGAAAGAAAAAATTCCACTTATCTCACATATCCTTATCTCACTGGACCTCTTTTTGGGGTCAATGACTTGTCAAAATGACAAATCATTGACCCCACTTTTTGGGAGTCAGTGCTTCCAGAATTATTGACTGGATCTGTAAGTCATCCAAATCACGAGGTACAGGAAGGAGGAAAAGGAGAAACAATAAGTGAAGAAATAAAAAAGTGATATTTAGAGAGTCAAGATAAGCACCTGACTCAAATAAAAATGCACAGGATTTATTTTTAACATCCTGCTCTTAACACCTTTATCACAAGGAAAGTATTCAACAGGTATTTGTTATTCGTCTTGCACTGTTCAAAGCTGTGCCCCTCTCTATTAATCTATTCTCTTTCTTCAAATATACCCTTACATACTCTGTTCTATGATGTTCAGGCTGGACATCTGCAAATTACATTTCCAAAACCTTTTCCAATTGGTTTTCTCTTAGGTCCTCTTAATAAGAGAAACTAGAGGGAGGCTGGAATGCAGCAGAAGGAGGATTTTTTCTTTTTTTGGTTTTTACTGTTCCTGTCAGTATTCTTCCAACAATGAGAGTTGATTCCAAGCTCCACTCTTTTTATGCCCTTCCTCAGAAGTTCCAATTTCTTCCCTTTTATTCCCCAAGCCCTAGAAGGTTGATAGCTACTCTCCATAGTTATTATCTCTGAGTTACCAGTGTCCCTGTTGAAATGCCTCATGTTATTTCTTAAATAAACTTTGACTGATACACAGAGGCTAGCGGTGCACCATTATACACAACAGGAAGTGCTACTGCTCTCAGTAGTTTACTGTATTTTAGTGGGGAATGACTAACTATAAACTCTTAACTCAGTATAAAAGATATCACTTATTTGACACTCTCCAGAACTATTGAGGCATTACTCCAAGTTGTCCTCCTACCTTTCTCTGACTGGGTCCTCTCTCTTTTTTTTAAATATAATTTTTATTTAATTCTTGTTCACGTACAGGTTTCTGTCTTATATTCCCAACCCTGCCCGCCCCCCACCCCATGCTCCCCGCCTCCCTCCCCTTTCCACCTCCCACCCCTAGTTATTGTCCATGTGTCCTTTATAATTGTTCATGTGAGTCCATTCCCTTTTACTCTGTGCTTCTCTCCCCTCTACCCTCTGGACCCTGTCAGCCTGTTCCATATTTGAGTGTCATTGGCCGTATTTTGCTTGCTTGTTTGGTTTGTTTAGAATCCTGTTAACGGTGAGATCATATGATATTTGTCTTTCACCGCCTGGCTTATTTCGCTCAGCGTAATGCTTTCCAGTTCCATCCATGCTGTTGCAAAGGGTAGGAGCTCCTTCTTCCTTTCTGCAGCATAGAATTCCATTGTGTAAATGTACCATAGTTTTGTGATCCAGTCATTGACCAATGGGCATCTAGGTTGCTTCCAACTCTTGGCTATTGTGAATTGTGCTGCTATGAACATTGGGGTGCATAGGTTCTTTTGGATTGGTGTTTCAGGATTCTTAGGATATACTCCTAAGAGTGGGATTGCTGGGTCAAAAGGCACATCCATTTTTAGTTTTCTGAGAAAATTCCATACTGTTTTCCATAGTGGTTGTAGCAGTCTGCAATCCCACCAACAGTGAACTAGGCTCCCCGTTTCCCCACAACCTCTCCAGCACTTGTTGTTTGTTTCTTTGTTTATGATAGCCATTCTGACTGGTGTTAAGTGGTATCTCATTGTGGTTTTAATTTGCATCTCTCTGATAGCTAGTGATATCGAGCATCTTTTCATGTGTCTCTGTATCCTCTGTATGTCCTCCTTGGAGAAATGTCTGTTCAAGTCCTCAGCCCATTTTTAATCGGGTTGCTTGTCTTCTTTGAGTGGGTCCTCTCAATTTCTTCAGAGAATGCCTCTTCCTCTTTCCGTTTACCTATCAGGATTTCTAAGGCACCCTCCTCAATGCCAGTTTTCTTCTCTAAATACTTTTCCAGTGACCTCATTCAAACGTATGGCTTTCTCTATCCCCAGAGCTACTACCCCTTCAGTCCAGAGGGGTCTCCTAAGCCCCACTGACTTGCAGGAAATCTCTGGTTGTATCTCCTATATTCCATAGTGAAACTGTCATATTATGCGTGCTTTCAACTACTCTTAGTCATAGGATTACTCTCTTAGTTTATTCAAGCAACCCAGTCCTCCCAATTAGAAGGTTGGGACGCATCCTAAAATTGCCTTCTAACCATCCTAATCCAATCAATCTACAGGTCCTTTAGACTCATATTTCTACCTACCATTGTTCCTTATCACTGGAATTCAAGAAAGACTCTTCTGTGAGCCAGAGTGGTCTTCCTGAAATGCAAGTATAATCATGTTGCTTGTCTATTTAAAACACTCCAAACTTTTAAGAAAATTGTTCCAAGTCTTGGGGCACACAAAATACCTCCTGATCTGATTTCTGTTCACCTTTCCTCTCTAACCTCATTTCACTCTTCTCCTCCATTGGTTCAAGTATATGGCATTGTTTATGCATTCTAGGTTGATGATCAGTCTCTATGGTAAAAGTGATGGGAACAAATAGGAAGCAAAGTAATCTCTTTCCTCTTGATGCATGTTAACATGACACTCTTCTTCAATTTCCAAACAGTGAATCAATCCAGTCTTTGTTCTACCAGCCCTTTCTACTCTGCTTACCTCACATAAATCCACCTTTGATTATTTTATGTGTTGTAAAAATCAGAATCTGAAATCAATGGAGACGTCTCTGTGTAGTTGTATTAGTTTACTCGGGCTCTCATAACAAAATATTACAGACTGGGTGGCTTAAACAATAGAAATTTTTTTTTTCTCACAGTTCTGGAGTCTGCAAGTCCAAGATTAAGGTTTAAGAAAGTTTAGTTCATTCTGAGGACTTTCTCCTTGACTTGCAGATGGCCACCTTCCTGTTGTGTCCTTGGGTAGTCTTTCCTCTGTGCACTCATATTCCTGGTGCTTCTTTGTGTGTCCAAATTTCCTCTTACAAGGACACCAGTTGGGTTGAATTAGGACCCACCCTAATGGCTTCATTTTAACTTAATTACCTCTTATCTTCAAATACATTCTGAGTTACCTGGGGGACTAGAGCTTCAACACATTAACTTGGGAGGGGGAGACAAGTAAGCCCATGCATTTCCTTTAAGTCATTCCTTAAATTCTCTTTCCTTTCCTTCCTCCCTGGAATAGCTGGCAGTTATTTTGAACACTTCATGTTTATTTACCACCATCTGTTTTAATAGATGTCCAGGATCTTATAGGGTAAATAGATTTCTTTTCCTCTCATATCACCTTAATCTTCTAATTCTCTTTTCTCTTTATTCTAATTTAACTCCATTTACAGAATTCTATTTTATTATATTTTAGTCTTTTATCACCCACAACCTATTTTTAAATAATGGCACATATGCCAGTGATTGTTCTAAGCACAACCACCTGAGGAAGAAAATGCTCATGATCCCAAAACCAAAATATAGTATTATTTTACTATAATAATAATAAGTAGTAGTAGTAGTAGTAGTAGTAGTAATATCAGACATCCATTGAATTGTTACCATGTTATAGGCACCATTTAAGAACTTTGCTTGCATTATTTCACTAACTTCAAAACTCAAATCATGGGGTTATTTTTGCCTTTTATGAAACCTGATATGGTAGGTGGACTATAAGATGCCCTCCAATGATCCCCCACTCCTGGTATTCATCCCCTTGTGTAATCCCTTCCCCTGGAATGTAAGCTGGATATGATAACTTACTGTTAACCAATAGAACATGGCATATGTAATTCCATATGGTTAGGTGTCATAAGATTGTGATTTCTGTCTTGTTGGCAGACTTTCTGTATTGTCTTCTTGGTTTGTGCTCTTTGATGAAGCAAGCTGCCATGCTGTAGAAAGAAGCCTGTGTAGCAAACAACTTAGGGCAATATCCAGCCAACATCTAACTGGGAACTCAGGTACTCATTTCAATAGCTCTTAAGCAGCTAAATTCTGCCAATAGCCACATGAGCTTGAGAGTGAACCCTACTAAAAGTTTAGCTTTCAGATGAGAATTTTTAAGGGATCCTGAAGCAGACAGTAAATGTGTGGGGTTTTGTTCATTTTTATTTTTTATTGCTGTTCAATAAGAGTTGAATCCATTTTTACCCCTTTACTCTCCCCTTCCCTACCCACCCCTAATCTCCCACATTCAATACTCCACCCCCTGCCCTATTGTTTTTGTCCATGGGTCCTTTATACATGTTCCTTCCCTTGATCCTTCACCTTCTTTCCCCATTACCTCTTTCCCCCTTTCATTTTGGTTACTGTCAGTTTGCTGTTTATTTCAATGCCTCTGGTTCTATTTTGCTTGCTTGTTTGTTTTGTTGATTAGGTTCCACTGAAAGATGAGGTCATATGGTATTTCTTTTACAGTGCCTGGCTTATTTCACTTATCATAAAGCTTTCCAGTTCCATCCACACAGTTGCAAAGAGTAGGAGCTCCTTTCTCTCTGCTGCATAGTATTCCTTGAGTAAATGTACCATCCTTTTTTGATACACTCATTTACCGATGGACACCTCTCTGCTGCATAGTATTCCTTGAGTAAATGTACCATCCTTTTTTGATACACTCATTTACCGAGCAACTTAAGTTGCTCCTAGCACTTGGCTATTGTAAATTGTGCTGCTATGAAGACTGGGGTGCATAGGTTCTTTTGAATTGGTGTTTCAGGATTCTTAGGGTATAATCCCAGCAGTGGAATTGCTGGGTCAAAAGGGAGTTCCATTTTTGGTTTTTTGAGGAAATTTCATACTGTTTTCCACAGTGGCTACAGCAGTCTGCATTCCCACCAACAGTGTACTAAGGTTCTCTTTTCTGCAGAACCTCGCCAGCACTTGTTATTTGTTGATTTGTTAATGATGGCCATTCTAACTGGTGTGAAGTGGTATCTCTTTGTAGTTTTAATTTGCATCTCTCTGATGGCTACTGATGCTGAGCATCCTTTCGTATGTCTCTGGACACTGTATGTCCTTGGAGAAGTGCCTGTTCAGGTCCTTTTGTTGACCTGGTTCTGCTTACTGACACATGTAAGAAATTACAGATCAGCAAATCTATTACCATGCAATCAGTTTATTAGTGATCTGTTCCCATGGATAAGATTGGGCCTAGCGAAGGTGATGTGAGGGAAGAGGCATAGGTTCAGGGCAAAAAAAGGTGGTGAAAGTGAGGGGGGCTGAAGGCTGGTGTGGCAAGCCCCCAGATGGCCTGAAGACAGGTGGCCAGAGAACCAAGAGAGCCAAGAGAGTGAGTCCTTTGTTCTGAGGACTTACATAGCTGATGGGATGGGAATAACAAAATTACATATTGATTAACGGGTAAATATGGTGCCAGCATTACCCAAACTTAAGTATGTGTGGGGTCTGTTAGCCTGCAAATCTTTATCTTGCTCCAGACTCCATTTTTTCGTATTTTTGTAAAAACAGATACATGACAGGAGGGAGTTAATTAAAGTTAGGGCAGTTACCCAAAATTATTTATGGACTCTTCTTTGGGCACTGTGGACCCTCTCCCACATTCTAGGCCCTGGGATGAAAGCACAGTTTCAAGGCTTTCTTTCCCAAATAGTGGAAATGCTACATAGAATTTAAAGGACTTCCCTCCTTCCTTGCTAACACAGTGTTTCTTGTGATGTTGGAACACCTGGCAATATTATCAGACCAGGCTCAGGACTGCTGAATTAGTGGGTGAGATATGCCTCTCTCCTCTTCCCTACCTTGGTTTACTATTCATTCTACCTAAGTGATTAAATATGTTTCCTGGCAATCAGGATGCTAGATGCTGGTCAGTGATAGCAGTGCAGTATCAGAGTTCTTCCTATGCTGTCTCCTGCCTCACTTTGCCCATTTTGATAGGATTTTTTGTCTTCCTTGAGTAGATTCCTATGAGTTCTTTATACATTTTGGAGATCAAACGCTGTCCCATATAGTTGGTTCCCTTTTCATTTTGCTGGTGTTTTCTTTAGCTGTGAAGAATATTTTAATTTTATGAAGTCCAATTTGTTTATTCTTTCCTTTATATCCCTTGCTCTAGGGGATATATCAGTGAGAATACTGCTGCATGAGAGATCTGAAAATTTCCTGCCTATGTTCTCCTCCAGGACTTTATGGTGTCATGACTTATATTTGTCTTTTATCCATCCTGAGTTTATTTTAGTATATGGTGTAAGCTGGTGGTCTACTTTCATTTTTTGGCATGTAACTGTCCAGATCTCCTAACACCATTTGTTGAAGAGGATATTTTTACTTCATTTTATGGTCCTGCCCCCTTGGACAAATATTAATTGGCCATAGAGACATAGGGTTACTTCTGGGGTCTCTATTCTCTTCTACTGACCTATGTGTCTCTTCTTTTGCCAGTACCATACTGTTTATTTTATTTTGTTTATTTTTTATTGTTGTTCAGGTACAGTTGTCTCCACTCCCCTCACTGCTCCCACTCACCCCAGGCAGTCCCACCTTCCACCTCAATCCTACCCACCTTTGGCTTTGCCCATGTAACATATACAAATGTTCCTTGACAAGCCCCTACCATTTCCCCCCTTTATCCCATCCTACCTCCTCTCTGATTACTGTAAGTTTTTTCTTTACTTCAATTTGTCTGGTTGTATTTGGCTTGCTTATTGATTAGGTTCCACTTATAGGTGAGATCATATGCTTTTTATCTTTCACCTCCTGGTTTATTTCATTCAGCATTATGCTCTCCAGATCCATCCAAGTTGTCACAAAGGGTAGGATCTCCTTCTTTTTGCTGAATAGTATTCCATCATGTAAATTTACCACAGTTTTGAAAGTTTATTTTATTGTTGTTCAAGTACAGTTGTCTGCATTTACCCTTCACCACTCCCCTACCACACCAGCCAAACTTCCCTCCCTCCATTGCTTCAACCAACCCCCTTGGTCTTGTCCATTTGTCTTTTGTAGTTGTTCCTGAAAACCCTTCTCCCCATTATCCCATCCCATCTCCCCTCTGGTTACTGTCAGTTTGTTCTTAATCTCAATGCCTCTCATTATATTTTGCTCACTTGTTTCTTTTGTTGATTAGTTTCCTGTTAAAGTTGAGATCATATGGTATTTATCCATCTCCACCTGGCTTATTTCGCTTAGCATAATGCTCTCCAGTTCTATCCATGCTGTTGTGAAGGGTAGGAGCTCCTTCTTTCTCTCTGCTACATAAAATTCGATTGTGTAAATGTACCATAGTTTTTTGATCCACTCATTTGCTAATTAGTGGATTGTGCACCAGATTTCTTCCAGTACTTCGCTATTGTAAATTGTGCTGCTATAAACATTGGGGTACATAGGTTCGTTTGGATTGGTGTTTCGGGGTTCTTAGGGTATAATCCCAGCAGTAGAATTGCTGGTCAAAAGGCAGTTTCATTTTTAGTTTTCTGGGGAAATTCCATACTGTTTTTCAGGTGACTGCACCAGTTTGCATTCCCACCAACAGTGCATTAGGGTTCCCTTTTCTCCACATCCTCTCCAATACTTGTTTGTTGATTAGTTTATGATGACCATTCTGACTGGTGTGAAGTGCTATCTCATTGTGGTTTTAATTTGCATCTCTTTGATGGCTAGTGATGCTGAGCATCTTTTCACATGTCTCTGGACCTTTTGTATGTCCACCTTGGAAAAGTGTCTGTATAAGTCGTTTGCCCATTTTTTAATTGGGTTTTTTGTCTTCCTGGAGTGGAGTCCTGTGAGTTCTTTATATATTTTGGACATCAAATCCTTGTCTGAAGTCTCATTGGCAAATATATTTTTCCACACATTTGGTTCTCTTTTCATATTAGTGCTGTTTTCTTTAGCTATACAGAAGCTTTTTAATTTGATGAGGTCCCATTTGTTCATTCTTTCCTTTATGTCCATGCTTTAGGGGACATGTCAGTGTCAGTGAAGGTATTGCAGCATGGAATGTCTGAGATTTTCCTGCTAATGTTTTTCACTAGGACTTTTATGGTCTCATGACTTATATTTGTCTTTTATCCACTTTAAATTTATTTTTGTACATGATGTAATTTGCTGATCCAGTTTCATTTTTTTTGCACGTAGCTGTCCAGATCTCTTAACACCATTTGTTGAAAAAAATATTTTTACTCCACTTTATGCTTCTCCTCCCTTTGTCAAATATTAATTGACCATAGAGACTTGGGTTTATTTCTGGGCTCTCTATTCTGATCCAATAGTCTATGTGTCTGTTCTTAAGCCAGTACCAGGCTGTTTAATTATAGTGGCCTTGTAATACAGTTTGATATCAGGTATTATGATGCCTCATACTTTGCTGTTCTTTCTTAAAACTGCTGTAGCTATTCAGGGTTATTTATGGTTCCATACAAATTTTTGGAATGTTTGTACTATATCTGTGCAATATGTCATTGGCACTTTAATAATGATTGCATTGAATCTGTAAATTGTTTTGGACAAACAATGTCCATACCATCAGTATGGACATTCTGATGATGTTAATTCTTCCAATTCATGAATACAGTATATGCTTCCATTTGTTGGTGTCTTCCTTAATTTCTTTCTTCAGTGTTGTGTGGTTTTCTGACTATAGGTCTTTTATATTCTTGGTTAGGTTTATTCCTAGGTACTTTCTTTTTCTTTTTTTTAAATATTTTATTTATGTATTTATTATTTTTAGAGGGGAAGGAGAGAGGGAGAGAAACATCAATGTATGGTTGCCTTTTGTGCGTCCCCTGCTGGTAGTTAGCCTGCAAGGAACCAGCCTGCAACCCAGGCATGTGCCCTGACTGGGAATCGAACCGTGATCGTCTGGTTCGCAGGCCCGCGCTCAATCCACTGAGCTACGCCAGGCAGGGCCTTACTTTATTTTTCTTGTTTGATGTGTGCACTTGCCCTCAGTGCCCATGGCATCACGGATGAGACATGAGACAAATTCACACGGACTACCGAGTCCTGTGGAGGAAAAGGGAATGCATGGCTACTCCCTCAAGGCGGGAGCACCTCAGAGCGACTTGGCCACTCTCTCGAAGGGAGAGTGCACACACCCTTGCCTAGACAGGCTTTTATTTGGGTTTAATTTGCGCAGGAATACAGGTACAGCTCATTAATCATTGTCAGGCAGTAAGGATCAAACAGTAGATAGCATACAAAGAACTATTAGGGCTTCTTCTGAGTCAGGGTCTATCAGCTAAGACGCCACAAAACTTTGAAAAACAAACTTATTTTCTGCTCAGACCTTTATCATTTATTAAGAGCATTCTTAGCAAAGCAGGCTTCACAGGCCTGGTGATGCTGAGCCTTTCTCAGGCCTAATCACCTGGGGAGCCTGCCCTTTCCAGCACAGGGCTGCACCACTCTCTGTCATTGTTTCAGGCTTAAGTCAGGCAGAGGAGCAAGATAGTCAAGAAATTTAGGAGAATTCTAGAAGACAGACTGAGGACTCAGGCTTTGTCAAAGCCGAGGAGCAAGGGCTCATTACCCCCTTTCTCCATAGCCCCCGAAGTCCTTCCCTGGAGCCTCCAGGTGATCATGCCTATCTTAGGTCATTCCCCCTTTGGGGAATCTTACCTGTCATTGACTAACTGATCAAGCACTGGAGGCCAATTATGAATGAAGAAGCAGAAGAGGCACTCCTGCCAGGGAGATAAGCTTTGTCTGCTTTGTGGCTTATGGTCTGAAGGTCACTCACTCAGCCTTAGCCATGGCAGGGGCGGGGGGGGGGGGTGGTTAGAGCTCCTGAAACCAGGCAGGGTAGTTCCCAACATTTGTTGCTATGGAAAATAGGATTTTTTTATTTTTAATATATTTTATTGATTATGCCATTACAGTTGTCCCATTCCCCCCTTCACTCCCCTCCACCCTGCACACCCCTCCCCCACCATTCCCCCCTTTTGTTCATGTCCATGTGTCACAAGTTCTTTAGATTCTGTATTTCCCATACTACTCTTGCCCTCTCCCTGTCTATTTTCTACCTACCATCTATGCTACTTATTCTCTGTACCTTCTCCTCCCTTCTCCTCCTCCACTCCCCTGTGGCTAACCCTCCATGTGATCTCCATTTCTATGATTCTGCTCCTGATCTAGCTGTCCTTTTAGTTTGCTTTTGTTTTCGGTGTGGTTGTTAATAACTGTGAGTTTGCTGTCCTTTCACTGCTAATATTTTTTATCTTGTTTTTCTTAGATAAATCCCTTTAACATTTCATATAATAAGGGCTTGGTCATGATGAACTCCTTGAATTTGACCTTATCTGAATGGAAGGCACTTTATCTGCCCTTCCATTCTAAATGAAAGCTTTGCTGGATAGAGCAGTCTTGGATGTAGGTCTTTGAATTTCATGACTTGGAATACTTCTTTCCAGCCCCTTCTTGCCTGTAAGGTCTCTTTTGAGAAATCAGCTGACAGTCTGATGGGCACTCCTTTGTAGGTGACTGTCCCCTTGTCTCTTGCTGCTTCTAGGATTCTCTCCTTCATTTTCATCTTGGCTAATGTAATTATGATGTGCCTTGGTGTGTTCCTTCTTGGGTCCAACTTCTTTGGGACTCTCTGAGCTGCCTGGATTTCCTGGAAGTCTATTTCCTTTGCCAGACTGGGGAAGTTCTCCTTTATTATTTGTTCAAATATGTTTTCCACTTGTTGCTGTTCCTCTTCCCCTCCTGGTACCCCTATAATTCAGACGTTGGAGCGTTTAAAGATGTCCTGGAGGTTCCTAAGCCTCTCCTCGTTTTTTCTGAATTCTTGTTTCTTCATTCTTTTCTGTTTGGTTGTTTCTTTCTTCCTTCTGGTCCACTCTCTTGATTTGAGTCCCAGTTTCCTTTCTGTCACTATTGGTTTCCTGTGCATTTCCCTTCATTTCAATCAGTTTAACCTTCATATGTTCCTCTAATTTGTGGCTAAAATCAACCAGTTCTGTGAGCATCTTGATCACCAGTGTTTTGAACTGTGCATCTGAAAGGCTGGCTACTTCTTGGTCACTTAGAATTATAGGATCTGGGGCTCTGAGCTGTTCTTGAGTCATAATGTTTGGTCTGTCTGCACCTGTTATGTTTGAGGGGCAGAACCTTAGGTGTTCACCAGGGCTGGGCAACCCATTTGGTGGGTTGTGACGCGGTCTGGCTGAGTGGTTCGTTGTTGTCGGACTTCCGTACACTTCAATTTTCACTGTTTTGGCTGCGTTTTTGTTTCTAAAACTTAGCTTTCTTTAAATTTAGTTGTGGGAGGGGGCACAGTGTTTCCACCTACACCTCCATCTTGGCCAGAAGTCCCTAAAGCAAATAGGACTTTTTTCCTGATTTCATATCTGATATTTCACTGTTGGTATACAAAAATGTCTTTGACTTTTGGATATTGACTTTTTATCCAGCTGTTTTGCCAAATTAATTTATTAAGTTAAGCAGCTTTTTGGTGGAGGCTATAGCATTTTTTATGTACATTATCATGTCATCTGCAAACAATGACAGATTTGCTTCCTCCTTTCCAGTTTGGATACCTTTTATTTCTTTTTCTTGTCTTATTGCTGTGGCTAGGACTTCAGAAGTGGTGAAAGTGGTTATTCTTGCTTCATATCTGATCTTAGTGGGAAAGCTCTAAGTTTTTGCCTATTGAGTATGAGATTGGCTGTAGGTCTGTCACATATGGCCTTTACTGAAGTGTACGGAAGGAATGCTCCTTCTATTTGCACTCTGCTGAATGTTTTTTATCATAAATGGATGCTCTACCTTATCAAATGCTGTTTGGACATATATTGATATGATCATGTGATTTTGTCTTTGCTTTTTTATGTGATATATTATATTTATGATTTGTAAATATTGTACCATCCTTGCATATCTGGGATGAATCCCACTTGATCATGGTGTATGATCTATTTAATGTACTGCTAGGTATGGTTTTTAGTATTTTTGTCGAGGATTTCAGTGTCCATGTTCATCAGCGAAATTGGTCTGAAGTTTTCTTTCTTTGTTATGTCTTTATTCGGTTTTGGGATTAGGATGATACTGACCTCATGAAGAGAGTTTGGGAGTCTTTCATCTTCTGGGATTTTTTGGAGTAATCTCTGAAGGATAGGGATTAGCTCTTCCTTGAATGCTTTGTAGAATTCTCCTGTGAAACCATCTGGCCCAGGGCTTTTGTGTGTCCAGAGTTTTTTTTTATTATTGCTTCAATTTCATCTGCTGTTATTGGTCTGTTCAGGTTTTCTGCTTCTTTTTCATTCAGTTTTGGAAGATTATATTTTTCTAGAAATTTGTCCATTTTACTTATGTTTTCAAATTTCATTTATTACAATCCTTTGTATTTCTGTTGTGTCCATTGTAATCTCTCCTCTTTCAAGTCTAATTGTGTTTATTTGGGTCTTCACTGTGTTTTTTTCTTGATGATTCTGCTTAAAGGCTTGTTGATTTTGTTTATCTTTTCAAAGAACTAGCTCCTGGATTCATTGATCCTTAGAATTGTGCTTTTAGTCTCTATGTCGTTCAATTCTGCTCTGATCTTGGTTATTTCCTTCCTTCTACTTGCTCTGGGCTCTCTTTGATGTTGGTCTTCCAGTTCTTGTAGGCATATACTTAGGTTATTTGTTTTAAATGTTTCTGTCTTTTTTAGGTAGGCCTGTATCACTATGAACTTCCCTCTCAAGACTGCCTTTGCTGTGTCCCATAAGTTTTGGATTGTTGTGAGTTCATTTTCATCTGTTTCCAGAAATGTTTTGATTTTCTTCTTTGTCTTCTTCTTGACCCATTCATTGTTTAATAGCAAGCTATTCAATCTCCACGAGTTTGGGTGTTTTGTGTTTTTTTTTTTTCCCTTGAGGTTGGTTTCTAGTTTCAGTCTCTTGTGGTCAGAGAAAATGGTTGGTATGATTTCAAATGTCTTGAATTTGTTGAGGCTTGTTTTGTGTCCTATCATGTGGTCTATCCTTGAAAATGTTCCTTGTACTTTTGAAAAGAATGTGTGCTTTGCTTCTTTGGGATGAAAGGCTCTCACTATATATATGTCAGTTAAGTACATTTAATCTAGGACATTGTTCACTGCCATGATAAGGTCATTGATATTTTGTTTGGAAGCTCTATCCATTTTTGACCACGGGGGTATAATTGTGTTGCTGTCAATATCTTTCTTGATGGCCTCTAAGATTTTCTTTCTGGATTTGGGTGCTCCTATGTTGGGTGCATATATATTCACAATGTTTATGTCTTCTTGATGGTTTCTTCCCTTTAGTGTTACGAAGTGACCTTCTGGGTCCCTTTTTATGGCTCTTTTTTAAAGTCCATTTAGTCTGATATGAGTATTGCTACCCTGGGTTTTTTTCCTGTTCATTTGCATGCAATATTTGTTTCCATCCCTTCACTTTCATCTTGTGTAGGTCTTTTGTTCTGAGGTGGGTCTCTTGTAGGCAGCATACTTATCTATTCTGCTATTCTGTGTCTTTTGATTGGGGCATTTAATCCATTTACATTTAATGTTATTATTGATAGGTACTTATTCATTGCCTTTTTTTTATACCTGTCATCCTATCTCTCTCTCACTGTTTTTCTTCTTATTCTTAAATCAAGCCCTTTGGCACTTCTTGCTGAGCTGGTTTTGAGGAGGTATATTCTTTGGGGCTTCTTTTGTCCAGGAAGCTTCTTATTTGGCCTTCCATTTTAATTGAAAGCCATGCTGAATAAAATAGTCCTGATTGCAGGTCTCTGGTTCTCATTACTAGGAATATTTCTTGCCATTCTCTTCTGGTGTGGAGCATTTCCATTGAGAAGTCAGTCAGCTGCCAGTCTTATCAGGCTCCCTTATGTGTAACTTCCTGTTTTTCCCTTGCTTCCTTTCAGATTCGACTTTATCTTGGAATTTTGCCATTTTAATAATGATGTGTGTTGAAGTGGGCCTCTTTGGGCTCCTCTTGGTTGGAACTCTCTGTTTCCTGAATTTGTATGATTTTTTTCTCTCATCAAATTAGGAAAGTTTTCCATCATTATTTGTTCAATCAGGTTTTCTCTTTCTGGCTGTTCTGCTGCTTCTGGTATCCCTATTATACAGATATTATTACGTTTCATGTTGTCCTGCATTTTCCCTAACCCCTCTTCATTCTTTCTGAGTCTCTTTTTCTTTTCTTGCTCATTCTGGGTGATTTTTCTACCCTGTCCTCCAGCTCGCTGATTCAATCCTCTGCTTCATCTAGTCTGATTTTAATTCCTTCTACTGTGTTTTGCAGTGCAGAATTTGTATTCTTCATTTCTGATTGGCCTTGTTGATAGTTTCTATTTTCTTTTTCATGTTGTTATACTTTGCAGTGAGTTCATGGTAGTTTTCCTGTAGTTTTTTGTAATTCTCTGTGAGATCATTGAGCTTCTTTATTACCATTGCTTTGAATTCCATATCTGATAGTTGACTTGCCTCTATTTCATTTAGCATTCTTCCTAAGGCTTCCTCCTTTCCTTTCATTTGGGGATTGTTTCATTGTCTTCCCATCATTTGTGAGACTTCTCTTGTTAGCCTCTGCTTCTTAAATAATCTGTTCTGACTTCCTGGGTTTATGGTGTGAACTTGTATGGAAGAAGACCTGTGAGATTCAGTAGTACAGTCTCCTTGATGTCCTGAGCTTGCTGGTCTTGAGCTATTGTTTATGTTGGCTCACTGTATGTCTTTGGGTTTTGATTGTTGTTGAGTCTTTCTTTGGTGGGTGCTTCCCTCCAGCTGGTTAAGTGAAGGTCACTCCATCTACCACTTCTTGTATTCTGTTGTGCAGGTGTGGGCAGGTTGTGTCAAAGCTGGTTCTTCCATGTGTACAAGGTTTTGAGTGTTCTCTCTTGCTCTTGTTCAGTTGTTTGTTCTGAGTAATTTCTCCACCACTTAGTTGTATTTCCAGATAGGTCCTGGATTGAATTAGTGTGGCTTCCACTCCCTCCTCCACCTTCTTACATTGTTATTTGTTTGTGGTTCCTTTGTTGTTGGGTTTCCTCTTCCAGCAGGTATCCTGGTGTTCACAGCTTCCACCTGCTCTTTTTGTGATCAGTTGCAGGGGGGAGGAAAAATGTTCTAAAACACCAAGAGTGTATTCTATGTTATTTACAGTACCAGTCCATAGAGAAGAGATAGGAGATCCTTTGGATATGTATAATGTTAACTGTGATATTTCACCCAACTTGCCACTTTTTAGAAAGGGTGGAAAGGAGATAAGACTCTAGTTAGGGCAGTGGGAAGAATTGTGATTTGGATCTAGAAAGCAGTGAGCTTGGGGGAGTTTAGATTATGAGGTAAAATGAGAGTAAAGAATAGAAAATAGATGCAGTATGTGAGAGAATAGAGTTAATCACAACAGTAATAAAGTTCAAGAAACAATAAAGTGGGCTAAGATCTGGGTGGGGTGCTGTGTAGTATTTATAATTGTATTTAACGGGAATTATTTACAGTAATAATGGAGCAACAATCGTATGACAAAATCTATGTGATCTGGATGACAAGAATAGAAAGTATAGAACCTTGAGTAGTGTTCTAATGGATCACAAGTGAAGTGAAAGACAGTAAATTAAAAATACACTATGAAAAAGAGAACAGTGGAAACCTCTCAAATGATGATACAATATAATCAGCCAAGCAAAGAAGACTATACAGAAAAAAGAGGAATACAAAAATAGTATTAAAATAAAAGATGTAAGAATAATGAAAAAAAATAATAAAAATATATAATAACTTGCAAGTTCTCTGGAGTAGCAAAGTGAAATTTGTCTCACTGTCTCAGCTGTTGGGATGATTCCTCTTTGGGTGCAATTCTGCTCTTTTCACAGTTCCTGTT
This sequence comes from Sturnira hondurensis, assembly GCF_014824575.4. Classification (NCBI taxonomy): domain Eukaryota; kingdom Metazoa; phylum Chordata; class Mammalia; order Chiroptera; family Phyllostomidae; genus Sturnira; species Sturnira hondurensis. Next base: position 506,313 of record NW_028077382.1, on the reverse strand, counting down.
TTTATTGTCTCACTTGTGGAAATTTTTAGAAGAAAAAGGAGGAGGAAGGAAGGAAGGAAGGAAAGAAGGAAGGAAAGAAGGAAGGAAAGAAGGAAGGAAGGAAGGAAGGAAGGAAGGAAGGAAGGAAGGAAGGAAGGAAGGAAGGAGACATATAAAGGGAAAGAAAGAAAGAAGGGAAGAAGGAATAAAAAAAAAGGAAGGAAGGGCCCTGGCTGGTGTAGCTCAGTGGATTGAGCACAGGCCTATGAAGCAAAGGGTTGCTGGTTTGATTCCCAGTCAGGGCACATGCCTGGGTTGCGGTCCAGGTCCTCAGTAGGGGACACGTGAGACAACCACACATTGATGTTTCTCTTCTACTCTTTCTCTTTCCCTTCCCCTCTCTCTAAAAGTAAATAAATAAAATATTTTTAAAAAAAGAAAGGAAGGAAGGAAGAAGGAGTTAAAAGAAAAAAAACACTTGAAAATAAAAAGACCTTCTGCTGACTTCAAACTGGTCAAGCCAGTTCTGCTGGTCTTCCTGGCTGCAGCAGACTGAGGGGGAATTGGTTTTGCCTTTCTCCCTTCCTGAATGGCACTAACCCTGCCTCCAACCCAGTTCCTCAGTTCACATCTGGGCTCCTAGTGCCCTTCTGGGCCCAGCATAGGCTTTCAGTCCACCAGTTGTGCTGTCCTTGAGGTGTACCAATTAGGGGCAACTCACACACTACCTTCTTGCTCTTTGCTGTCTTAGATGCTAGGGACTCTCAGTGCCCCTTCAGGGTACTTTAGCCCTCCCACTGAGTTAAGTGTTTCTGAGGATTGCTGACTCCCTGAGGTCTTCAGTTCTCCTTTGTGGAGGTATCTCCACCTATCTCTTAGAGAGCCAATTTGCCCTGCAGGGCAGGGGAGATACAGGGTGCGTGGGGGGGGGGGCAGAAAAGGATTTGGGATGGGGTCCAGAGCTCGGGGTATCCAGGAAATACTATTAAGATGTCCTCACCACCCCCCACCCAGGTGTCAGTTGGGGGAAGGGACAAATGGAGCAGAGCCATTGAGAGCTGTTTTGCATAGCCACAGTTCCGCAGCTAACCTCTGGAATAGTCATTTAACATATCTATAACTTTTAACTGGTTTCATAGATATGTTAAAGAGCTGTGACCAAGCTTTGAGCCAGGGAGAAGGGAGTGACTTCCACACAGAATGTAACTAGGGGCTGATCCTCTGAGACAGTGCCTGCATGAGATCTTGGAATGGATTGGCTCTAGGACATGGGGCCATACTTGCCCAGGTGAAAAGGAAGAGCCATGTGGTTTCAGCAGTTAGGACCCCCTCTTGCAGTCATGAAAGAGAGAGCTAGGTGGTTTTGGCAGAGTGAAGACGCCCTCTTTCCCAGGTGAAAAGGGAAAACCACTCAGTTTTGCCAGAATGGAGATCCCTGCGGCCAGGTGAAGAAGAAAGACACATGCTTTTGGTGGAGTGCAGACCCCTGTAGCTTTGGTAGAAGAGGCCCATGCGGCTTTGGGGCGCTCCCTTTAACCCAGTGGCCTGGAAAGCAGGAGAGACTTTGACTGGAACTTGGCACAAAGAACTCTCGCCAGTGGAAGGTGCCACGTGACTTTGGATTAATTGGAGATCCTGCCTGGACAGGTGACACAGCTCAGTGCCAGAGACCTGAAAAACGGATGTGTGCTCTTTTCCTGATTTATGGTACCTGGAGTTGGGACAGTGGGAGAAGGGAGCGCTGTATGTGTGTGTGTAGGTGTATACCCTTAAAGACTTTAATATTTTAATGAAGGCATTAGGCCTGAATAGCATCAAATAAACATTTCGTTTCCTTTTCACAAATCTCTGGCATTGAGAGATGTCTTTCCAATTGGCGGCGGACAGAAGAGCCCAGTAGGTTTTAGTATACCATCCTTGGGAGGGGGCCCTGTTGTTCTGTAGCAGTTGGCATCCCTCGGTGGGCCAAGTATTGCACCCCCTTGGACCTCTGTTTGGTAACAGGGGTACCACCATGGCTGCTGCTGCAGATGCAGGTGCGTGCCTCCTCTGCTGATTCCCATGGGCGCAGGGGTTGGGTGTGCAGTGCCACTGGGCAGCGGAGTCAGGAGCTCTGTCTTGGGCCTGCAGGTGTGGCTGGATGGGCAGCCACCAGTCCCACAGCAGGGAGCACACTCTCCCCAGGGCTTGGGGTGTGAGCGCAGGGGTAGGGATGCAGGAGCCTGGGCAACTGCTGCAGCCAGTGTCCACAGTCTCCATGGGTGCACACAGCCCCTCTATGTTTGCCACTTCATTGTAATTCCCCTCCCTGTGACTTCAAGCAACCATGTTTCTCCCCTTGCTGCTCAAACCTTGTTTGGCAGGGGAGGGAGCCATTCACCTGGCTCTCTCCCAAGAACCCTGAGGCAGACCCACAGGTGCTGGACCTGGGGCTGCAGCTGCTCTGGTCCCTGTGCTGGTCCCAGGGACCTTATTGTCCTGAAGCACTCTCCTTACCATCTGATACAGGGTGTACAATGTCCTGTACAATTTTTGGTCTCCAATCTTCATATATGCTGGGATACTGTTGGCTATTGGCTCTGCTCCTCTGAAGATTGGCTAGGTGTTTCACCCATGCACAAGGGGAAGTGGACTCCGAGTCTTTTTAGTTATGTCCAATAAAATTAGCTTCAGTTGCAATTACATGTCAATCAATCAGAGAAAAATTTTAAGTGTGTGGATGAGTAAACTTTGGAAGCCCTATATAACTTTTAAATAAACAGTTCTTTTCTTTTTCATAAGACTCCAGCATTGGGAGTCATGGTTCTCATTAATGGCAGGCAATAGATTCCAAAGCAATAGAACCCAGAGGTTCCGTCACAGACAGGCATGCAGTTGTATAGACAGACACAACCAGAGACCTGAGAGTTTCAATGAAAAAAAATTTAGCCATGAGACGGGTACAATAAGGAAAAAAGCACTAAATTGTGATACACGAAATAAGTTTACTTGTTCAGATGTCTCAGGCTTTCAGATTTTTATTTGTCCTTGCAAAACAATTTTTTTTAAAGAAACTGGGTGAAGGGAGCTGCTTCCACATAGGAAACATGCAAACTTACAAGAATTTTTATGAATTTATTCTAGTCAAACTACCAACAATTACCAGGAAACAAAACCTCAATGGATTGAGAAAATTTTCTGGAAAATAATAGGTTTGCACTTTATTTTATACAGTAGAATCAAAATGACGCATAAGTGGGTTACATTAAATCTATTTGTAATAGATAGGTTATGGATGTGGAGAAAGCAATCTGGGAAACCTTTTGGATTGGATAAAAAATAAAATGATAGATGCCTACTTCCTTTACATAGGTGGGTGCAGGTTAGTTAAGAATCAGTAATTAACATGATGACAATAACAGTGCTCTGGTGGCTATACTTTGGGGGGTCTGCAAAAGAAAAGAAATTATTTTGTTATATATATGATAAACAAGACTTTTGTTATCCAAAGTCTTGTTTATCATGTATACAATGCTAGATGCAAAAAGACAACAGACAGGCTCAGTTAAGGTGAAAATTGACCTTTGTTAGGGAAAAATACTGCCCTAGGACATAACTACCTGCCATAAATTGCTTTTAGTTAAAAAGTTTTAATTTCACGCCAGCCTGTGTGGTTACTTTAGGTCTGAGTTTGTAAGGCTGCTGCACAGGCCTCCTCTGAGCTTGTCAGATTTAGTATATGGCCTTTTTTTATTCACACTTTCCCTTTTTGGTAATCAATCAATCCAAAGGATGCATCAATGACCAACATTTTCATTGGATAACAAGGTCCCATGGTGCTAGTAGCTTATTCCTAAAAGGTTTCAGTATCAGCATTTGTGTTCCTGAATGATGGACCATGGGGCATAAGGTAAGACCAGAACCTTGGATGGAAATCAAGGCCACATTTTTCTCAAAAGTGAAAAGTAGGTAAATGAAAAGCAGTCAGTTATTGTGGGCTTTTATTTAAAAAAACACTCTGGCCCTGGCTGGTGTGGCTCAGTGAATTGAGCACCAGCCTGTGAACCAAAAGGTCACTGGTCCAATTCCCAGTCAAGGCACATGCCTGAGTTGTGGGCCAGGTCCCCAGTAGTGGGCCTGCAAGAGGCAACCACATATTGATGTTTCTCTCCATCTCTTTCTCCCTTCCTTCCCCTCTCTCTAAAAATAAATAAATAAAATATTTAAAAAGAGTAAAGAAAAACATTCTTATTATTTCTAATCTATAAGCTATCATGATCCAAGTTTTACTGCCTATCTCACTTTTTCTATATTTTGCATCTAGTATAACATTTACTTATAGATTGAAAGCACAACATATACTTTCCTCAGTTCTTTTTCATATGGATATGTTTATTGATTTTGAAGGGGGAAGGGGAGAGAGAGAGAGAAACACTGATTTGAGAGAGAAATATCAATCAATTGCCACCTGCATGTACTCTGAGCAGGGATCAAACCCACAATGCAGGTATGTGCTCTGACTAGGAATTGAACCTGCAACACTTTGATGCATGAGTCAACTGAGCCACCTGACCAGGGCACTATTTTTAATCTTCATAATCTGACCATGGGATGGGTTCCTATTTATTATGGCATTGGAAGCACTCAGATGCATTATTAATCTAATTCCCAGTAGTTGTAATTTTAAGATTTAAACAGGGCCCAGGCTCTGAGAACACAATGCTGTAAATTATAATTACCATCTAAAATTCCAGAGGCCAGGCCCTGATCAGTGTGGCTTGTTGTGTTGGGTGACATCCCACAAAGCCAAAGGTCCCTGGTTTGACTCCTGGTCAGGGCTCATGCCTAGGTTGAAGTTTGGTCCCTGTTTGGTGCATGTACAAGAGGCAACCAACCAATGTTTCTTTCTCACATTGATGTTTTTCTCCCTCTCTTTCTTCCTCCCATCTCCTCTCTCTCTTAAAAAAAAAAAGTCCAGAGGTCAGGAGGACAGTAAAAGTTTCATAAGTAAATTTACTTTAGAGCCATTTTAGGTTATATTTGAGTTAATCTAGTAGTCTTTATTGGGTTAGGAAGTAAGTACATTCCCATAATTAGGTTCTGGCATCTATATATAATTCCTTTCTTAATAGTCCCTTTCCACTAAGTTTCTATAACTTTCCTGTTCATCTTAGTTTGTCACTCTTAATTCTTTTGAAAATAACCAGTTTATTAGGAAAACTACTTTCTTTTAACTTTTCTTAAAACTATACATATCCCTTTCTTTCCTTTTATATAGCATTTTTTCCTAAATTTCAACAAAGAAACCACAGGAAGAGTATCATAATACAAGTCATTTTATGCACCTTCAGTAATTATTAAGAAATGGGGTATATACACAAAGTTTGAGAAAAGCCTAAAGAGTATTATTATTATTATTAGGTTGTAAAACTTTTACTTCAATGTAACAAGGAAGAAAACAGTAATTAGACACCCACCAATTTCCCCCAAAACAAAAAAATGTAAACAGGAAAATAATTCTGCCTCTACTTATAGAGCTTCTCAAATCTTGTTAGAAGGGTCTCACATTCAATGATCAAGAGATTTGAAAATAGCAGTAATTACTTTCATTTTAAGAAAAGGTGCCTCCTCTTCCCTCCTCCACCCCAAGTATTTAACATGAAAGAATGGGCTTTCTTGACATTAACTTCATGTTTATTTGAAGCAGCAACAATAACCATCAATAATTTGGCATTTCTGTTTATGGATGTTCCAAATGTTTTTCAACTTCATAAAGTCATTATCCATTGTTGCTATGAAATACAGACTGTAGACTCTAGTTAACAGAGATTCTTTCCAAAACCAATGTTAAGTCAAAGAAATATTAAGCAGGGCATTACACTAAATTTCTGGATCTAGTATACTAAAGAGTGAAACTTAGGAAGTTACTGGCTGTTTTATACAAGATATAAAGACCTGCAAAGCTGGTTTGGGGTTGTCTATTTTACATGCTGTGTGGATCTGCAGCATGTACTAATTGATGCAGGCATGTATTGTATTTATCCCTGCCCTATATCCTAAATCCCTCCCTCCCCCCATCCAACAATCTACCACCTTTTACCAGGTATTGTGGATATGAACCCAAGTCATCCCAGACAATCCAGTGAACAAAGCTATTGTAATGCATTGGTGTGAAGTGTGAAAAAATTTTTTTAAAAAGTCCCTTTCAATCTTCATCAAAGTTTTGCTGTACAAAAAAATTGGTAGCCAAGTTCTCATTCTTCTCACAAGCAAAATATGCTTGTATCATGAGTCCTCCAGGAAATCCTAATGCTTTTAATCTTTCTATAGCTTCTTTTTCCTGAGGCATTACTTGAATGTAGTTCATATGACCACTTCCAGGTTCTGCAATTCTTCCACTTCCACCTCCACTGCCTCCTCCTTGACCACCAGCTTCTTGAACTGGTTCACTTAACATGTGAATAAAATGCTCCTAATGTTGGCTATAATGCTATAGTAACTGAGGATTTTCTCAACCTACCTGTTGTAGCAATACTGGAAGCAGGGAAGGATTCTGTTGAATAATTTGTCTCATCTGTTGAAACTGAGGCTGATTCCATAAAAATTCAAGGGGATGTCCTCCAGAACTTTGTTGTATTTGTGGCTGTCATAGTTGCTGCATCTGCAGCCACTGAAGACTGAGTAGTCCCAGTACTAGCTGCTGGAGGGTGACCAACCACAGCCTGACTTTCTCCGTCTCTGGGAATTCCAATTAGAAGATACTCCACTACCCTGTCACGGTTGTTGAAATTAGGTCTCATGGATGCAATTACTTGCTCTCGTTCATAGCCCATTGATATGATCTCAGTTACCACATTTTCATAAGACTGACCTGCCACAAGTGCACTTGTTGCATCTTCAAAAAGGTTTGACCAAGAAGAATCTCCTAATGTACTGTTAGTCAATGTTGGGTTAGTAACCACTGATGTTTCTGTCTGCTGGCTTTTCTACAGGATTCTCCTGTTTTGTTGTACTAGCAGGTGCAGATTCAGACGATGTTGTTGATGCTGGAGAGATAGATGCAGGTGTGGGAGTGGGAGCCAAAGCAGGGGTGAGGTTTGGGACCTGAGTCACAGCTGGTGCTGAGGAACTAATTGTGGTTGTGGTGGCAGAATTTGATTGCTGGGTTGTTGGTGCTGGTGTTGTCATTGCTTTGGGTATTGGCACCATAACTACCACTAGGTTTTTCTCATTAATTTTTTTAAATATATTTTATTGATTATACCATTACAGTTGTTCTATTCCCCCCCTTCATTCCCCTCCACCCGCACACTCCCTCCCCCACTATTCTCCCCCCCTTAGTTTATAACCATGTGTCTCAAGTTCATTGGATTCTATATTTCCCCCACTATTCTTGCCCTCCCCCCTATCTATTTTCTACCTACCATCTATGCTATTTTCTGTGCCTTCTTCCCCCTTATCCCCCTCCCACCCCCCTGTTTCTAACCCTCCATGTGTTCTTCATTTCTATGGTTCCACTCCTGATCTAGCTGTCCTCTTGGTTTGCTTTTGTTTTAGGTGTGGTTGTTAATAACTGTGTGTTTGCTGTCCTTTCACTGTTCATATTTTTCATCTTCTTTTTCTTATATAAGTCCCTTTAGCATTTCATATAATAAGGGCTTGGTGATGATGAACTCCTTGAACTTGACCTTATCTGAGAAGCACTTTATCTGTCCTTCCATTCTAAATGAAAGTTTTGCTGGATAAAGCAATCTTGGCTGTAGGTCTTTGGATTTCATGACTTGGAATACTTCTTTCCAGCCCCTTCTTGCCTGTAAGGTCTCTTTTGAGAAATCCGCTGACAGTCTGATGGGTACTCCTTTGTAGGTGACTGTCCCCTTATCCCTTGCTGCTTCTAGGATTCTCTCCTTCATTTTGGTCTTGGCTAATGTAATTATGATGTGCCTTGGTGTGTTCCTTCTTGGGTCCAACTTCTTTGGCACTCTCTGAGCTTCCTGGATTTCCTGGAAGTCTATTTCCTTTGCCAGACTGGGGAAGTTCTCCTTTATTATTTGTTCAAATACGTTTTCCACTCGTGGCTGTTTCTTTCCCCCTTCTGGTACCCCTATAATTCGGATGTTGGAATGTTTAAAGATGTCCTGGAGGTTCCTAAGCCTCTCCTCATTTTTTTGAATTCTCATTTCTTCATTCCTTTCTGGTGGGATGTTTTGTTCTTCCTTCTGGTCCATTCCATTGATTTGAGTCCCCGTTTCCTTTCCATCACTATTGGTTTCCTGTGCATCTCCCTTCATTTCAATTAGTTTAGCCTTCATATGTTCCTCTAATTTGTGACTATGTTCCTCTAATTTGTGACTATAATCTACCAGTTCTGTGAGCATCCTGATAAATAGTGTCTTGAATTGTGCTTCTGAGAGGCTGGCAATTTCTCGGTCACTTAGAGTTATTGGCTCTTGGACTTTGAGTTCTTCTTGTGCCATCTTTTGGGCTGTTCGTGCCTATTCCATAGCAGGATCGGAGCCCTAAGGTGTTCACTAGCGCTGGGCAACTAGTTCGCTGGGTTGTGACGCTGTATGTGGGGGCGGGGTCAAAGAGGGACTATGGCGTCCTGTCTGCCGCCTGCTGCCTCGGCCCTCACCGGTGCCGCAGCTGCTGCCGTCACGGGCCCACGCGTTTCGTCCCACTGCACACAAGTGTGCCACCGCCGTCAGCCCTCGCCCCCTGGGGCCTGCGTGGTCCGTCTCACTGTGCGCGAATGTGCGACCTCAGTCAGTCTGCCCCGCACCCCAACTGGTTCCCATCTGCCTGCGCTCCTGGGTCGGGGGACCTGTCCTGCCTACCCTGCTCGCTGCTGGCTCCGCCCCTCTTATCGTCCCGTTGAACGGTTAGATGTAGTCGGAATTCCGTATAATTCAATTTTCTGTCCTTTGGTTGTGTCTTTGTTTCTCCAAACCTTTGTTGTATTCAAACTTGGTTGTGGGAGAAGGCACAGTGTTTCCACCTATGCCTCCATCTTGGCGGAAGTTTTTTTCTCATTAATTTTATATTCTTTTAGAACAGTATCATCACTGAGGATTTTGCCTGCATAAATTAATTTCTGACCTGCAACAGGAAAGGTGTCTTTCCCCTTTTCAGATTCAATCTTCTGTTTTAGAGTTTTCACCATCTCATTGGGATTGATGTCTATCTTAAAGGTCTGCTGCTGAAGAGTCTTCAGGGTGACCTGCATGGTTCCACCACACTGCTCTACTCAGTATTATTATTATTATCATCATTATCATCATCATCATCAAACAAGTAAAGACAATCAAATAAGTTGAACACTAATTTGTAGAAATACAGGCTTTGTCAATATCTTGAAATAGCCATCTCATCCTAATGTTGGTGGCTTCTCATCCTTTAGAAATCTGAGCCCCACTGTAGGTGGCAGCAAGTGTCTGAGACAGCAGATGTCCATTCATGCTTAGTACCCAATAAGGCTCCTTCCAACAATGTTGCAGAGACAGTCTTTGATTAGTGACTTTTCTAATGGACAAAAATATCCTGGTTATACGTCATTGTTTTTAAAGTCTGTTTCCTGGGACCACACTGTGAAATGAATGTTATTAATTTATTGGTCAATATAAGCTGACTAATGAGCCCTTGACAACAATGCAGAATGTCTCATTTTAGTTTTCCTTATATTTGAAAAAGATTTAAAAATGTATAATACTTTAAGCAAAGTCATAAAAATAATAATTTCCTTGGTTCATTCGGTCCCATAACCAACTTTTTCTTTACTTCGATTATTTGCCAATATTTCCATGAATTCAATTATTTCTTTGTTTCATAAACCTTTATCTAGTACTAAGATATGACCTACTTAGAAGTCAATACTTTAGAATAAGTCAGGCTTATTGTCATGCATCTATTTAAAGCAGTAACATTTGCAAATGTATCAGTTAAAACAATGACTGTCTATATATGGTAAAACTTAAAATGATATGGTTATAGGTCTGACTATAATGCAACTGATTAAAAACTTTGCTTTTCTGTAAAATATTCCAAGATAACAATTTCTTTGTAAATAATAATAGTTATAAAATGACATTAAAGAACAATACAGAGAGCTGCTGGCCAAGATGGAGGCATAGGTAGATACACTCACTTCCTTGCACAACCAAAAAGAAGGGTAATAATCAATTTAAAAACAAAAAACAACCAGAACTGCCAGGAAATCCAACTGTATGGAAATCTGACAACCAAGGACTTAAAGAAACATTCATCCAGACTGGTGCCCCAAGAAAAAGAAATATGGCCCAAATGAAAGAACAGATCAAAAGCCCAGGAAAAGAACTAAGTGATGAGGAAATATAGCTAACCTATCACATGCAGACTTCAAAACACTAGTGATCAGGATGCACACAGAAATTATTGAGTATGGTCACAAAATAGAGGAAGAGGTGAAGGCTATGGAAAGTGAAACAAAGAAAAATATACAGGGAACCAACTGTGAAGGGAAGAAACCCTGGACTCAAATCAAAGATTTAGAACAGGAAGAAGGAATAAATATTCAACCAGAATAGAATGAAGAAACAAGAATTCGGAAAAGTTAGGAGAGGCTTAAAAACCTCTGAGACAACTTTAAATGTTCCAACATTTGAATCATGGGTGCCGGAAGGAGATGAGGAAGAGCAAGAAATTGAAAACTTATTTGAACAAATAATGAAGGAAAACTTCCCCAATATGGCAAAAAAAAAAAAAATACTAGATATGCGAGTCCAGGAAGCTCAGAGAGTCCCAAAGAAGTTGGATCCAAGGAGAAACACAATAAGACATCACAACTACGTTATCTGAGACTAAAGATAAGGAGAGATTCTTAAAAGCAGCAAGAGAAAAGCAGATAATTACCTACAAAGAAGTTCACATAAGCCTATTAGCTGATTCCTCAAAAGAAACATTATAGGCAAGAAGGAGCTGAAGAGAAGTATTCAAAGTCATGAAAAGCAAGGACCCACAACCCAGATTAGACTATCCAGCAAAGCCATCATCTAGAATGGAAGGTTAGAGAAGATGGTGGGGAGATAGATGGGAGCACACTCCACTTCCCACTGGGCACAGGTGGAACACCTAGCCGATCTTCTGAGGAACAGAGTGAACAGCCAATAGTATCCCAGCATATATGAAGACTGGAGGCCAAAACTGTAGAGACATTGAGAAATCAGATGGTAGGGAGAGTGCTTTGGGACAGTAAGGTATCCAGGACCAGCGTGGGAACCAGGGCAGCTGCAGCCTCAGCCCCCATGCCCTCGGAGTTCACTGCAAGATTCTTGGGATAGCCAGGTCAATGGCTCCCTCCCCTGCCAAACAAGGTTTGAGAAGCACCAGGATGAACCTGGATGCTTGAAGTCACTAGGGGAATAAGGACTAAGTGGCAAACATATAGGGGTGGTGTTCACCCGCTGAGACTGTGGATGCAGGCAGGGAAGAATTGGGCCTTCACAAGTCCTGACCTAGATAGTCCCAGTCTGGTTGGAGGGTTGGGCTGTTTGAGAGACCAGGTGCTTGTTTGGAGCAGCAGGCTTGAATAGGAGGAATTTTTCAAAAAGGAAAAGAAAAAAAAGATACACTCAGAGGCTCTTTGGGGAATTCTCCCAGCGTAGCCATCCCCGCCCCCACCAGCTGCACTGGAACAGCCTCTGCAGCCTCAGCCATGAGGTCCTACCTCTGCTGCCAGGACTGCAACTGCTCCCCTAATCCCAGCCCCAGCATTTCAGGGTGCCCAATTATACCCGCAACCCCAGAGATACACTACTGTCCCAGCTGCCCCCCACCCCACCCTGGCTGCCGCTGCAGCAGAGGAGGACAAGTGCACACACCCACTGCCCCTGGGACAGTATGAGCTGAAACCCACAGCCTAGCAGTTGATTGTCCCACCGCAGCAGCAGAGGCTGAGCACTCATGCCCCCAGCCCTGGGACAGAGCACACCTAACTCCGCCAACTAGAGGCACCTCGCACCCAACCCCACCAATTCCCCCTCAGCTGGCTGCATCCAGGAAGACCAGCAGAACTGGTTTGGCTTGTTTAAAGCCCCAGAAAACTTCTTTTTATAAATTTTTTCATTTATTTATTTTTTATTCCCACAAGTGAGACAATAAAACCTGTAGCTATGAAAGGACAAGAGTTAGACCCAAAAATGGGTCATCTGAACAACCGAGACAGTGAGACAAATTTCACTTTACCATTCTAGAGAACTTGCAAGTTACTGTATATTTGTATCATTATTTTTTCATTATTTTTACATCTTTTATTTTATGAGTATTTTTTAAAAATTTATCTTCTTTTTGTTTAGTCTTCTTTGCTTGGTTTGTTAAATCACATTGTTTAACTGGTTTCCCTTGTTCTCTCTTTCATCGTGTATCTCTAATCTTTCATTCACTTCACTTGTGTTCCAATAGCATACTACTCTAGGTCCTGTACTTCCTATTCTTGTTATTCAGATCACATAGATTCTGCCATATGATTGTGCTCCATTACTATTATAAACAATTGTGGTTCTATACAACTGTAAATACTACACAGCAAAACTTTTGGATTTATCTTACTTCACTGTTTCTGGAACTTCAAAACTGTTGTGGTTAACTCTACTCTCTCCCACACTACACCTATTTATTATCCTTTACTCTCACTTTACCTCATAATCTGACCTCCCAAAGCTCACTACTGTCTAGATCCAACTCAAAATCCTTCGTCCCACGCAACAAGAGCCTTATCTTTTTTCTACTCTTATTAAAAATTGGCTGGTTGAGTGAAATATCATGGTTTACACTATACACATCCAAAGTATCTCCTATCCCTTCTCTACAGGTTGGTACTTTAGATACCATAGAATAAAATTCCACTGTCTTAAATCATTTGGCCTTCCTCCTCCAACATAACACACACACACACACACACACACACACACACACACACAAAACGAAGGGAAGGCAAAGAAACAATCCCCAAATGAAAGGAAAGGAAGAAGCCTCAGGAACAATGCTAAATGAAATAAAGGCAAGTCAACTATCAGATAATAGAGTTCAAAACAATGGTTATAAAGAAGCTCAATGAGCTCACAGAGAATTACCAAAAACTATAGGAAAACTACCATGAATGCACTGCAAACTATATCAACATGAAAAAGGAAATAAAAACTATCCACAAGGGCCAAGATGAAATAAAGAATACAGTTTCTGAATTGAAGAACACAGTAGAAGGAATTAAAAGCAGGATTGATGAAGCAGAGGATTGAATCAGCAAGATGGAGGACAAGGTAGAAAGCAGCACCCAAAGAGCACGAAAAGGAAAAGGGACTCAGAAAGAATGAAGAGGTGTTAAGGCGATGGCAGGATATGAAACATAATAATAATGGTATTATAGTGATGCCAGAGGGAGAACAAGAAGAGCAAGGGATAGAAAACCTGTTTGAAAAAGTAGTGATGGAGAACTCCCCCAACTGAATGAGAGAAGAAATCACACAAATCCAGGAAACAAGAGAGTCCCAACTGAGAGGAACCAAAAAAATCCCACTTCAGACACATCATAATTAAAATGGTAAAATTCCAGGACAAAGAGAGAATCCTACAGGTAGCAACAGAAAGTAAGTAAGGAACAACAGAAAGTAACAAACAAGGGAGCCATGATGAGACTAGCAGCTGATTTCTCAATGGAAATGCTCAAAGCCAGAAGAGAAAGGCAACAAATATTGCAAGTAATGAAAACCAAGGTGCTTCAACTGAGACTACTTTACCCAGCAAGGCTCTCAATTAAAATGGAAGGCCAAATAAGAAGCTTCCCAGACAAAAGAAGCCTCACAGAATATACTTCTTCCAAACCAGTTCTGCAAGACATACTAAAGGGTCTGCTTTAAGAACATGAAGAAAAACAGTGAGAAAGAGAGAGACACAGGTATGAAAAAATGGCAACGAATAAGTACCTATCAATAATAACATTAAATGTAAATGGATTAAATGCCTCAATCAAAATACATAGAATAGCAGAATGGATAGGAAAGCGTGGCCCACACATATACTGCCTATAAGAGGCCCACCTCAGAACAAAAGATCTATACAGACTGAAAGGGAAGGGCTGGAAAAAATATGCCAAGCAAATGGAGAGGAAGAAAAAGACTATTGCTACAGGGTAGCAATACTCATATCAGACAAAATAGACTTCAAAAGACAGCCATTAAAAGAGACTCAGAAGGTCACTTCAAAATACACAAGGGGAAAATTCATCAAGAAGACATAAACATTGTAAATATATATGCACCCAACATAGGAGCACCCAAATACATAAAGAAAATCTTGGAGGACTTCAAGAAAGATATTGACAGCAACACCATTATAGTAGGGGTTTTTGACACCCCCACTGTCAAAAATGGATAGATCTTGCAAACAAACTAACAACAAACATATTGTGGCATTGACAATACCCCAGATTAAATGTACTTAACTGATATTCATCCCAAACAAGCAAAATACACATTCTTTTCAAAAGCACATGGAACATTTTCAAAGATAGACCCCATGATAGGACAAAAAACAAGGTTCAACAAATTCAAGAAAATTTAAATCAAGCATTTTCTCTGACCACAAGGGACTGAAACTAGAAACCAACCTCAAGGGGAAAAAAAGCCAAAACACCCAAACTCATGGAAATTGAATAGTATGCTATTGAACAATGCATGGGTCAAAGATGTGATTTGGGAAGAAATCAATAGGTTTCTGGAAACAAATGAAAATGAACTCACAACAATGCAAAACTTATGGGACACAGAGATGGCAGTCTTGAGAGGGAAGTTCATAGTGACACAGGCCTACCTAAAAAAGATAGAAACATTTCAAATAAACAGCCTAACCCTATGACTACAAGACCTCAAGGAACAACAACAGAGAGAATGCAGGGCAAGTAGAAGGAAGAAAATAACCAAGAACAGAGCAGAATCAAACAGCCTACAGACTAAAAGCACTATTCTAAGCATCAAAAAATCCAGGAGCTGGTTCTTTGAAAGGATAAACAAAATCAACAAGCCTTTAAGCAGACTCAAAAGAAAAAAAAGAGAGAGGACCCAAATAAACACAATCAGAAATGAAAGAGGAGAGATTACAACTGATACCACAGAAATACAAAGGATTGTAAGAAATTATTGTGAAGAACTATATTCCAAGAAATTTGAAAACCTGGGTGAAATGGACAAATTTCTAGAAAAATATAATCTTACAAAACTGAATGAAGAAGACAAAAGTCTGAAGAGAACAATGACAGCTGACTAAATTGAAGCAGTAATCAAAAAGCTTCCCAAACAAAAAAAGCCCTGAAACAGGCACTTTCACAGGAGAATTTTACAAAGCATTCAAGGAAGAGCTAACCCCTATCCTTCACAGATTATTCCAGAAAGTTCAAGAAGATAGAAGTCTCCCAAACTTTTTTTATGAAGCCAGCATCATCCCAATACAAAAATCAGATAAAGACATAACAAAGAATGAAACTTTAGGCATAGATGCTAAAATCCTCAATGAAATATTACCAAACCACAGCCAGCAACACTTTAAAAAGATCATACACCATGATCAAGTGGGATTCATGCCAGGGATACAAGAATGGTACAGTATTTGTGAATCAATAAACATAATCCATCACATAAAATGAAAGACAAAAATCACATGATCATATCCATAGATGAGTAAAAAGCATTTTAATAAGGGACAGTACCCATTTATGATAAAAACACTTAACAAAATGGGACCAGAGGGAGCATTCCTCAACATAACAAAGGCCATGCACCAGAGACCTACATCTAACATCATACTTGATGGGCAACAACTTAGAGCTTTCCTGCTAAGATCAGGAACAAGATAAGGATGCCTGCTTCCAATACTTCTATAAAACATAGTATGGAAGTCCTAGCCACAGCAAACAATCAAGAAAAAGAAATTAAAGGGATCCAAATTGGAAAAGAGGAGTTAAAACTGTCATTGTTTTCACATGACATTAAGTGTACATAGAAAGTCCTATAGATTACACCAAAAAAACTACTTGACCTAATAAGTGAATATGGGAAAACAACAGGATACAAAGTGAATACTCAGAAATCAAAGGCATTGTTGTACACCAACAATGAAATATAAGAAATAAAAATCAGGAAGAAATCCTATTTCATATATCAACAAGGAAAATAAAGTACCTAGGAATAAACCTAACCGAGGAAGTAAAAGACCTGTACTCAGAAAACCACACAACACTGAAGAATGAAGTTAAGGAAGACACAAACAAATTGAAACATGTACCATACTCATGGATTGGGAGAATTAACATAATCAAAATGTCCATACTATCCAAAGCAATTTATAGATTCAATGCAATTTCTATTAATGTAACAATGACATATTTCACAGATATAGAACAAACATCTCAGAAATTTATGTGGAACCATAAATGATCCTGAATAATTGCAGTAACTTTGAGAAAGAAGAACAATGTAGGAGGCATCAGAATACCTGATATCAAACAGTATTATAAGTCCACTGTAATCAAAACAACCTGGTACTGGCATAAGAACAGACAAATAGACCAATGGAACAGAACAGAGATCCCAGAAATAAACCCAAGTCTCTATGGTCAATTAATATTTGACAAAGAGGGCAGCAGCATAAAATGGAGTAAAAATAGCCTCTTCTACAAATGGTGTTGGGAGAGCTAGACAGCTACATGCAAAAAAATGAAACTCGAGCAGCGACTTATACCATAAAAAAATAAATTCAGGGTGGATAAAAGATTAAAATATAAGTCATGAAACCATAAAAGTCCTAGAGGAAAATACCAGCAGGAAAAATTCAGACATTCCACACAGCAACATGTTCACTGATATGTTCCCTAAAGCAAGGGACATAAAGAAAAGAATTAACAAATGGCACCTCATCAAATTAAACAGCTTCTTCCTGGCTAAAGAAAACAGCACTAAAATATAAAAAGAACCAACTATATGGAAAAACATATTTTCCAATGATACCTCAGACAAAGGTTTGATCTACAAAATATATAAAGAATTTACACGACTTCACTCCAGGAAGACAAAAAACCCAATTTAAAAAGGGGCAAAAGACTTGAACAGACATTTCTCCAAGGAGGACATACAGAGGGCCCTGAGACCTATGAAAAGATGCTCAGCATCACTAGTCATCATAAAGATGCAAATTAAAACCACAAGGAGATACCACTTCACAATGGTCAGAATGACCATCATAAACAAAACAACACACAAGTATTGAAGAGGATGTGAAGAAGAGGGAATTCTAGTGCACTGTTGGTGGGAATGCAGACTGGTGCAGCCACTATGGAAAACAGTATGGAATTTCCTCAGAAAAGTAAAAATGGAACTGCCTTTTTTTAAAAGATTTTATATATTTATCTCTAGAGGGGAAGGGAAGGAAAGAGGGAGAGAAATATCAATGTATGGTTGCCTCTCATGCGTCCACTGCCGGGAACTGGAACTGGGAACTGGCCTGCAACTCAGGCATGTGCCCTGACTGGGAATCGAACCGCAATCGTGTGGTTCACAGGCCTGCGCTCAATCCACTGAGCTACTGGAACTGCCTTTTACCCAGCAATTCCACTGCTGGGATGATACCCTAAGAACCCTGAAATGCCAATCCAAAAGAACCTATGCATCCCAATGTTTATAGTAGCACAATTTACAATAGCCAAGAGCTGGAAGCAACCTAAGTGCCTATCAGTAAATGAGTGGATCAAAAAACTATGGTAGATTTTCACAATGGAATACTACATAGCAGAAAGAAAGAAGCTTCTACCCTTTACAACACCCTGGATGGACCTGGAGAGCATTTTGTTAAGTGAAATAAGCCAGTGGTGAGTAACAAATACCATATGATATCACCTTTAACTGCTACATAATCAACAAAAGAAAAAAGCAAGCAAAATATAACCAGAGACATTGAAGTTAGGAACAATCTGATAGTAACCCAAGGGGACATAAGAGGGGATAATGCAAGGAAGGGTTATTAGGAACCCACTATAAAGGACACATGGACAAAACCAAAACTGAGGGTGGAAACAAGGGAGGGTGGTGGGTTTGGTTGGGTTGGGTGAGAGTGTTGGGTAGAATATATAGACAACTCTACCTGAACGACAATAGAATAAATTTTAAAAGTCTCTAATGATGGCCATTTTTAAGTGTTATAATTCAAAAATAATTATTGTTTTACTCTAATGTTTTTGGAAAAATTGTATTAGAAATGTGTTTTATCTTCAAAGATTCATTTAAAAGACTAAAAATACTCTTAAAAAGCAGGGTTCTAATAAATTGAAAAACATAACACTAAACTGGCTAAAGATCTACACAACTCTAGGAAAAAGCTGGATTTGTAAGTGGAAGATGGAGGGGAGGTAGGTGGGAGCTGAACCCACTTGCTTGTGAACCCAACTGGGACACCTAGCATATCTTCTGAAGAGAGTGAACAGCTAATAGTCTCAGCTTATATGAAGCTTGGAAGAAAAGATTGCAGAGAACATTTAAAAATAGATGGTAAGGAAATTGTGTTGGCCTATGAGAAGGTTCCTGTGCCTGGACTGTGCTATTGTAGTCCTGGGGCCTAGCTCCAGGGACTGCAGCTACAGCAGGAGCTTTGGAGAAGAGCCAGAGCAGTGACTGTGACTTCACAGCTCCCTCCACTCCCAGAGCAGAAAAGGCAGTTCTGCAATAGGAGAGACCTGGATGCTTGAATTTGTGGAAGGGATAAAGATGCAGTGGCAGACACACACAGGCAGTGTTCCCAAGCTGGGATGGTGGTCACCAGCTGAATGAAATACTACCAGAGAAATTGGGGATCTGGGTAACACCTGGAGATGGGATAAGAGTTGGGCCACAACTGACCCTAGCCCAGAGTCTTGGGGCTAGTCAGACAGTTGTGCTGTATGAAAAGCTGGGTGCTTGTTAAAAAAGGCCAGGAACAACCAAGGGGAATACACACACACACACACACACACACACACACACACACACACACACGAAAAAAAGGCTCTCAGCTGCTGTGCAATTAGAGGTGCGTGAGAGAGTTCCTGTGGGAGTCCCCAAGGAACTCTCAGCCAAAAAGGAGGAGGAGGGGCACTATTTGCCCCAAATCAGGGCACCTCGCAGACTGATCGAAGTGGGGCAACAGGGACTCAGAGGGGTAGCAGTTCCCAGAGAGACTTAATTTAATAGGGGAACTAAACTGCCCTGAAAGGACTTTCTGAGGGCACAGTGCCGAGACCAACAAGGAGGGAGGAGGGGTTTGAGGTGCTCCCACTCAGTGCACCTCATTAACTAACCAAAAGGTGGCACAATGAGGTGGATTAAAGGTGTTGGCTTAGTGCGTGTGGACATTGGGGGTCACACAGTTCTGTGAGGGCTTGGCCTGGAGGTTGGACACCTCTGAATATTGGAGCCCAGACCACATCACTGACACAGAGCCAAAGAATGGGGAAAAAATGGAGCCCTGTCTCCCTCTGTCTGCAGCAACCAGGAAGACCAGCAGAACCCTCTTGATGGGTTAAAGTTGGCAGGAGATTCTGTTTTTTTTTTTTCTTCCAAGTGTAAGACCTTAAGACCTAGAGCTGTGAAAGGACCAAAGACAGATCCAGAGAGAGATCAGAAGGCTAATGCCAACAACTGAGACAAAATTCACTTTGCTATCCTACAGAACTAGCATTTTAGTTTTTACTATTATTTTTGTATTTATTTTTCTGTTATTATTTTTAACTTTTTCCCTTCCTTCTATTTAGCTTTCTTTGTTTTACTCTTTAGCTTTATTTGATTTCATTGTTTGACTGATTTTCTTTGTTCTCCCTTTCATGTTGTATTTTAATTTCTCTTCCTCCACTTCATTCTATTCCAATAGCATACTACTCTTGGTCTTTTGGTTTTTGTTCTTTTTATTCAGATTATATATTTCTTGTCATATTATTGTTGTTCCAATCCTCACACAGCACCCTTTCCTGGTCTTGGTTTATTTAACTATCTTCCTGAGTTTTATTACTGTTGTGGTTAACTTTATTCTCATGCACACAATGCCAAGTTTCTATCCCTCACTCTCACTATATCTCACCATCTAACCACACATAAGCACTCTGCTTTCTGGAGTCAGTTCACATTCTTTTTCCCCTCCAATAAGAATCTTATCTATTTTTTACCTTTTACTAAAAATGGCTAGTTGGATGAAATATCACGGTTATTGCTGTACTTCTCCAAAGGATCTCCTTATCTATTTTCTACTTTTTGGTACCTTAAATCCCATAAAATAGTTTCCCACTGTCTTAATCCATCTTGCCTCTGCCCAGCCCCTGATCACATACAAGATAAGGTGGGAGCTGTGAATGCCAGTAAACCCACAGAAAAAGAGAACACCTCGAAAAGGAGCCAACAAAAGTAAAACCCAAGTAGAACAAGAGAGCCCACACAAATAAAGGATGGACAGCCATACAACATCCAGAAAGATAATTAAAGAGACCATGCCACCAGTCCCATATGATGTGGACACCGGCTCACAGTGTCTGAGTCATTATGGATGAAATGAGACATTCACATGGACTACTGAGTCTGGTGGAGGAAAAGGGACAGCATGGTTTTTTCTCTGAAGGGGAGAAAAAGCTGTGGCCCTTGCTGTGACCAGCCTTTATTGGGTTTCTCTGCACATTACATGATGGTCCTCATTTACTATGCACAGGTTGCTTTAGGTGGTTACATTTTACAGAAAACAAAGGAGCCAATGTCACTAATCATATCACAGAAGAGGGACATTTGCAAATGAAAAGGCAAAAGTAGCTGTACTGGTTACACTCATCCTCAGAAGGTTTAGCATGGATTTTAGGAAGTTACTTTGCAGTAAATGTTTGCCACTGAAGGCTGGGCCCATGCCATGCAGAATGGTCTCCTACACCACACCACTCCTAACAAGAAGTTCACTTTACAAAGACAGACAGAAAAGCAGACCATCAGGTATTCCAGGAACAAACAAAAAGAGTCACCTAAAATGGGGAGACAAAGAATGAACCTACACTCAAAAGTAATGGAAACTCCTACTAAAGGAGTTAAATAAAATGGAGGCAAGCAAACTATCAGATATAGAATTCAAAAGAATGATTATAGGGATGCTCAAGGAACTCACAGACAACTACAAGGAACTAAAAATTACAACAGTATTAAAAAGGAAATAAAAACTATAAACAAGACCCATGAAGACCTGGCTGGTGTAGCTCAGTGGATTGAGCATGGGCCTGCAAACCAAAAGATCACTGTTGGATTCCCAGCCAGGGCACATGCCTGGGTTGCAGGCCAGTTCCCAGCTGGGGGTGCATGAGAGGCAACCATACATTGATATTTCTCTCCCTCTCTCCTTCCCTTCCCCTCTAAAGATAAATAAATAAAATGTTTTAAAAAATGAAAATTTAAAAACCACCAAATTGTTTTTATTAAAAAAGAACCATGAAGAAATGAAGAATAAAATTTCTAAAATAAAAACTACATAAGAATTTGGAAGATGGCAACAGAGTAGGAGGGAGCAGATTCCACTTCCCCCTACACACAGGAGAAAAACCTGGCGGATCTACACAGGACAGAGCAAACAGCCAACAACCCCAGCATATATGAAAATAAGAGACCAAAAATTGTAGCAGACACTGAAACACCAGATGGTAAGGAGAGTGCTTTAGGACAGTAATCCCAGGGACCAGTGCGAGAACCAGGGCAGCTTTAGCCCCAGGCCCAGTGTCTGGCGCTGGTGCTGGCTCTACCACAGAGTCTTTGGGAGCAGTGGGCCTGCCACAGAGTCCTTGGGAGAGAGCCGGGTCAACTGCTCCTGCCTTCCCCAGCCAAGCAGGGTTTGAACAGCGCCAGGAGAGACCTGGTTGCTTGAAGTTGCAGAGAGGGAAATAAGCACAAAGAGGCAAACACAAAGGGGCTGTGATCAACCACAGAGTCTGTGGTCACCGGTTTGAGAGGGTTGAGAGCCCCACAGTGACATGCACTGACCCCGATAGTCACCAGTCTGGCTGGAGAACTAGGCTCTACTGAGTAGCAGGCTTGAGTAGGAGAAATTTCTCAAAAAGTAAAACTCTTGCCCTGGCTGGTGTAGCTCAGTGGATTGAGCACGAGCCTGTGAATCAATAGGTGGCCGGTTCCAGTTCGATTCCCAGTCAGGGCACATGCCTGGGTTGCAGGCCAGGTCCCCAGTAGGGGGCACATGAGAGGCAACCACACATTCATGTTTCTCTCCCACTCTTTCTCCTTTCCTTCTCTCTAAAAATAAATAAATAAAATACTTTTTTAAAAGTAAAACTCTTTGGGGGATTCTCCTGTGACAGCCGCTTGGCCTACTCCCCACCCAGCCGGGCAGTGATCCCGAGGCTGCACAGAAGGCCCTGCTTTCCCCCATAGCACTGGGAAGGGTTTGCACCAAACCCCATGGAATCGAGGCAGCCTGGTCGAGTGCGGGTGCCCGCACACCAGCCTACAGCCATAGACCTGGGGAAAAAGCGCTCTGAAGAAGACCTGAATCCCCCACCTAAGGCACAGGGGAGAGGCTCCAGACTAGCTCTTGGGAGAGTGATCCCAAGACTGGCTGAGGACACATTAGGAAGGAAGAAATGCCACACCAATCGTCCCTCAGCCTGCTACAGCCAGCAAGACAAGAAAAACTGGTTTGGCCAGTTTGAAACCAAGACGAGGTATTTTTGTTGTTGTTGTGGTTTGTTCGTTCATTTGTTTGCTTTAAGTAATCTTTTTAAAAAATTTTTATTATTGTTTTATCTTTCAATACGTTTATCCTCTCTCTCCTTCTTTCTTGTTTTATTCCTTCTTCCTTTCTTTCCAATTGTGTCTCTTTTTCCTCCCTTCTTCTGCCTTTTTTTTAAATACCCACAAGTGAGACTAAAAACTTGCAACTGTGAAAGGTCCAGAGTTGAATCCAAAGAGGGGGCATCCCAACAGTAGAGACAGTGAGACAAATTTCACTTTGCTATTGCACAGAAATTACAAGTTACTGCATATTTGTATTATTTTTTCATTATTCTTACATCTTTTATTTTAATAGTATTTTTGTATTTCTCTTCTTTCTGTATAGTCTTCTTTGCTTGGCTGGTTATATTGTATCATTTGACAGGTTTCCCCTCTTTTCTCTTCCACAATGTATTGCTAATTTACTGTCCTTCATGTCACTTGTGTTCCTTTAGCACATTACTTGAAATCCTATACCCCCTATTGCTTGTTGTCCAGATCAAATAGATTCTGTCATATGATTGTTGCTCTAATATTATTGTAAAAAATAGCTGTTCCATACCATTATAAACACTTCACAACACCCCTCCCAGACCTTAGCCTACTTCACATTTTCCTGAACAGTTAACCACTGTTGTGGTTAACTCTATTCTCTCAGACACTGCACCTATTTACTATCCTTACCTCATCTTACCTCAGAATCTGACCTCCCACAACCTCTCTGCTTTTTAGATCCAACTCACAATCCTTCCCTCCCCAATGAGAGTATTATCTTCTTTTCATCTTTTCTTAAAAGTAGCTAGTTGGGTGGAAGATCACAGTGAACACTACACATAGGCAAAGGATCTCCTATCTCTTCTCTACAAGCTACTACTGTAAATACCATAGAACACTCTCCTGCTGTCTTAAACCATTTTGCCTTTCTCTCCAACTGATCAACAAAGAGTGGATGGAAGCTGTGAACACCAGGATACCCACTGGAAGAGGAAATCCAATGACAAAGAAACCACCAACAAATAACAACAGAAGAAGATGAAGGAGGGAGTGGAAACCACACTAACCTCAATCCAGGGCCTATCTGGAAATACAATTAAATAGTGGAGAAACTACCCAGTACAAACAACTGAACAAGAGCAGAAGAGAATCCTCAAAACTTTGTACACATGGAAAAACTAGCTTCAATACAACCTGCACTCACCAGCACAACAAATTACAAGAGGTGGTGGCCCAAGTGACCCTCAGTTAACCAGCTGGTGAGAAGCACCCACCAAAGAAAGACCCAACAACAATGAAAACCCAAAAACAAACACAAAGCCAACTTAAAGGACAGCCCAAGACCAGTAAGCTTGGGAGATCAAGGAGACTGCACCACTGAATCTCATAGGTATTCTACCAGAGAAGTTCACACTGTAAACCCTGGGAGCCAGCACAGACCAATTTCAGAAGCTGAAGGTAACAAGAATACTCTCACAAAAAAATCAGAAGACAAAGAAACGATCTCTAGATAAAAGGAAAGAAGGAAGCCTCAGAGAGAATGCCAAATGAAATAGAGGCAAGTCAGCTATCAGATATTGACTTCAAAGCCCTGGTTATCAGGAAGTTCAACGAGCTCACAATGAGCTACCAGAAACTACAGGGAAACTACAATGAACTCACTGTAAACTATATCAATAAGAAAAATGAAATAGAAACCACCAACAAGGCACAAGAGGAAATGAAGAATACAATTTCTGAATGGAAGAACACAGTAGAAGGGATCAAAAGCAGGACTGATGAAGCACAAGATCGGACCACTGAGTTGGAGGGAAAAGTAGAAGTAAACACCCAGAAAGAGCAAGAAAAATAAGAGAGGCTCAGAATAATAAAGAGGGATTAAGATAAATTCAAGACAATACAAAATGTAATGATATTTGTATAATAAAGATACGAAAAGAGAAGAAGAAGAGCAAGGGATAGAAAACCTATTTGAAAAAGTAAAGGTGGAAAACTACCCTAATTTAATGAGAGGAAATAGTCACACAAATTCAAAAAACACAGAGAGTCCCAATCAAGAGGAACCCCAAAAAGCCCACTTCAATACACATCATAATTAAAATGTCAAAATTCCAAGAGAAAGAGAGCATCTTAAAGGCAGCAAGGGAGAAAGAGGAAGTAACATACAAGGGAGCCCCAATAAGGTTAGGAGCTGACTTCTCATTGGAAATGCTCCAAGCCAGAAGAGGATGGCAAGAAATATTCCAAGTAATGAGAACCAGAGGCCTGCAACCAAGGCTACTTTACCCAGCAAGGCTCTCAATCAAGATAGAAGGCCAAATAAAGAGCTTCCAAGACAAAAGAAGTCTAAAAGAATACACCTACACCAAACCAGCTCTGCAGGAGATGCTAAAGGGACTGCTCTAAGAAAAGGAAGAAAAAAAGATGGAGAGGAACACAGGGACAAAAATGTCAATGAGTAAGTACCTGATGCATGCACTGGCTCGCAGTGCCCACAGCGTCATGGATGAGACATGAGAAAATTCACATGCACTACTGAATCCTGTGGAGGAAAAGGGATGGCACGGCTACTCTCTCAAGGGGGGAGAGCCTCAGAACAGCCAGGCCACCCTCTCAAGGGTAGAGCAGCTTGGAACAGCTGGGCAACTCTCTCAAGCGGGGAGAGAGCGCTGACCCTTACCTAGACAGGCTTTTATTGTTTTTTTTTTGCACAGGAGTTCAGGTATAACTTATTAATCACTGTCAGGCAGTAAACAGTAGATATCATACAAAGAACCATTAGGGCTTCTTCTAAATCAGGGTCTGTCAGCTAAAAGGCTACAGAACTTTGGGAACATAAACTCTTTCTGCTCAGGCCTTTATCATTTTAGTAAAAGCATTCTTAGCAAAGCAGGTTTCACAGGACTTTTAGGAATTCTTTCTCAGGCCTAATTACCCAGGGAGCCCACCATTCCCAGGACAAGGCTGCACCACCCTCTGTCATTGTTTTCAGGCTTAAGTCAGGCAGAGGAGGCAGATAACCAAGACATTCTCAGAGACTTCTCCCAGACAGACTGAGGACTCAGGCTTCGTCAAAGCCAGGGGGCAAGGGTCCATCATCCCCTTTCTCCATAGCCCCACAAGTCCTTCCCTGGGACCTCCACGTGGTCATGACTATCTTAGGTAATTTCCCCCTTGGGGAATCTTACCTGTCATTGGCTAACTGATCAAGCATTGGAGGCAAGTTAGGAAAAAAGGAGCAGAAGCAGTGCTCCTGCCAGGGAGATAAGCTTTGTCTCCTTAGTGGCTTATGGTCCCAAGGTCACTCAGTCAACCTTAGCCATCAGGGGTTTCAGCTCCTGAAACCAAGCAGGGCAGTCCCCAACAAGTACCTATCAATAAAACCTCAAACCTAAATGGATTAAATGCTGCAATCAAAAGACATAGAATAGCTGAATGGATAAGAAAGCATGACACGCACATATGCTGCCTACAAGAGACCCGCCTCAGGACAAAAGACCTTCACAGACTGAAAGTGAAGGGCGGGAAACAAATTTTCCAAGCAAACAGACAGAAAAAAAATGGGGTAGCAATACTTATATCAGATCAAAAAAAACTTCAAAAAAAGTGCCATAAAGAGAGACTCAGAAGATCACTTCATAATACTCAAAGGAAGAATCCACCAAGAAGACATAAACATTGTAAATATATATGCACCCAACATAGGAGCACCCAAATATATGAAAAAATGTTAGAGGACCTCAAGAAAGATATTGACAGCAACACAATTATAGTAAGGGATTTTAATACCTCACTGTCAAAAATGGACAGATCTTCCAAACAAAATATCAACAAACATACTGCGACATTGAACAAAGCCTCAGATGAAATGTACTTAACTGATATACATAGAGCCCTTCATTGAAAAGAAGCTAAATACACATTCTTTTCAAATGCACATGGAATATTTTCAAAGATAGACTACATGATAGGACACAAAGCAAGCCTCAACAAATTCAAGAAAATTTAAATCATACCAACCATTTTCTCTGACCACAAGGAACTGAAACTAGACACAAACCCCAAGAGAAAAAAACCAAAATACTCAAACTCATGGAGATTGAATATCATGACATTATACAAAGAATAGGTCAAGAATGAAATTAGGGAAGAAATAAAAAAATTTGTTTCTGGAAACAAATGAAAATGAACTCATGACGACCAAAAACTATGGGGCAAAGTGAAGGCAGTCCTGAAAGGGAAGTTCATAGCAATTCAGGCTTACCTAAAAAAGAGAAATATTTCAAACAAATGATCTAACCCTACATCTACGAGAACTTGAGGAACAACAACAAAGACAGCCCAGACTAAGTAGAAGAAAGGAAATAACGAAGGTCAGAGCAGAATTAAATGACATAGAGACTAAAAGCACAATTCTAAGGATCAATGAATCCAGGAGTTGGTTTTTTGTAAAGATAAACAAAATTGGCAAGCCTTTAAGCAGACTCATCAAAAAAAGAAGAGAGAGGACCCAAATAAACATAATCAGAAATGAAAGAGGAGAGATTACAACTGACACCACAAAAATACAAAGGATTGTAAGAAATTACTGTGAAGAACTGTATGCCAAGAAATTTGAAAACCTAAGTGAAACAAACAAATTTCTAGAAAAATATAATCTTCCAACAGCCAATGAAGAAGAAGCAGAAAGCTGAAGAAACCAATAACAGCAAATGAAATTGAAGCAGTAATCAAAAAACTCCCATCACACAAAAGCCCTGGACCAGATGGTTTCACAGGAGAGTTCTACAAAGCTTTTAAGGAAGAGCTAACCCCTATTCTTCACAGACTATTCCAAAAAATTCAAAAGGAGGGAAAACTCACCAACTCTGTTTATGAAGCCAGCATCATCCTAATTCCAAAGCCAGATAGAGACACAACAAAGAAAGAAAACTTCAGTCTAATATCACTGATGAACATAGACACTAAAATCCTCAACAAAATATTGGCAAATTGCATCCGACAATACATTAAAAAGATTATACACCATGACCAAGTGGCATTCATCCCAGGGAAGCAAGGATGCTTCAATATTCGCAAATCAGTAAATGTAACACATCATATAAACAAAAGCAAACACAAAAATCATATCAACAGATGCACAAAAAGCATTTGATAAGGTAAAGGACCTGTTTACGATAAAAGCACTCAGCAAAGTGGATGTAGAGGGAGCATTCCTCAACATAATAAAGGCCATATATGACAGACCTATCACAAACATCATACTCAATGGGCAAAAACTAAAATCTTTTCCACTAAGATCAGGAACAAGACAAGGTTGTCCACTTTCACCACTTCTATTCAATACAATACTGGAAGTATTAGCCACAGTGATCAGACAAGAAAAGGAAATAAAAGGCATCCAAATCAGAAAGGAGGAAACAAAACTGTCACTGTTTGCAGATGACATGATACTGTACATAGAAAATCCTATAGATTCCACCACAAAACTGTTTGACCTAATAAATGAATTCAACAAAAAAGTGAAATACAAAGTCAATATCCAGAAATCAAAGGCATTTTTGTATACCATAAATGAAACAGCAGAAGCAGAAATCAAGAAAAAAAATTCATTCAATATAGCAAAAAACAAAGTGAAATACCTAGGAATAAACCTAACCAAGGAGGTAAAAGACCTGTATGCAGAGAACTACACAACACTGAGGAAAGAAATCAAAGAAGACACAAACAAATGGAAACATATACCATGTTCATGGATTGGAAGAATTAACATCATCAAAATGTCCATACTACCCAAAGCAATCTATACATTCAATGCAATACCTATTAAAGTACCAATGGCATATTTCACGGACATAGAACAAACACTTCAAAAATTTATATGGAACCATAAACGACCCTGAATAGCAGCTGCAATTTTGACAAAAAAAAAAAAGAGCAAAGGAGGAGGGATCACAATACCTGACACCAGACTGTATTACGAGGCCACTGTAATCAAAACAGCCTGATACTGGCATAAAAGCAGGCACATAGACCAATGGAACAGAACAGAGAGCCCAGAAATAAACCCAGGTCTCTACAGTCAATTAATATTCAATAAACATGTCAGCAACATAAAATGGAGTAAAAATAGCCTCTTCAACAAATGGTGTTGGGAGAAGTGGACAGCTACATGCAAAGAAATGAAACTCAAGCACCAACTTACACCATGCACAGAAATAAATTTGAGGTGGGTAAAAGACTTAAATATAAGCTGTAACACCATTAAAGTCCTAAAAACGTTGCTGTATGTTTATACAGCAACATTTTTACTGATAGGTCCCCTAGAACAATGGACATAAAGGAAAGAATAAACAAATGGGATCTCATAAAGATAAAAAGTTTCTGCATTGCTAAAAAAAAGAAAAACAGAAATAAAAAGAGATACTTCAGACAAGGGTTTAATCTCCAAAATATACAAAGAACTTACATGACTCCACTCTAAGAAGACAAGCAACCTAAGTAAAATGTGGGCAAAGGACTTGAATTGACACTTCTTTTAGGAGGACATACAGAGGATCCAGGGACACATGAAATGATGCTCAGTATCACTAGCTATCAGAGAGATGCAAATTAAAACCACAGTGAGATACCATTTCACACCAGTCAGAATGGCTATTATAAACAAAGCAACAAACAACAAGTGTTGGAGAGGTTGTGGAGAAAAGGGAACCCCTGTTCACTGTTGGTGGGATTGCAGACTGGTACAACCACTATGGAAAACAGTATGGAATTTTCTGAGAAAACTAAAAATGGATCTGCCTTTTGACTCAGCAATTCCACTGCCAGGATTATATCCTAAGAACCCTGAAACACCAATCCAAAAGAACCTATGCACCCCAATGTTCATAGCAGCACAATTTACAATAACCAAGTGTTGGAAGCAACCCAGGTGCCCATCAGTAAATGAACGAATCAAAAAACTATGGTACATCTATACAATGAAATTTTATGCAGCTGAAGGAAAGAATGAGCTCCTAAACTTTGCGACAACATGGATGGAACTGGAAAGCATTATGTTGAGTGAAATAAGCTAGGCGGTGAAAGACAAATACCATATGATCTCACCTTTAATAGGTACCTAAACAACAAAACGAACAAGCAAGTGAAATATAAGAAAAGACAGTAAAATAGAGAACAGGCTGACAGTGGTCAGAAGGGAGAGGAGAGGGAATTTCAGGAGAAAAGGGGAAGAGTTTACAGGAAGAAGTGTGGAGGACACATGGACAAAAACTAAGGGCGTGGAAATGGGAGGAAGGTGGGAGCACGGGGGGGTAGGCTAGGATGGGAGTAAAAGACGGAAAACTGTACTTGAACAACAATTTAAATAAATAGAAAAACCTACACAAGAAGGAATTACAAGCAGGCTGGATGAAGCAGAGGACTGAATTAGTGATCTGGAAGGCAGATTAGAAAGAAATACCCAGGTAGAGCAGCCACACACACACACACACACACACACACGCAGACTAAAAAATATGAATATAGCTTAAGAGAAGTGCAAGACAACATGAAACACAACAGTATTACAATCATAGGAATACTGGAAGGAGAAGAAAAGGAGCAAGGGATAGAAATTGTGTTTGAAAAAATAATGATAGAAAGGTTTCTGCACTTGGAGTGGGGAAAAACCATGCAAGTTCAGGAAGCACAGAAGATCGAATTTAAGATGAACCCATAGAGGCATACTCCAAGACACGTCATAATTAAAATGCCAAGTCTTAAACACAAGGAGAGAATTTTAAAAGCAACAAGTGAGAAACAAGAAGTAACATACAAACCATCTTTCATAAGGCTAGCAGCTGACCTCTCAACAGAAACACTACAAGCCGTGCTATCAGAGAGATGCAAATTAAAACTACAATGAGATACAACTTTACACCGGTGAGAATGGCTATCATAAACAAAGCAATAAACAACAAATGTTGGAGAGGGTGTGGGGAAAAGGGGACTCTGGTCCACTGTTGGTGGGATTGCAGACTGGTACAACCATTATGGAAAAAAGAATGGAATTTTCTCAGAAAACTAAAATTGGACCTTCCTTTTGACCCAGCAATTCCACTGCTAGGATTGTATCCTAAAAACCCTAAAACACCAATCCCAAAGAACATATGCACCCCAATGTTCATAGCAGCACAATTTACAATAGCCAAGAGTTGGAAGCAACCCAGGTGCCTGTCAGTAAATGAATGGATCAAAAAACCATGATACATATACACAATGGAATTCTGTGCAGCAGAAAGAAAGAAGGAGCTCCTACCTTATGCAACAGCACGGATGGAACTGGAAAGCATTATGCTGAGTGAAATAAGCCAGGTGTTGAAGGACAAATGCCATATGATCTCACCTTTAACAGGAAGCTAAACAACAAAACAAACAAGCAAGCAAAATATAACCAAAGACATTGAAATAGAGAAGAGGCTGACAGTGACCAGAGGGGAGAGGCGAGGGAATTTCAGGGGAAATAGGGAAGGGATTTAGAGGAACATATATAAAGGATACATAGACAACAACTGAGAAGGGTGGAAATGGGAGGGAGGGGAGAGCATGGGGGGGGGGGTGGCAGGCGCGATGGGATGGGAGTAATAGACAGAAAACTGTACTTGAAAAATAATTAAATAAAGTTTTTTAAAAATTAAAAAAAAATAGAAACACTACAAGCCAGAAGGGAATGGCAAGAAATATGTCAAGTAATGAAAAGGTAAGGCCTGCAACCAAGACTACTCTACACAGCGAGACTCTCAATAAAAAAATACATGGATAAATAAGTTTTTCAGACAAAAGAAGGCTGAAAGAATATACCTCCACCAAACCAGACCTGCAAGATATGCTAAAGGTACTGCTATAAGAAGTGGAAGGAAAACAATGAGAGAGAAGAACACAGGGACAAAGGGGAAAACATGAATAACTACCCATTAATTATAACATTAAATGTTAATGGCTTAAGTGCTCCAATCAAAAGACATAGGGAACTGAATGGGTAAGAAAACATGACCCACACATATGCTCCACAAGAGACCCACCTCAGCAAAAAAGACTTACACAGATTGAATGTGAAGAGTTGGAAAATAATATTCCAAGCAAATGGACAGGTAAAAAATGCTGGCATAGCAATATTTATATCAGACAAAGTAGACTTCAAAAAAAGCCATAAAAACAGACTCAGAAGGACACTTAACAATATTCAAGGGAAGAATCTATCAAGAAGACATAAACATTATAAACATATATGCACCCAACATAGGAGCACCCAAGATATAAGGAATATCTTGGAGGACTCCGAGAAAGATATAGACAGCAACACAATTATACTAGGAGATTTGGACACCCCACCGTCAAAAATACGTAGGTCTTCCAAACAAAATATCACATGGATATTGCAACATTGAACAATGCCCTAGATCAAATGGACTTAATGATATATGTGCGTATAAACTTTCATATCAAATAAGCAAACTACAAATTCTTTTCAAATGCAAATGGAACATTTTCAAAGACAGACCACATAATAGCACCAAAAACAAGCTTCAATGAATTCAAGAAAATTGAAGTTATGTGGAGCAATTTCTGGGACCACAAGGGCTTGAATCTTGAAATGAACTTCAAGGCAAAAACTCAAAAACACTCCAATACACAGAGACTGAATAATGTCTCACCAAATAATGAATGGATTAATAATGAGATCAAGGAAAAAGTTTCTGGAAAGAAATGAAAATGACGCACACAGCCCAAAACGTATGAGACACAGGAAAGGCAGTCCTGACAAGGATGTTCACAGTAATACAGGCCTACCTAATAAGATAGAAACTTTTCAACAGGCTAATCCTACATCTATAAGAACTGGAAGAACAACAACAAACAAAGCCCAAAGCAAGTAGAAGAAAAGAAATAACCAACTTTAGGGAAAAGATGGCACCAA
Organism: Sturnira hondurensis; assembly: GCF_014824575.4. Lineage (NCBI taxonomy): Eukaryota > Metazoa > Chordata > Mammalia > Chiroptera > Phyllostomidae > Sturnira > Sturnira hondurensis. The sequence goes on along the minus strand of NW_028077382.1, from coordinate 473,613 downwards.
GGTAGGTCAGAGCTGAGCCCAATTCTCCCTGTGCCCAGCTGGATTACTGAGCCGATCTGAGGAGCAGAGTGAACAGCCAACAAAATCTCGGCTTATATGAAGTTTGGAGGCCAAAAACTGTAGAGGACATTTAAAAAAACAGATGGTGAGGAGATCATGTTGGGATGGTAAGGTCCCTGAGATTTACACAGGGACCTAGGCCACTGTGGCACCTTGCCTGGTGCCTGCCACAGGATACTGGGAGGAGAGTTAGATAACCAGCTCCTTCTACTACCAGAGCAGGGATGGCAGCCCAGCACCAGGAGGGACCTGAATGCTTGTAGTTGATGGGGAAAATAGAGATGAAATAGGAGACCCACAGAGGCGGTATACAGCTGCTGGGAATGTGGACGCCAACTAAGACATTACCAGAGAAATTGGGAAGCTGGGCAACACCTGGAGAAGGGAGAAGAGTTGGCCCATGTCACACCCTGACCTAAATAGTCTCTAAACTTGTTAGAAAGTTGGGCTGTGTGAAAAGCTGTGCACGTGTTAAGAACAGCAGGCAGCTGCTTTGTAAGAACCTCTCATGTAGTGGCTGCTTCACCCCAAGGGTGATTTGAGATGCACACTTGCTCTTGGCTCAGGTGCTCATCCAACTGTGGATTTGAGCAGCAGGCCTGTGCTTGATATGGGCAGCTTGCCAGGCAGCTGATTTGCCCCACTGGCCTTGAGGCTGATTTCTGCTGCTTGCCAACACTGGACTCAGCCCAATAGCCCAGCTGCTAAAGTCCTGCCACTTTTCTGGGGGCTGACTGGTGATGCTCACCCTGCAGCTGATTCTGGCTGCTTGTGGCACCACTCACCCCGAGGCTGATTCGAGCCTTGTGCCTAAGCTTGACTTGCACTGCTTGCCCAGAGGCTGAGTGGCTGATTTGAGCTGCTTCTTGATGCTTGACACACTCTGCTGGTCCAGAGACTGAGTGGGGATCTCATGCCCAAAGGCTGACTGGTGCAGCTTGTGTGGAGATGGGCTCCAGCCATGGGGGGCTCAAAAAGAGCAAGGAGAAGGAGCACCACATGGACCTCAGTGTAACTGGCAAATTAAAAGCACAGGCCTAACAGATGGGCAGTGGGGGCCCGGCAGCTCATGGAAGACCTGGGCTGAATGCTGGGCAACTGTGAATATTGCAGCCCAGACATGGCACCCATCCTCAGAAAACCATAGAAAGGGAGAAAAGCCAAGCCCAGCACCCCTCTTGCTCTGGCATCCAGGAAGACCAGCAGAACTCACTCCCTCAGCAGGTTTATAGTCAGCAGGAGGCTTATTTTTGTCTTTCCTCTCTCTTTTTTCCCTTCCCCCAAGTGAGACAATAAGACATGGAGTTGTGAAAGTTCTGGAAACAAATCCAAAGGGGCAGCACAAAGCTAACCCCAAAAACTGTGAAACTGAGACAAATGTCACTTTGCTATCCCATAGAACTGGAATTTTATTATCTATTTGTGTTATTGTTTTTTCATTATTTGTACTTCTTTTATTTTATTAGTATTTTTAAATTTCTCTTCTTTCTGTTCAGTTTTCTTAGTTTTATTTCTCTGTTTAATTGCATTTTGACTGGTTTTCCTTATTCTGTCTTTATTGTATTTAATTTTCCTCCTTTCACTTCACTTGTATTCCAATAACACACTATTCTTGATCATGTACTTTCTATTATTGTTATCCAAATCATGTATTTCTTGTCATATTATTGTTGTTTGTAAATAACAATATTGTAAATAACTGTTGTTCCATACAATTGTAAATACTATGCAGCAACCCTCCCTGATCTTAGCCCACTTCATTTTATTCCTGAGCTTTATTATTGTCATGGTTAACTTCATTCTCTCCCATACTATGCCTACTTTCTATCCTTTACTCTCACTATATATCATCATCTGAACTTGCACAAGGGCTCTGTTTTCCAGATTCAGCTCACAATCCCCCTCCCCTCTAACAAGAGTCTTATCTCTCTTTCACATTTTATAAAAAGTGGCTAGTTGGGTGAAATATCATGTTAACACTATACATAGCCAAAGAATCTCCTATCTCTTTTCTACTAGTTGGTACTTTAAATCCCATAGAATACTCTCCCACTGTCTTAATCCATTTTGCCTACCCTCTCCCACTGATCACATACAAGATTAGTGGGAGCTGGAATATCAGTATACCAGCTGCAGGAGAGAGACCACCAACAAAGGAGCCACCAAAAGGTAAAAATCCAAGTACAACACAAAAGCCCGCACAAACAGAAGAAAGGACAAACCTAGGAGATCAAAGAGACCACACCACTGAATTCCATAGAATTCCCACCATAGAAGATTACCCTACAAAGACAGCTAGCAAAGTAAAACATCAGGAAGCTCAGAAACAAACAAAAAGAGCCACTTAAAGTGGGGAGACAGAAAAACAACATTCAATCAAAAGGAATGGAAAACTCCCCACTATAAGAGATAAATAAATGGAGGTAAACAAACTATCAGATATAGAATTAAAAATAGCGATTATGAAGATGCTCAAGGAACTCACACACAACTGCAAGGAGCTGAGTAAGACCTTTAACACTATGAAAAGGGAAATAGAAACTGTAAACAAAAACCTGGAAGAACTGAACAATACAATCTCAGAAATAAAAACACACTAGCAGGAATTACGAGTAGACCAGATGAAGCAGAGGATCAAATCAGTGAGCTGAACAACAAAATAGAAAAAAAAAAAACACTCAAAAAGAGAAAAAAATGAAAAAAGACTCAGAAACAACAAAAAGAGCTTAAAGGAAGAGCAGGGCAACATGAAACATAATAATATTTGTATAATAGGGATACCAGAAGGAGAAGAAAAAGAGGAAGGAACAGAAAACTTGTTTAGAAAAAGAATGATGAAGAACTTCCCTAACATGATGAGAGAAAAGTTCACACAAATACAAGACACACAGAGAGTTCCAATCAAGGGAAACCCTAAGAGGCCAACTTCAAGACACATCATAAATACAATGACAACATTCCAAGACAAAGAGGTAATCAAGGGAGAAATAGAAAGTAACATAACATGGAGTGTCAATAAGACCAGTAGATGGCTTCTCAATGGAAACACTCCAGGCAAAATGGAATGGCAAGGAATATATTGAGTAATGAAAAACAAAGGCCTACGAATGAATCCTACTCTATCTAGCAAGGCTCTCAATTACAATAGAAGGTACAATAAGGAATCTCCCAGACAAAAGAAGCCTCAAAGAATACACCTCCTCAAAACCAGCTCTGCAAGAGATGCTAAAGGGTCAGATTTAAGAAAAGGGGAAAAAAAGGGTGATAGAGGAACACAGGTATGAAAAGTACCTATCAATAAAAACCTTAAACATAAATGAATGAAATGCTCAAATCAAAAGACATACAAGAGTTGAATAGATAAGAAATCATGACCCTCACATATGCTGCCTACAAGAGACCCACCTCAGAACAAAAGACCTACACACACTGAAAGTGAAGGAATGGAAACAAATATTCTAAGCAGATGGACAGGGGAAAAAAAGCCGGGATAGCAATATTCATATCAGACAAAACAGACTTCAAAAAGAGCCATAAAAAGAGACCCAGAGGTCACTTTATTATACTCAGGGAAGGGAAGAATTCATGAAGAAGACATAAACATTGTAAATATACGTACACCAAACATAGGAGCACCAAAATACATAAAGAAAATCTTGAAGGACTTCAAGAAAGACATTGATAGCAAAATGGTAATATTAGGGGATTTTAACACCCCACTGTCAAAAATTAATAAATCTTCCAAACAACATATCAACAATATATTGTGGTATTGAACAATGTCCTAGGTCAAATGGACTTAACTGATATATATATATATATATATATATATATATATATATATATATACAGCCTTCCATTGCAAAGAAACAAAATACACATTCTTTTCAAATGTACATGGAACATTTTCAAAGATAGACCACATAATAGGGCACAAAACAAACCTTAATATATTCAAGAAAATTAAAATATATCAAACATTTTTTCTGGCCACAGAGCACTGAAACTAAAACCCAACCTCAAGGAAAAAAACTCAAAAACACTCAAACTTATGGAGATTGAATAGCATGCTCTTAAACAATGAATGGGTCAAGGATGAGATTTAGGAAGAAATCAAAAGGTTTCTGGAAACAATGAAAATGAACTCACAACAATGCAAAACTTATGGGACACAGTGAAGGCAGTCCTGAGAGGGAAGTTCATACTGATACAAGCCTACCTGAGAAAGATAGAAACATTTCAACAAAACAAACTAACCCTACAACCACAAGAATAGAGGGAACAACAACAAAGAGAGCCTAGAGAAAGTGGAATGAAGGAAATAACCCAGACCAGAGCAGAATTAAATTACATAGAGACTAAAAGAATATCTAAGAATAAATAAATCTAAGAGCTAGTTCTTTGAAAAGATAAACAGCCCTGGAAGGTGTAGCTCAGTGGATAGAGCACAGACCTGCAAACCAAATGGTTGCCTGTGGTTCAATTCCCAATCAAGGTACATGTGGGGGCCCGCCAGGCCGCAGGGGATCACGGACAGAGCCCCCACTGTGAAAACGGTGGCGGGACTTGGTTTCTGGTCCCCGGAGCCGGCGGGTATCTTGACATCTTCCGGACCTTCTCCTTCTCAGCCTTGAAGGCAGGAACAAGGTCTTGGCATGTGCGTCATGTTCCAGGAAAGAGATAATCTTGAGGACACTGCTATCTGTGGGCTAATGTTCTCAGGATGTGAGAACATCTTGCCCTCTTGATAGCCTTCGGTAATGTACAAACTTTTGTAAAAAAGCATTGTTCTCGGGCCACTGTAGTTCTGCATATAAGCCAGCAGTTTCTTGAATAAACTCGCCATTTGCCAGCCGGAAGCACTTGGACCTCTCCATTATTTTAATTAAGTTAAGTCCATCACCTCACTTCGCGACCACCTTGCTGCCGCGGGCGGCGGCAGGTACATGCCTGGATTGCAGGCTAGGTCACCAGCAAGCAGTGTATGAGAGGAAACCACACATTGATGTTTCTCTCTCCCTCTTTCTTCTTCCCTGCACCTCTCTCTAAAAATAAATAAAATATATTTTTAAAATTTAAAAAGGAAAGATAAACAAAATCAAGAAGCCTTTAAGTAGACTCATCAACAAAAAAACAGGACTTTCAGCCAAGATGGAGGTGTAGATGGAAACACTGTACCTCCTAGCACAACCAAGTTTATGAACAACAAAGAGTGAAAAAGCAGAATGCAACGAAAATGGAGAGAAAATTAAACTGTACTGAAATCCAATGACAACGAACCATTCATCCAGACTGGTAAAAGGGACAGAGTCAGTGGCTGGCGGAGAGGGGTTGCGCAGGAGAAAGCATCCGGACTGACCCAGGCAGGCAGGTGGCAGTTCACAGATCCCAGGCACAGGGTGGCAACGGGCAGACCCACTGAGGGCGCAAGGCAGCTGGCAGACCCAGTGAGGGTGCAAGGAGGCTGGCTGACACACATTCACATGCAGATAAACCAGGCAAAGGAGTGAGCAGTGAGATAGACTCCACAACCCAGGGCCCCAGTGCCAGGAAATAAAGTCTAAAAGCACCAATTGGAAAAACTTTCCTGGGTCAAGGTGTTGGGAGATGCTCCCAGGCTCACAGAGAGTTTGTTGGACAGACCCACAGGGTTGTGGAGGGTGCACAAGCCCACACATCCGGGAACCAGCACCAGAAAGGCCCAATTTGCTGGTGGGAAGCAGCAGAGGGGACTGAAATCCGAGAGAGAGAAAAAAAAATACCACCACTGCCCTTCTCTGACCCACCCCCACATGATGCATCACAACCCCGTGACCTGGGTTGCCCCGCCCTGGTAAACACCTAAGGCTCTGCACCTCATACATAACAAGCACAAACAGACCAGAACATTATGGCTCAAGAGGAAGAACAGCTCAAAGCCCCAGAGCCAATACTTCTAAGCAACCAAGAGATAGCCAACCTACTGGATGCACAGTTCAAAATACTGGTGATCAGGATACTCATAGAACTGGTTGATTTTAGTTACAAATTAGATTTAAAAAATGAAAGGTGAAGCCTTCATTAGGTTTTCCTTTACTTCATTAAGTGAAATGAAGCAAAATGCACAGGGAACCAATAGTGATGGGAAGGAAACTGGGACTAAAATCAACCGAGCAGACCAGAAGGAAGAAAAAAACCACCAAACAGAAAACAATGAAGAAACAAGAATTCAAAAAAAAATGAGGAGAGGCTTAGGAATCTCCAGGACATCTTTAAACGTTCCAACAACTGAATTATAGGGGTACCAGAAGGGGAAGAGGAACAGCAACAAGTGGAAAACTTATTTGAACAAATAATAAAGGAGAAATAATCCCATCTGGAAAAGGAAATAGACTTTCAGGAAATCCAGGAAGCTCAGAGAGTCCCAAAGAAGTTGGGCCCAAGAAGAAACTCACCAAGGCACATCATAATTACATTAGCGAAGATTAAAATGAAGGAGAGAATCCTAGAAGCAGCAAGAGATAAGGGGACAGTTACCTACAAAGGAGTGTCCATCAGACTGTCAGCAGACTTCTCAAAAGAGACTTTCCAGGCAAGAAGGAGCTGGAAAGAAGTATTCCAAGTCATGAAAGGCAAAGACCTACAGCCAAGATTGCTTTATCCAGCAAAGCTTTCATTTAGAATGGAAGGACAGATAAAGTGCTTCTCAGATAAGGCCCAGTTAAAGGAGTTCATTATCACCAAGCCCTTATTGTATGAAATGTTAAAGGGACTTATCTAAGAAAAAGAAGATAAAAAATACGAACAGCGAAAGGACAGCAAACTCACAGTTATTAACAACCACACCTAAAAGAAAAGCAAAGTAAGAGGACAGCTAGATCAGGAGTGGAACCATATAAATGGAGATCAGATGGAGGGTCAGCAACAGGGGAGTGGGAGGAGGAGAAAGGGGGAGAGGGGACAGAGAATAAGTAGCATAGATGGTAGGTAGAAAATAGATGGAGGGAGGGCAAGAATAGTATGGGAAATATAAAATCTAAAGAACTTGTGACACATGGACTTGAACTAAAGGGGGGAATGGGGGAGTGGGTGTGCAGGGAATGAAGGGGAGAAATGGGACAACTGTAATGATATAATCAATAAAACATATTAAAAAAACAGAGGGGACCCAAACGAACACAGTCATAAATGAAAGAAGAGACACTACAACTAATACCACAGAAATACAAAGGATTGTAAGATTACTATGAAGAACGACATGCCAAAAAATTTGAAGACCTAGGTGAAATAGACAAATTTCCAGAAAACTATAATCTTTCAAAAGTGAATGAAGAAGCAGAAAGCAAGAAGACCAATAACAGCTGACAAAATTGAAATAGTAAACAAAAAAACTCCCCATATGGGAAAGCCCTAGGCCAGGAGGTTTCACAAAACTTTACAAAGCATTTAAGGAAGCGTTAACCCCTATCCTTAATAAATTACTCCAGAACAACCTGGAAGATGGAAGACTCCCAAACTCTTTTTATGAAGCCAGCATCATCCTAATGCCAATATCACATGAGGACACAAGAAATAAAGAAAACTATGGGCCAATATGCTGATGAACATACAAGTTAAAATTCTTGACAAAATATTGACAAACCACATCCAGCAATACTTTAGAAAGATGATACACCATGATCAAGTGGAATTCATCCCAGGGATACAAGGATGGTATTATATTCGCAAATCAATAAATGTAATACAGCACATAAACAAAAGCGAAGACATAAATCACATGATCATATCAATGAACGCAGGAAAGCATTTGATAAGGTACTGCAGCCAATTATGATTAAAACACTTAGCAAAGTTGGAATGGAGGGAGTATTCCTCAATATAATAAAAGCCATATAAGAGAGACCTATAGCCAACATCATACTCAATGGGCAGTAACTAAAAATTGTCCCACTAAAATCAGGAACAAGGCAAGGTTATCCACTGTCACCACTTCTATTCAACATAGTATTGGAAGTCCTACCAACAGCAATAAGACAAGAAAAATAAATTAAAATTATCCAAATTTTAAAGGAGGAAGCAAAACTGTCACTCCTTGCAGATGACATGTTACTATAAACAAAAAACCGTATAGACTCGATGACAAAAACACTTGACCCAATAAGTGAATTTGACAAAAACAGTGGGATGCAAAGTCAATATTCAGAAATCAAAGACATTTTTCTATACCAACAATGAAATATCAGAAATAAAAATCAGGGAACAAATCCCATTTGATATAGCAACAAGAGAAATAAAGTACCCAAGAATAAACCTAACCAACACCTGGAGGTAAAAAAAGGAGGTAAAAAACCTGTTATCAGAAAACTACACAACACTAAAGAAAGAAATTAAGCAAGACACAAACAAATGGATACATATACCATGTTCATGGATTGGAAGAATTAACACCATCAAAATGTCCATATTACCCAAAGCAACTTATACATTCAATGCAATCCCTATTAAATTACCAATGGCATACTTCATAGATATAGAAAAAACACTTCAAAAATTCATAAAGCCATCAATGACCCCGAATAGCTGCAGCAATTTTGAGAAAGAAGAACAAAGTAGGAAGCATCATAATACGTGATACCAAACTGTATTACAAGGCCAGTGTAATCGAAACAACCTGGTACTGGCATAAAAACAGACATATGGACCAATGGAAGACAAAAGAGAGCCCAGAAATAAATCTAAGTCTCTAAGGTGAGTTAATATTTGACAAAGGGGACAGCAGCATAAAATGAAGCTAAGATAGTCTCTTCAATAAATGGTGTTGGGAGCCCTAGCTGGTGTAGCTCAGTGAATTGAGTGTGGGCCTGTGAACCAGATGATCGCGGTTCGATTCCCAGTCAGGGCACATGCCTGGGTTGCAGGCCAGTTCCGGGCAGGGGCCAGTTCCCAGCAGGGGATGCACGAGAAGCAACCATACATTGATATTTCTCTTCCTCTCTCCTTCCCTTCCCCTCTAAAGATAAATAAATAAATATTTTTTAAATGGTGTTGGGAGAACTAAACAGCTACATGGAAAAAAAAAAGAGACTTGATCACCAACTTAAACCATACAGAAAAATAAAGTCAAGGTGGATAAAAGACTTAAGTATAATTCTTGACACCATTAAAGTCCTAGAGGAGAACATAGTCAGGAAAATCCCAGATATTCCATGCAACAATATTTTCACTGATATGTTCCCTAGAGCAAGATACATAAAGAAAAGAATAAACAAATGGGATCTCTTCAAAATAAAAAGCTTCCACACAGCCAAAGAGAACAGCATTAAAATTGAAAGAGAACCAAGTATATGGGAAGACATATTTGCCAGTGATACCTCAGACAAGGGTTTGATCTACAAAATATATAAAGAACTCACACAATTCCAATCTAGGAAGACAAATGACCCAATTAAAAAATGGGCAAAGGACTTGAACAGACACTTCTCCAAGAAGGACATAAAAAGGGCCCAGAGACATATGAAAAGATGCTCAGCATCACTGGCCATCAGAGAGATGCAAATTAAAACCACACTGAGATACCACTTCACACTGGTCAGAATGACCATCATAAACAAAGCAATAAACAACAAGTATTTTAGAGGACATGGGGAAAAGGAAACGCTAGTATGCTGTTGGTGGGATTGCAGACTTGTGCAACCACTATGGAAAACAGTGTGGAATTTCACCAGAAAACTAAAAGTAGAATTGCTTTCCTACCCATCAATTTCACTGCTAGGATTATATCCTAAGAACCCTTAAATACCAATCCAAGGAACCTATGCACTGCAATGTTCATAGCAGCACAATTTACAATAGCCAAGTGCTGGAAGCATGTAAGTGTCCATCAGTAAATAAGTGCATAAAAAATTATGGTACATTTACATAATGAAATACTATAAAAAAGAAAGAAAGAAGGGGCTCCTACCTTCATGACAGCATGGATGGAGCCAGAGAACATTATGCTAAGTGAAATAAGCCAGGTGGTGAAAGACAAATACCATATGATCTCAGTGATAAGTGGAACCTAATCAGCAAAACAAACAAGCAAGCAAAACATAACCAGAGACATTGAAATTAAGAAGAAATGAACAATAACCAGAGGGAAGATGTGAGGGTATAATGGGGGAAAAGGGGTGAAGTGTTTTCAGGAACAACTATAAAGGACACATCAAACAAAACTAAATGGGGGTGGAATCAGGGGAGGGAGGGGGATGATGAAGGTGCTGGTTAAAGGAAGGGGGGAAAGGAAGAAACTGTACCTGAACAATAAAATTTTTTAAAGACTTTACAATAAAAAATAATAATGAAATAAGCAAGATGTGGGCAGAATTAAAAGACATAGAGACTAAAAGAACAATCCAGAGAATCAATAAGTCAGGGAGCTGCTTTTTTGAAAAGATAAACAAAATTGACAAACCTTTAAAAACAAACCTTTAAGAGAGAGGACCCAATTAAATAAAATCAGAAATGGAAGAGAAGAGATTACAACTTACACCACAGAAATACAAAAGATTGTAAGGAATTACTATAAAGAAATATATGCCAGAAAATTTGAAAACCTGGGTGAAATGCACAAATTTCTAGGAGAATATAATTTCCCAAAAGTAATTGAAAAAGAAGCAGAAAGCCAGAACAGACCAGTAACAGCCCGTGTAATCAAAGCAGTAATAAAAACTCCCAGCACACAAAAGCCCTTGACCACATGGTTTCGCAGGAGAATTTTACAAAACATTTAAGGAAGATTAACCCCTGTCCTTCACATACGATTCAAAAAAATCCAAGAAGACAGAAGATGCCCAAACTTTCTTTTTACCAAATCAGGATCATCCTAATTCAAAAACCAGATAAAGACACAATGAAAAAGGATATTACAGGTTATTATTGCTAATGAACATAGACACTAAAATCATCAACAAAATTAGGAAATCACATTCAGAAATACATTAAAAAGCTCATACACAATGATCAAATGGAATTCATCCAAGGGTGAGTGATGATACAATCATTCATCCCAGGACAAGGATGGTACAATATTCAAATATGAATAAGTGTTATACATCACATAAAAAAAGGAAAGATAAAAATCACATTATCGTACCAATAGATACCAAAGAAGCTTTTGACCAGGTACAACACACATTTATAATAAAAAACACTCAGCAAACTGGGAGTAGAGGGAACACTCCTCAACATAATAAAGGCCATATAGGAAAGACCTACAAAAAACATCATACTCAACAGGCAAAAGCTAAAAGCTTTCCCACTAAGATAAGGAATAAGGCAGACAAGGATGTCTGCTTTCACCACTTCTATTCAAAACGGTATTGGAAGTACAAGCCACAGCAATCAAAGAATAGAAAGAAATAAAAGGCATCCAAATTGGCAAACAGAAAGTACAACTGTCACTGCTTGCAGATGACATAATAGTACACACAGAAAACCCTATAGCCTTTGCCAAAAAAAACTACTTGACCCAATGAATTTGGCAAAGCAGTGAGATACAAAGTCAGTATTCCGAAATCAAAGGCATATTTATACACTAATAACAAAATATCAGAATCCAAAATCAAGGAAAAATCCCATTTGCTATAGCAATAAGAAAAATAAAGCACCTAGGAATAAATCTAACCAAGTTGGCAAAATACCTGTACCCAGAAACCTACACATCACTAAAGAAAGCAATTAAGCAATGCACAAATAAATGGAAGTATATACCATGTTCATGGATTGGAGAATTAACATCATCAAAATGGCCATAATATCCAAAGAAATTTATACATTTAGTGCAATCCCTATTATTACACCAATTATATATTTCATGGTTATAGAACAAATATTTCAAAAATGTTATTAATATTTTTTTACATTTTTTTGTTTTTCAAGTACAGTTTTCTGCCTCTTTCCCCACCCCTCCCCACCACCCCACCCTTACCCACCTCTCTCCCCACTACCACCCTGCCCTGTTTTTGTCCATATGTTCTTTATGATTGTTCCTGTAAACCCTTCACCCTTTCCCCCCTCTATCCCCTCCCCTCTCCCTTCTGACAACAGATCATTGTCTGACTGTTCTCAATTTCAATGTCTTTGGCTTTGGCTATACTTTGCTTGCTTGTTCGTTTTGTTCATTAGGTTTGTTAATGGTGAGATCATATGGCATTTGTCTTTCACTGCCTGGCTTATTTGACTTAGCTTAATGCTTTCCAGTTTTGTCCATGCTGTCGCAAAGGTTAGGAGCTCATTCTTTTCTTCTGCTGCATAGAATTCCATTGTATAGATGTGCCATAGTTTTTTGATCCATTCATTTACTGATGGGCACTTGGGTTACTTCCAGCATTTGGCCATTGTAAATTGTACTAATATGAACATTGGGGTGCCTAAGTTCTTTTGGATTGGTGTTTCAGGATTCTTAGGATATAATCCTAGCAGTGAAATTTCTGGGTAAAAAGGCTTTTTCATTTTTAGTTTTCTGATGAAATTCCACACTGTTTTCCATAGTGGTTGCACAAGTCTGCAATCCCACCAACAGTGTACTAGTGTTTTCTTTTCTCCACGTCCTCTAAAATACTTGTTGTTTATTGCTTTGTTTATGATGGTCATTCTGACCAGTGTGAAGTGGTATCTCAGTGTGGTTTTAATTTGCATCTCTCTGATGGCCAGTGATGCTGAGCATCTTTTCATATGTCTCTGGGCCCTTTGTATGTCCTCCTTGGAGAAGTGTCTGTTCAAGTCCTTTGCCCATTTTTTAATTGGATTGTTTGTCTTCCTAGATTGGAATTGTGTGAGTTCTTTATATATTTTGTAGAACAAACCCTTGTCTGAGGTATCATTGGAGAATATGTCTTCCCATATACTTGGTTCTCTTTTATATATATATATATATACTTTTTTTTTTTAAAGAGAGGGGAAGGGAAGGAGAAAGAGTGGGAGAGAAACATCGATGTGTGGTTGCCTCTCATGTGTCCCCCACTGGGGAACTGGCCTGCAACCCAGGCATACCCTGACTGAGAATTGAACCAGCAACCTTTGCTTCACAGGCCTGCGCTCAATCCACTGAGCTACACCAGCCAGAGCTACTTGGTTCTCTCTCAATTTTAATGCTGTTCTCTTTGGCTGTGTGGAAGCTTTTTATTTTGAAGAGATCCCATTTGTTTATTCTTTCTTTTATGCCTCTTGTTCTAGGGGACATATCAGTGAAAATATCGTTGCATGGAATATCTGAGATTTTCCTGCCTATGTTCTCTAGGACTTTAATGGTGTCAAGACTTATACGTAAGTCTTTTATCCACCTTGATTTTGTTTTTGTGTATGGTTTAAGTTGGTGATCAAGTCTCTTTTTTTTTTCCATGTAGCTGTTTAGTTCTCCCAACACCATTTATTGAAGAGACTATCTTTGCTTCATTTTATGCTGCTGTCCCCTTTGTCAAATATTAACTGACCTTAGAGACTTGGATTTATTTCTGGGCTCTCTTTGTCTTCCACTGGTCCATATGTCTGTTTTTATGCCAGTAACAGGCTGTTTTGATTACATTGGTCTTTTAATACAGTTTGGTATCAGGTATTGTGATCCCTCTTACTTTGCTCTTCTTTCTCAAAATTGCTGCAGCTATTCAGGATTTTTTATGGTTCTGTATAAATTTCTGAAGTGTTCCAGCCTTCTCTTGCCTAGAAATTTTCTTATTTTGCCTTCCATTTTAGTTGCGAGCCTTGCTGGTTATAGTAGTCTTGGATGCAGGTCTTCACTTTTTATTACATGGGCTATTTCTTGCCATTCCCTCTAGCTTGTAATGTTCCTGTTGAGAAGTCAGAGGGTAGCCTTGTGGAGCTCCCTTATACATTACTGTTTCTCCCTTGCTGCTTGTAAGACTCTCTTTGTCTTTTAAATCTCATATTTTAATTAAGTGTCTTGAGTAGGCCTCTTTGGGTTCATCTTTATTGGGACTCTCTGTGCTTCCTGAACATGTGTGGCTCTTCTCTCCACATTAGGGAAGTTTTATGTCATTTTTTTGCAACAAGTTTTCTATCTCTTGCCCCTTTTCTTCTCCTTCTGGTATTCCTGTGAGTCAAATATTGTGTTTCATGTCCTGATTTTTCCTTAGGTTATCTTGTACTTTTTGGGTCTTTTTGCATGCTGCTACTCTACCTGTGTATTTCTTTCTATTTTGTCTTCCAGCTTACTAATTCAGTTCTCTGCTTCACCCAGCCTGCTTATTCTTTCTAGTGTGTTTTATATTTCAGATATTGTATTCTTCATTTCTTCCAGGTTCTTTTTTGTAGTTTTTATTTTTTTTCATACTGTTTTAGCTCCCACTCAGTTCCTTGTCACTGTCTCTGAGTTCCTTGAGTATCCTTATAACCATTGTTTGGAATACCATGTCTGAGAGTTTGCTGGCCTCCATTCCATTCAGCTCTTTTACTGGGGATTTTTCTATTCCTTTCAGTTGAGGGATCTTTGTCTTCCCATTTTAGTTGTCACCTTTCATGTTTCTTCTTCTCAGGATGCTCTCCTTTGCCAACTCTCGTCTTAGAATGGACTTATGTGGTGATCTGTGGTATTCAGTGTTGTGATCTCTTTGATCTCCTTATCTGGATGCTCTAGGGTTGCCCTTTCTTCCATTTGTGTGAGCTCTATTTTTTTACTTGGGCTTTACCTGTTGGTGGCTTGTTTGTTGGTGGATTCTCCACTCTAGTTGGCTTACTGGTAGTCACAATTCCCACCTTGTCTTGTGTTGTACAGGTGTTGGTGAACAAAGCAGTATTATCAGACACCCATATCTATCCCAGCAAGAAGAATCCTCCTACCACATCTGCAATCTCAACTACAATTGAGCAAAGAATAAAAATATCACAAGAGAGTAGAGTTTTATAAGATATGACAAAGGAAACATGAGATGAGTGAAAAGGGGGAAAATGTTGTGTTGTAAAAGGGAGGAGAATAGATAAGAGTAGGACTAGAATGAAGGTGAAGATAGGGGAAAACAAAATATAAAATGTGAGTAAAGCATAAAAGGGTAGTAGGAACAATGGGGTAAGAAAACGCAAGAGTATAATGAGTTTTCAATAAAATTGGGAAGCTATTGGACCAATGAGAGGAAACTTGCAGAAAAAGCACGGGGGGGGGGGGGGGGGGATAGCAATGAGAGCTGAACGAAGTTTCACAAAGGTGAAACAGAAATAGGAATATTGCACAAAAGGAAAAGTGAATATGAAATGTCTACCATAAAGAAAAATGATTTTGAGAGGATGGGTGATGCAAACTAATAAGAGTTAAAAGTAAAGGCTTTGTTGAGAGAGGGGAAAATAAAATAAAGAGAAAGAAAATAACTAAAATTCCTTACTCAACTGATCAGGGGCAGGGAGATGAAATGGAGTAACATGGGGGGAGAATGTTCTATAGAATTTAAAGTACTAACAAATAGTAAACAAATAGGTGTTCCTTTGTAGAAGTACTGCACTGACCATGGTGTTTCATCCAACTAGCCACTGTTCAGAAAAGGTGGACAAGTAATAAGACTCTTATAAGAAAGGGAAAAGAATGTGAACTGACATAAGAAAGAAGAGCACTTATGTGAGATTAGATGGAGGAGAAACAGTGAGAGAAATGGATAGAAATATAATGTAGTGTGAGAGAAATTTTCATTTATTACCACAGTAATAATGCACAGGAAGATGGAGAAATGGGTTAAGACCAGCAAAAGATGGTGTGTAGGATCTGGAATAAGAATAATATGGTAAGAAATACATAATCAGAAGGGAA
This sequence comes from Sturnira hondurensis, assembly GCF_014824575.4. Lineage (NCBI taxonomy): Eukaryota > Metazoa > Chordata > Mammalia > Chiroptera > Phyllostomidae > Sturnira > Sturnira hondurensis. Next base: position 457,784 of record NW_028077382.1, on the reverse strand, counting down.
AAAAGTAACAGACCAAAAGTAGTGAGTTATTGAGATATGAGTGAAAGGAAAGAAAAAAGTTGAAATGCTATATGAAAGGGAGAATAACAAAACAAAAAGAGAAGAGACCAAACAAAAAAACTAAATAAATGAAAAGAAGAAAGAGAAAAAATAAATCATGCAAATTTTGTTGAAAAGCTGGTAAAATTTGTCTCAGCTGTTGGTGTTTGCCTTCTCACTTCTTTCTGGATCTGTCTCTGGTTTTCTCTCAGCTCCAGGTCTCACTGTCTTAGCCTTAGAAAAGAAAAAATAATAATAAAAGCCCCCTGCTGTTGTAAGCCCTCACAGCTGGGTTTGCTGATCTTCCAGGCTCCTGTAGACTATACAGGATGTGGGCTTCATTTTTCCTTTCCTGTGGTTTGGCAAGGAAGTGGGCTCAGTCTGGACTACAATAATCACAGGTGCCCAGTTCCCAGTTCATGCCTTCAGAGCACTGTGCAGCCTGCACTCTCCACTGTGTGCAGTTGCACAGGCTGGCACTGATAAATCACCTCACTTTGCATCCCTTTGATCAACCCATGAAGTGCACTAAGTGGGAGCAGATCATGCCCACAATCCTCCTTCCTTGTTGGCCCAGCAGCTGCATGTGCAAGGTCCCTGCCCAGTGCACCTCAGTTCCCCTTTTGAAAAAAGTCTCTTTGGGTGCAACTGTTGCTCCAAGCCACTGTCTGCCTTTCCACATACTCCAACTCTCTGGCAAGTCCAGAGTCTATCTCAGTCATAGCCCATTGTGGCCCACCTCTTCTCCCAGCTCCAGGTGCCACTAGGATCCTCCTCACTCTCTGGCAGTGTCCTGGCTGGCAACCACCACCCTGGGTTGTGTGTGCTGCCCATTGTGTGTGTGTGCCTACATGCCTCTTCTCCCCACTCTGTTCACTTTATGCATTCAAGTCTCTCCTGGATTGGATTCGAAATGTGCCTTCCCTGGGAGTGGAGGGAGCTGCTAGGCTGCTATCACTGACCTCTCTTCTGAAATTGTCCTTGTGGCAGCCACTGTTTTGGGTGCCACATTCCGAGATTTTCCACACCTTGGGACTTTTCCTTCTTCCTGGCAAACCACCTTACTGCTCGTTTTGAAGCATCCTCTGCACACCTTGGCCTCCAAACTTGTTATCAGCTAAGATTCTTTTGGCTGTCCACTTTGTCCTTCAGAAGATCAGCTATGTGTCCCAGTTGGGTACACAAGCAAGTGGGCTCAGCTCTCATCTACTTCACCGCCATTTTCTGACCTTTTCCCTTAACATTTAAAATAAATATTATGAGAAAGCACTGAAGAAATTTCGGATATTTTAACTGGTGAGAAAATCTTTTGTCCTAAAAATTTCAAAGAACTTCCTTGCAAGCAATAGGTTAATCTTGTTCTACAATTGTCTCAGGGCACAGAAATACAATCCATATGTAGAAGCTACAGAAAGATAATTCTGTACATTTGTGGTTCTATTTCTAAAATCTCTCTTATCCCCCCTGTAAATGTTTAGTGAGATGGGAATTCTCTACTTCTTCTATGAAAGTAAAGGTGAAAACAATCTCACAATCAATGCCCATGGTGAAAATTTTTCATCTTTGCATTTAGAATACAAGTAGGTTAAAACATGTTTGACCTGATGATTTTTCTAAGTGAATTATCAGCACATCAACTCTTTAGAATTAGAAGCACAAGAATCTTAGGGTTTCAAAAAACATGTTTTACAATCCAACTATATATCTAATTTTTAAATTCCTACTAAATTATGCTTACCAAATTTATAACCTATGACAGTCTGTTTCAGATTAGGATCCTTTTCAGTATGTACATATATATGTATATATTTATATACTCATCTGAGGATATTTTTACTGCTTTATAAATAGAGGAAAGAGTAGAGAGAGAAATATTAATGTGAGATACATTGATCAGTTGCCTCTGGTACGTACCCTACTGGGGATCGAATGCAGAACCTAGGTATGAGCCCTCACCAGGAATTGGACCCACAACTTTTTGGGGCACAGGACAATGCTCCAACCAACTGAACTATCTGACCAAGGCTAGGATTTCTTTTAAATGTATAGACATTTCTTCCAGGTGAAATATTTAAAATTTCTTCAGTGCTATATCCCAAAGTTAATTTTAAATGCTTAGAAAATATCAAAAGATTCCTGGAGTTCAAGCTAATAACTGAAGTTCCTTACTGGAGGACTGAAAGATGGTGAGAGTTTTCAAAGCACCTGTCAGGATCATAAAAAAATATTTTAGGAAGACAAATGCCATGTTCAAAATGAACTAGAATTTGAAAGTATTCTATTGGGCTCATTTCTCAACTTTTACAACACCATATGAATTTTGTAACCCTCTCCAGTTAACTAGTGTCTAAAGAATGTCACTCACATATCAGTAACACTGAGGACTGTCCAAATTTTTTTTCTTATAAACATATTTAATTTTTTTAAATTTTCTTTTTGTTCAAGTACAGTTGTCTGGATTTTCCCACCACCACTAACCCACCAGCTATTCTCATCTCCTTCCCCTTATTCCACCCCCCCCTTTAGTTTTGTCCATGTGTCCTTTATAGTTGTTCTTGAAATCCCTTCCCCCTTCCTCTAATTATCCACCCCCACCTCCTCTCTGGTTACTGTCCATTTGTTCTTTTTTTTCTCAGTTATATATTTTTTTATTTAATTCTTGTTCAAGTACAGTTTTCTGTCTTATATTCCCAGCCCTGCCCCCACCAGTGTTCCCCACCTCCCTCCCATTTTCACCCCTCACCTTAGTTATTGTCCATGTGTCCTTTATACTTGTCCATGTGAATCCTTCTCTTTGCCTCTGTGATTCTCTCCACTCTCCAATCTGGTCCCTGTCAGCCAGTTCTGTATTTCAGTGTCTTTGGCCATATTTTGCTTGCTTATTTGTTTTGTTGTTTAGATTCCTGTTAAATGTGAGATCTTATGGTATTTGTCTTTCACCACCTGGCTTATTTCACTCAGCATAATGCTTTCCAGTTCCATCCATGCTGTTGCAAAGGGTAGAAGCTCCTTTCTTTCTGCTGCATAGAATTCCATTGTGTAAATGTACCAGAGTTTTTTGATCCAATCATTTACCGATGGGCATCTAGGTTGCTTCCAACTCTTGGCTATTGTAAATTGTGCTGCTATGAACATCGGGGTGCATAGGTTCTTTTAGACTGGCGTTTCAGTGTTCTTAGGATACACTCCTAACAGTGGAATTGCTGGCACTGACCATTTGTTCTTAATTTCAATGTCTCTGGTTATATTTTATTTGCTTGTTTGTTTGTTTGACTAGATTCCACTTATCAGTGAGATCATATGGTATTCGTTAATGCCTGACTTCTTTTACTTAGCATAATGTTCTCTAGTTCCATCCATGCTGTGGCAAAGGGTAGAAACTCCTTCTTTATTTCTGTTGCATAGTATTCAATCATGTAACTGTACCATAATTTCTTCATCCATTCATTTCCTGATGGGCACTTAGTTGCATCCTGCACTTGGCTATTGTAAATTGTGCTGCTATGAACATTGGGGTGCATAGGTTCTTATGGATTGGTGTTTCAGAGTTCTTAGGATATAACTCCAGCAGTGAAATTGTCAGGTCAAAAGGCAGTCCATTTTTAGTTTCTGAGGAAATTCCATAATGTTTCCCACAGTGGCTGCATCAGTCAGCATTCTGACCAAAATGGCACTAGGGTTCCCTTTTCCCCACATCTTCTACAACACTTGTCAATTGTTGATTTGTTTATGATATCCATTCTGACTGGTGTGAAGTGGTATCTTATTGTAGTTTTAATTTGCACCTCTCTAATGGCTAGTGATGCTGAGCATGTTTTCATGTGTCTCTAGGCCCTCTGTATGTCCTCCTTGAAGAAGTTTCTGCTCAGTCCTCTTGCCCATTTTCTAATTGGGTTGTTTGTCTTCTGGAGTGAACTCATCAAACTTCCTTATATATTTTGAAGATCAAACCCTTGTCTGAGATATCATTGGCAAATATGTTCCCCCATACAGTTGGTTCTCTTTTCATTTTTTAAATATATTCTATTGATTATACCATTACACTTGTTCTATTCCCCCCTTCATTCCCCTCCACCCGCACACTCCCTCCCCCACTATTCTCCACCCCTTAGTTTATAACCACGTGTCTCAAGTTCTTTAGATTCTATATTTCCCCCACTATTCTCGCCCTCCCCCTTATTTTCTACCTAACATATATGCTATTTTCTCCCCCCTTCTCCTCCTCCAACCCCCCTGTTTCTAACCCTCCATGTGTTCTTCATTTCTATGGTTCCACTCCGGATCTAGCTGTCCTCTTGGTTTGCTTTTGTTTTAGGTGTGGTTGTTAATAACTGTGAGTTTGCTGTCCTTTCACTGTTAATATTTTTCATCTTCTTTTTCTTATATAAGTCCCTTTAGCATTTCATATAATAAGGGCTTGGTGATGATGAACTCCTTGAACTTGACCTTATCTGAGAAGCACTTTATCTGTCCTTCCATTCTAAATGAAAGTTTTGCTGGATAAAGCAATCTTGGCTGTAGGTCTTTGGATTTCATGACTTGGAATACTTCTTTCCAGCCCCTTCTTGCCTGTAAGGTCTCTTTTGAGAAATCCGCTGACAGTCTGATGGGTACTCCTTTGTAGGTGACTGTCCCCTTATCTCTTGCTGCTTCTAGGATTCTCTCCTTCATTTTAATCTTGGCTAATGTAATTATGATGTGCCTTGGTGTGTTCCTTCTTGGGTCCAACTTCTTTGGGACTCTCTGAGCTTCCTGGATTTCCTGGAAGTCTATTTCCTTTGCCAGACTGGGGAAATTCTCCTTTATTACTTGTTCAAATAAGTATTCCACTCGTGGCTGTTTCTTTCCCCCTTCTGGTACCCCTATAATTCGGATGTTGGAAGGTTGGAAGATGTCCTGGAGGTTCCTAAGCCTCTCCTCATTTTTTTGAATTCCATTTCTTCATTCCTTTCTGGTTGGATGTTTCGTTCTTCCTTCTGATCCATTCCTTTGATTTGAGTCCCAGTTTCCTTTCCATCACTATTGGTTTCCTGGACATCTCCCTTCATTTCAATTAGTTTAGCCTTCATATGTTCCTCTAATTTGTGACTATAATCAACCAGTTCTGTGAGCATCCTGATAAACAGTGTCTTGAATTGTGCTTCTGAGAGGCTGGCAATTTCTTGGTCGCTTAGAGTTATTGGCTCTGGGACTTTGAGTTCTTCTTGCACCATCTTTTTGGCTGTTCGTGCCTGTTATGTAGCAGGATCGGAGCCCTAGGTGTTCACCAGAGCAGGGCAACTCAGTTGCTGGGTTGTGACGCTGTATGTGGGGACGGGGTCAAAGAGGAACAATGGCGTCCCGTCTGCCACCGCCGCCATAGGTGCGGCAGCTGCCACCGTAACCAGTCCCACGCGTTTCGTCCCACTGCACGCAAGTGTGCCACTGCCATCAGCCCTCGCCCCCTGGGGCCTGCATGGTCCGTCTCACTGTGCTCGAATGTGCAACCACCGTCAGCCTGCCCCACACCCTGACTGGGTCCGGGCCACTTGCACACCTAGGTCAGGGGATCTGTCCTGCCCAACCCTGCCCCACTGCTGGCTCTGCCCCTCTTACTGTCCCAGTTCGTCATTGTCAGACTTCCACATAATTCAATTTTCTGTTCTTTGGCTGTGTCTTTGTTCTCCAAACCTTTGTTGTATTCACACTTGGTTGTGGGAGAAGGCACAGTGTTTCCACCTATGCCTCCATCTTGGCGGAAGTCCCCTCTCTTTTCATTTTAATGTGTTTTTTTTTAGCCATGCAGAAGCTTATTTTGATGAGTCACTTGTTTATTCTCTCCTTTGTGCCCCTTGCTTGAGAAGACATATTGGTGAAAATATTGATGCATGGAATATCTGAGACTTTCCTTCCTGTTTTCTTCTAGTACTTTTACAATGTCACTACTTACATTTACATCTTTTATCCACCTTCAATTTATTTTTGTGTACGGGGTGAGTTGGGGATCAAGTTTCATTTTTTTGCATAAAACTGTCCAGGTCTCCCAACAGCGTTTGTTGAAAAGGCTATTTTTACTCCATTTTTTGCTTCTGCCCCTTTTGTCAAATACTAGCTGACCATAGACACTTGGGTTTATTTCTGGACTCTCAATACAGTTCCATAGTTCCGTGTTTCTGTTCTTATACCAGACCGAGCTGTTTTAATTACATTGGCCTTATAATACAGTTTGATATCAGGTATTGTGATGGCCTCTGCTTGTTCTTCTTTCTCAATATTGCTAGCTATTGGAGGTCATTTATGGTTCCACATAAATTTTTTAAATGTTTGTTCTGTATCTTTGAAATATGCCATTGGTATTTTAATAGGGATTGGGTTGAATCTATAAATTGCTTTGGGTAGTATAGACATTTTGATGATGTTAATTCTTTCAATCCATGAGCATGGTACATGCGTCCATCTGTTTGTGCCTTCCTTAATTTCTTTCTCCAGTGTTGTATAGTTTTCTGAGTACAGGTCTTTTACCTCCTTGGTTAGGTTTATTCCTAGGTACTTTACTTTTCTTGTTACTAAATTAAATGGGATATTTTTCCTTATTTGTTTTTGATATTTCATTGTTGGTGTACAAAAATGTCTTTGATTTCTGAATATTGACTTTGTATCCTGCTTTTTTGCCAAATTCGCTTATTATATTGAGTAGTTTTTTCATGAAATCTATAGAATTTCTAATGTACATTATCGTGTCATCTGCAAACAATGACAGTTTTGTTTCCTCTTTTCCAATTTGGATGACTTTTTATTTCCTTTTCTTGTCTGATTTTTGTGGCTAGGACTTTCAAAACAATGAGAAACAAGAGTCATAAGAGCGGCCTTCCTTATCTCGTTCCTGATCTTATAGGGAGAGCTCTTAGTTTTTGTCCATTGAGTATGGTGTTGGCTGCAGGTCTCTCATATATGTCCTTTATTATGTTGTGGAATGTTCCCTCTATTCCCATGTTGATGAGTGTTTTTATCATAAATGGGTCCTGTACACATGCTTTTTATGCATCTACTGATATGATCATGTGATTTTTGTCTTTCCTTTATTTATGTGCTGTATTATATTTATTGATTTGCAAATACTGTGCCATCCTTGCATCCCTGGGATGAATCTCACTTGATCATGGTTTCTCTTTTTAAAGATTTTATTTATTTATCTTTATAGGGGAAGGGAAGGAGAGAGGAAGAAAAATATCAATGTATGGTTGCCTCTCATGGGTCCACTGCTGGGAACTGGCCTGCAACCTAGGCATGTGCCCTGACTGGGAACTGCAGTTGTTTTGTTCGCAGGCCCACACTCAAGCCACTGAGCTACACCAACTAGGGCTGATCATAGTGTATGATCTTTTTAATATATTACTGATTGAGGTTTGCCAATATTTTGCTGAGGATTTTAGCACCAATGTTAATCAGTGATATTGGCCTGAAGTTTTCTTTCTTTGTTGTGTCTTCATCTGTTTTGGGGATTAGGATGATGCTGCCTTCACAAAAAGTTTGGGAGACTTTCATCTTTTTGGACTTTTTGGAATAGTCTGTGAAGAATAGGGGTTAGCTCTTCCTTAAATGCTTTGTAGAATTCTCCTGTGAAACCATCTGGCCCAGGGCTTTTGTGTGTCCAGAGTTTTTTTTATTATTGCTTCAATTTCATCTGCTGTTATTGGTCTGTCCAGGTTTTCTGCTTCTTTTTCATTCAGTTTTGGAAGATTATATTTTTCTATATATTTTTCCATTTCACCTAGGCTTTCAAATTTGTTGGTATATATAATAATAATAATTATTAATAATAATAATAATTTGCACAATAATTTCTTAATAATAATTTCATAATAATTTCTTACAATCCTTTGTATTTCTATGGTGTTAATTGTAATATCTCCTCTTTCATTTCTGATTGTGTTTATTTGGGTCCTCTCTCTTTTTTTCCTGATGAGCCTGCTTAAAAGCTTGTGAATTTCATTTGTCTTTTCAAAGATACCAGCACCTGAATTCATTGAGTCTTAGAATTGTGCCTTTAGTATCTATGTTGTTTAATTCTGCTCTTATCCTGGTTATTTCCTTCCTTTTACTTGCTCTTGGCTCTCTTTTTTGTTGTTACCCAATTTCTTGTAGGTGTAGGGTTGGGTTGTTTATTTGAAATGTTTCTATCTTTTTTAGGTAGGCTTGTATTACTATTTCCTCTCAGGACTGCCTTTGATGTGCCCCATAAGTTTTGGATTGTTTTGAGTTCATTTTTGTTTGTTCCCAGAAACATTTTTTAAAGATTTTATTTATTTACCTTTAGAGGGAAAGGGAAGAAGAGAGGGAGAGAAATATCAATGTATGGTTGCCTTTTGTGTGTCCCCTGCTTGGAACTGGCCTGCAACCCAGGCATGTGCCCTGACTGGTAATCAAACCATGATCTTTTGGTTCACAGGCCACATGATCTTTTGGTTCACTGAGTTACACCAGCCAGGGCTGTTTCCAGACACTTTTTTATTTCTTCCTTGATCTCCTTCTTGACCCATTCATTGTTTAATAACATGTGATTGACTCTCCATGAGTTTGAATGTGTCTGTTTTTTCCTTGAGGGTGGTTTCTAGTTTCAGTCCCTTGTGGTCAGAGAAAATGCTTTCTATGGTTTCAATTTTCTTGAATTTGTTGAGGCTTGTTTTGTGTCCTATCATGTGGTCTACTTTTGAAAATGTTCCAATTGCATTTGAAAAAAATGTATATTTTGTTTCTTTGCAATGAAAGGTTTTATATATATATATATATATGTGTGTGTGTGTGTGTGTGTGTCTGTATAATCTTTATGTATATATAGGTTATATATTTATAACCTATATATATGTATATAGAGAGAGACGACCCAAATAAACATAATCAGAAATGAAAGAGGAGAGATTACAACTGACATCACAGAAATACAAAGGATTGTAAGAAATTATTATGAAGAACTATATACCAACAAATTTGAAAACCTAGGAAAATAGACAAATGTATAGAAAATATAATCTTCCAAAACTGAATGAAAAAGAAGCAGAAAACCTGAACAGACCAATAACAGCAGATGAAATTAAAGCGATAATAAAAACTCCCAACATATATATATAAACTATAGCATTATATACATATTTTTCCCAGTTAAGTCCATTTGATCTAGGATATTGTTCACTGCTGCAATATATCTTTGTTAATATTTTGTTTGGAAGATCTATCCATTTTTGACAGTGATCAATCTTCTACTATAAGTGTGTTGCTGTCAATATTTTCCTTGAAGTCCTCCAAGATCTTCTTTATATATTTCGGTGCTCCTTGTTCTGTGCATATATACTTACAATGTTTATGTCTTCTCCATGGACTTTTCCCTTGAATATTATGAAGTGACTTTCTGGGTGTTTTGTATAGCCCTTGTTGTGAAGTCTACTATGTCTGATATGAGTACTGCTATTTTGGCTTTTTTTCCTGTCCATTTTCTTGGAATATTATTTTCCAGATCTTCACTTTCAGTCTATGTAGGTCTTTCATTCTGAGGTAGGATTCTTGTAGGCAGCATATTTGAGGGTCATAATTTCTTATCCATTCAGCTATTCTATGTTTTTCTATTGGAGAATTTGATCCATTTATGTTTAAGGGTATTATTGATGGGTATTCATTCATTGCCATTTTATTTCCTTTGTACCTGTGTCCCCCTGTCTCTCACTCTTTTTCTTCCTTTTTTTAAAGCGGACGCTTAACATTTCTTATAGTGCTGGTTTTTAGGAGTTGTATTCTTTGAGCCTTCTTTTGTCTGGGAAACTCCTTACTTCACCAAATATTTCAATTGAGAGCCTTGCTGGATAGAGTAGTCTTGCTTGCAGTTCTTTGTTTTTTGGTGTTTTTTTTTTACTTGGAATATTCCTTGTCAATCCCTTCTGGCTTGCAGCGCTTCTATTAAGAAGTCATCTGCACGTCTTACAAAGCCCTGTTGTATGTTATTTCATGTTTCTCCCTTGCTGCCTTTAAATTCTCTCTTTGTCTTGGAATTTTGCCATTTTAATTATCATGTGTCTTGAAGTGGGCCTCTTTGGGTTCCTTTCAAGCAAGCCAGAGAGCTCTGATAACCTGTTGGGGCTTTCTGTGTTTCCTGGATTACTGTGGCTTTTTCTCTCATCAAATTAGGGAAGTTTTCCATCATTACTTTTTCAAACAGGTTTTCTCTCCCTTGCCCTTCTTCTCCTAGTATCCCTACGGTACAGATATTTTACATTTCCTGTTTTCCTACAGTCCCCTTCATGCCTCTTTATTCTTTCTGAGTCTTTTTTTTCCTTTTCTTGCTCTTTATAGGAGTTTTTTTCTAACTTGTCTTTCAGGTTGCTGATTTAATCCTCTGCTTCATCTAGCCTGCTTTTGATTCCTTGTACTGTGTTCTTTAATTCAGAAATTGCATTCTTCATTTCCTCTTGGTCCTTGTTGATAGTTTCCATTGCATTTTCATGCTGAAAAAAATGGATTTAAGAGACTAAAATATTTGATAGGGTATATTTGTTAGTATATTTGAAAAATGTTTCATTTCATGGAAATAGACATAACACATGTTTAAGAAATTGACACCTTGAAGAAATTTCAATGCATTTATAACAAAGTGGGGATAACAAAGTGGGGTAAACTTCATGGTATTTCCATGTATAAACTGCTAATTGAGCAGTATACAACTCACTTCCACTTGTTATACAACTCACTTCCATCTGTTATTTTTAAATCTACACTTGCCCTGCCTGTTTCCCATGAATCTCAGCAATTATGCTCCCATATGGATCCCATACCTTCCAGGTTTAAGTTACATCAAAACAAAACTAAATTAAACTAAACTAAACTAAACCTTGTTTTAAATTATCAATATTTCAGGAAGGCAGGACTCCAGAAAGTGTAGTGGACACTGACTGACCAGAGCTTGAGGAGAGGAGATGACCGCAGATCAACAAGGTACCAGGGAACAGTGCAGAGGCTACAGGCCCTCCGCTGGGTGGCGACAGGGCCCTGGCCCGGCTGCCCAGGTCTCTGAGAGCTGAGGGTGGGCAACAACAACCCTGGGAGAGAACTAGTCAACAGCACCCTCCCTATCTGGCAGGGTGCAGATTGGAAAACACCAGGAGAGATCAGTTTGCCTATAGAGGTAGAGAGAGGAGTGGACACTGGGAAGCAAACCAGAGAGCTCTGATAACCTGTGGAGTCAGGCTGTGGTTGCCAGATTGGGAGAACTGAGAGCCGCCCATGCATTCACTGTAGCATGGGGTCAGACTCTGGTCTGCCACAGACCCTGCGACTCTCAGGGTACTAGCAATGCCCCTGGAAGAGAACCAACCAGAAGCTCCATCCCTATTCAGCCAGGTGCAGAATGAGAAGCACCGGGAGTCAGGCTGTGGCTGTCGGCTTGGAAGAATTGTGAGTTGCCCTGTGCATTCTGCCATAGCACTGGGAAAGGTCCATGCCCAAGCCTGTGAGACCAGGAAAGCCTGGCTGGGAGTGCGCGCCCTCACGCCAGGCCAGGGATGGGAAGCATGGGGAAAAATCCGCTCTCAGTCGGGTGCGGGAGAGCAGCGTGAGTCTGGATCTTGGGAAGGCACTGGTGAGAGCAGCTGAGTTCACCAAGACACGAGAAAGGCCACACTAATAGCCCCTCAGGCTGCTGCAGCTAGTGACACCAGAAGAAAAGGTTTGACCAGCTGGAAACCAACAACAGGAGTAGGTGGAAGCAGAGAACACCAAGATACCTGCAGGAGACTGCACCACTGAATTTCACAGGCATCCTATCACAGAAGTTCACAACATAAACCAAGGGAACCAGAACAGATCAATATAAGAAGCTGAGGTCAACAAGAAGAGCAACACAAACAATGGGAAGACAGAAACAATCCCCAAATGAAAGAAAAGGAGAAAGGCTCAGAAAGAATGTTAGATGAAAGAGAAGCAAGTCAACTATTAGATATTGAATTCAAAGCACTGGTTATCAGGAAATTCAAAGAGCTTACAATGAGCTACCAGAAACAACAGGGGAGCTACAATGAATTCTCTACAAATTATACCAACATGAAAAAGGAAATAGAAACCATCAGCAAAGGCCAAGAGGAAAGGAAGAATACAATTTCTGAACTGAAGAACATAGAAGAAAGTATGAAGAGTAGGATCGATGAGGCAGAAGACCGCATAAGCGAGACTGAAGACAGGGTAGAAAGATTCCCCCAGACGGACCAAGTAATGGAAAAGAGAATCAGAAAGAAAGAGGAGAATTTAAGAGAAATGCAAGACAATATGAAATGTAATGATATCCGAATAACAGGAATACCAGAAGGAGAAGAAGAAGAAAAAGGGATAGAAAACCTACTTGAAATAGTAATAACGGAAAATTTTCCTAAGTTGAGGAGAGATAAAGTCACACAAATCCAGGAATCACAGAGAGTCCCAATCAGGCGGAACCCAAAGAGGCCTACTACAAGGCACATCATCATTAAAATGGCAAAAATCCAAGACAAAGAGAGAATCTTAAAGGCAGCAAGGGAGAAAAAGGAAGTAACATACAAGGGGGTCCCAATAAGGTTGGCTACTGACTTCTCAATAAAAACATTCCAAGCAAGAAGATAATGGCAAGAAATATTTCAAGTAATGAGAAACAGAGGCCTACAACCAAGGCTACTTTACCCAGCAAGGCTCTCAATCAAGATAGAAAGCCAAATAAAGAGCTTCCAAGACAAAAGAAGTCTAAAAGAATATGCCTCCACCAAACCAGCTCTAAAAGAATTACTAAAAGGTCTGCTTTAAAAAAAGGAAGGAAAAGAGAGAGACGGAGAGGAACACAGGTACATAAATGGCAATGAAAAGTATCTTTCAATAATAACCTTAAACATAAATGGATTAAATGCACCAATTAAAAGACATAGAATAGCTGAATGGATAAGAAAGCATGACCCACACATATGCTGCCTACAAGAGACCCACACATATGCTGCCTACAAGAGACCCACCTCAGGTCAAAAGACTATCACAGACTAAAAGTGAAAGACTGGAAACAAATTTTCCAAGCAAACAGACAAGAAAAAAAAAAAAACCAGGGTAGCAATTCTCATATCAGACAAAATAGACTTCAAAAAAAGGACCATAAAGAGAGACCCAGTGTAAAGACCTGGGAGCTGCTGCTGCCGCAGCTTCCAGGGCCCAGAGGCTTCTGTCTACGGCCAGCATCAGGGCGTCTGTCACAGAGGACTCATCAGGAGCCCAGCACCTGTGAGTAAAGACAAAAGTGACAGCGGCAGGGCCGGCTGCCCTCGGCCAGCCCGAAATGCCTCGGAGCCGCCATCACTGCATTAGGGGTGTAGAGGCTTCCATCTGCGGCCAGTGCCACAGAGGACTCATCGGGAGCCCGGAACCCAGTGGAGCATTGGGCCAGTTACGGGGTCCTTGGAAGAGCTGGCTCCCTCCCTCACCATCTAGGCGGGGCTGGGTGGAAGAGACCTGTCTGCCTAGGTTTGCAGGGAGGGTGACAAGGACAGGGGGCCGTGTTCAGTTGCAATCTCTGTGGTCACCAGCCCACCAGCCTGCCAGCCTGGGAAATTTGAGAGGAGTATTATCCTAACCAGTCAGGTAGGGGATTGAGCTGGGGTGAGAGGCAGGGTTTCTGGAGAAGTTTTTATTGGAAAGTGGACTGTGGTGTTCTGCGAAGGCAGCTTGACTTGCTTCTCACCCAGGCACAGGACTGGGAATGACCAGTACCAGATCCATGGGGCCCAGACAGCTTGTGGTGTGAGCAGGCACCCTAACCACAGTCTGGTAGCCTGGCTGGTGCGTGGGTATACCCCTGGGCCTACAACCCAGCCAACAGAGGGGTCCTGACGAAACCAGAAAAACCGGATTTGACAGTTTGAAACCAACAAGGGAGGGTTTTTTGTTTGTTTGTTTTTTCTTTTTTTTAAATTTTTTAACCTTTTTTTTCCCGTAATCGTATATTTTTTAAATTTTATTGTTGCTGTATCTTTGAGTACTTTGTTCCTCTCCTTTCTTTTTTCCTGTTTTAGTCCCCCTTCCTTTCATCCCAAACTAATTGCTTTTTCCTCATTTCTCCTGCCCTTTTTTGTGTTTGTTTGTTTGTTTGTTTGTTGCTTTCTATACCACTGTAAATAATCCACAACACATCTCTCGGGTCTTAGCCCACTTTACAGGTTCCTGAATTCTATTACTGTAGTGATTAACTCTACTTGCTCACATGCTATGCCTATTTACTATTCTTTAGTCTCACCTTACCTCAAAATCTGACCACCCACAACCTCATTGCTTTCTAGATCCAACTCACAAGCCTTCCCTCCCCAATAAGAGAATTATCTTTGGTCTATCCTTCCTTAAAAGTGGCTAATTGGGTTGAACATTACAGTTAACACTATATAGAGCCTAAAGATCTTCTATCTCTTCTCTGCCAGCTGTGACTGTAAATATCATAAAGTACTCTCCGGCTGTCATAAACCATTTTGCCTCCCCCTCCAGCTGATCACACACACACAAAGAAAGGAGTAAGTGGAAGCAGAGAACATCTAGATAACTGCAGGAGACTGCACCACTGAATTTCATTGGTATTCTACCACAGAAGTTCACACCATAAACCCAGGGAGTCAGAACTGATCAATTAAGAAGCTGAGGTTTACAAGAAGAGTCTCATAAGCAATGGGAAGATAAAGGAACAATGCCCAAATGAAAGAAAAGGTGGAAGTCTCAGAAATAATGTTAGATGAAAGAGAGGCAAGTCAGCTATCAGATATTGATTTCAAAGCACCAGTTATCAGGAAATTCAAAGAGCTCACAATGAGCTACCAGAAACTAGGGGGGAGCTACCAGAAACTAGAGGGGAGCTACCAGAAACTGGAGGGGAACTACAATGAGCTCTCCGCCAATTATACCAACATGAAAAAGGAAATAGAAACTATCAGCAAAGGCCAAGAGGAAATGAAGAATACATTTTCAGAACTGAAGAACACAGTAGAAGGAATGAAAAGCAGGATCGATGAGGCAGAAGATCGGATCAGCGAGGTGAAGGACACAGTAGAAAGAATCTCCCAGAAGGAGCAAGAAAGGGAAAAGAGGCTCACAAAGAATGAAGAGGGATTAAGAGAAATGCAAGAGAATATGAAACATAATAATATCCAAATAATAGGAATACCAGAAGGAGAAGAAGAAGAACAAGGGATAGAAGACCTATTTGAAAGAGTAATGATGGAAAATTTTCCTAATTTTATGAGAGAAAAAGTTACACAAATCCAGGAAACACAGAGAGTCCCATTCAAGAGGAACCCAAAGAGGCCCACTTCAAGACACATCATCATTAAAATGGCAAAATTCCAAGACAAAGAGAGAATCTTAAAGGCAGCAAGGGAGAAAAAGGAAGTAACTTACAAGGGAGCCCCAATAAGGATTAGCTACTGACTTCTCAAAGGAAACACTGCAAGCAAGAAGAGAATGGCAAGAAATATTCCAAGTAATGAGAACCAGAGGCCTACACCCAAGGCTACTTTACCCAGCAAAGCTTTCAATCAAGATAGAAGGCAAAATAAAGAGCTTCCAAGACAAAAGAAGTCTAAAAGAATATGCCTCCACCAAACCAGATCTACAATAAATACTAAAAGGTCTGCTTTAAAAAAGGAAGGAAAAGAGAGAGTCAGAGAGGAACTCTGGTACAAAAATGGCAATGAATAAGGACCTATCAATAATAACCTTAAACGTAAATGGATGAAATGCTCCAATCAAAAGACATAGAATAGCTGAAAGGATAATAACTGCATGACCCACACATATGTTGCCTATAAGAGACCCACCTCAGGTCAAAAGACCATCACAGACTAAAAGTGAAAGGCTGGAAACAAATTTTCCAAGAAAACGAACAAGAAAAAAAGCCAGGGTAGTAATTCTAATATCAGACAAAATAGATTTCAAAAAAAGGACCATAAAGAGAGACCTAGAAGGTCACTTCATAATACTCAAGGGAAGAATCCACCAAGAAGACATTAACATCGTAAATATATATGCACCCAACATAGGAGCGCCCAAATATATAAGGAAAATCCTAGAGGACTCCAAGAAAGATATTGACAGCAACACAATTATAGTAGGGGATTTTAACACCCCACTGTCAAAAATGGACAGATCTTCCAAACAAAATATCAACAAAGATACAGCTTCACTAAACAACACCCTAGATGAAATGAACTTGACTGATATATATAGAGCCCTTCATCCCAAAGAAGCCAAATACACATTCGTTTCAAATGCATATGAAACATTTTCAAAGATAGACCACGTGATAGGACACAAAACGAGCCTCAGCAAATTCAAGAAAATTGAAATCATACCAAGCATTTTCTCTGACCACAAGGGACTGAAATTAGAAACCAACCCCACAGGAAAAAAAACAAAACAACCTAAATCATGGAGACTGAATGGTATGCTATTAAACAACGAATGGGTCAAGATTGAAATTAGGGAAGAAATCAGATAGTTCCTGGAAACAAATTAAAATGAACTCACAACAATCCAAAAGTTATGCGACACAGTGAAGGCAGTCCTGAGAGGTAAGTTCATAGCAATACAGGCTTCCCTAAGGAAGATAGAAACATTTCAAACAAACAACCTAACCCAATGCCTGAAAGAACTGGAAGAACAACAAAGACAGCCCAGAGCAAGTAGAAGGAAGGAAATAACCAAGATCAGAGCAGAATTCAATGACATAGAGACTAAAAGCACAATTCTAAGGATCAATGAATCCAGGAGGTGGTTTTATGAAAAGATAAACAAAATAGACAAGCCTTTAAGTAGGCTCATCAAGAAAAGAAGAGAGAAGACCCAAATAAACACAATCAGAAATGAAAGAGGAGAGATTACAACTGATACCACAGAAATAGAAGGGATTGTAAGAAATTACTATGAAGAACTATATGCCAAGAAATTTGAAAACCTAGGTGAAACAAACAAATTTCTAGAAAAATATAATTTTCCAAAACTCAATAAAGAAGAAGTAGAAAGCCTGAACAGACTAATAAAACCAGATGAAATTGAAGAAGTGATCAAAAAACTCCCATCACACAAAAGCCCTTGACCAGATGGTTTCACAGGAGAATTCTACAAAGCTTTTAAGGAAGAGCTAACCCCTATTCTTCACAGACTATCACAAAAAATTCAAAAGGAGGGAAAACTCCCCAACTCTTTTTATGAAGCCAGCATCATCCTAATTCCAATACCAGATAGAGACACAACAAAGAAAGAAAACTACAGGCCAATATCGCTGATGAACATAGATGCTAAAATCCTCAACAAAATATTGGCAAATCGCATCCAACAATACATCAAAAAGATCATACACCACGACCAAGTGGGATTCATCCCAGGGATGCAAGGATGGTTCAATATCCGCAAATCAGTAAATGTAATACACCACATAAACAAAAGCAAAGACAAAAACCACATGGTCATATCAATAGATGCGGAAAAAGCTTTTGATAAGGTACAACACCCATTTATGATAAAGGTACTCAGCAAAGTGGGAATAGAGGGAGCATTCCTCAATATAATAAAGGCCATATATGAAAGACCTACAGCCAACATCATACTCAATGGGCAAAAACTAAAAGCTTTTCCACTAAGATCAGGAACAAGACAAGGTTGTCCACTTTCACCACTTCTATTCAATATAGTATTGGAAGTTCTAGCCACAGCAATCAGACAAGAAAAGGAAATAAAAGGCATCCAAATCGGAAAGGAGGAAACAAAACTGTCATTGTTTGCAGATGACATGATAGTGTACATGGAAAATCCTATAGACTCTACCAAAAAACTGCTCGAACTAATAAATGAATTTGGCAAAACAGCGGGATACAAAGTCAATATCCAGAAATCAAAGGCATTTCTGTATACTAACAATGAATCAGCAGAAGCAGAAATCAAGAAAAAAATCCCATTCGATATAGCAAAAAGAAAAATAAAATATCTGGGAATAAATCTAACCAAGGAGGTTAAAGACCTGTATGCAGAAAATTACACAACACTGAAGACAGAAATCAAGGAAGACACAAACAAATGGAGACGTATACCGTGTTCATGGATTGGAAGAATTAACATCATCAAAATGTCCATACTACCCAAAGCAATTTACAGATTCAATGCAATACCTATTAAAGTACCAATGGCATATTTCACAGACATAGAACAAACACTTCAAAAATTTATATGGAACCATAAAAGACCCCGAATAGCAGCTGCAATGTTAAGAAAGAAGAACAAAGTAGGAGGGATCACAATACCTGATATCAAACTGTATTACAAGGCCACTGTAATCAAAACAGCCTGGTACTGGCATAAAAACAGGCACATAGACCAATGGAACAGAATAGAGAACCCAGAAATAAACCCAACTCTCTACAGTCAATTAATATTCGACAAAGGGGGCAGTATCATAAAATGGGGTAAAGATAGCCTCTTCAACAAATGGTGTTGGGAGAACTGGACAGCTACATGCAAAAAAATGAAACTCGAGCACCAACTTACATCATACACCAAAATAAATTCAAGGTGGATAAAAGACTTAAATATAAGCCATGACACCATTAAAGTCCTAGAGGAGAACATTGGCAGGAAAATCTCAGATATTTCACGCAGCAACATTTTTACTGATATGTCCCCTAGAGCAAGGACTATAAAGGAAAGAATAAACAAATGGGATCTCATCAAAATAAAAAGCTTCTGCGCAGCTAAAGAAAACAGCATTAAAATAAAAAGACAACCAACTGTATGGGAAAACATATTTGCCAATGATACCTCAGACAAAGGTTTAATCTCCAAAATATACAAAGAACTCACACGACTTCACTCTAAGAAGACAACTAACCCAATTAAAAAATGGGGAAAGGACTTGAACAGACACTTCTGCAAGGAGGACATACAGAGGATCCAGAGACACATGAAAAGATGCTCAATATCACTAGCTATCAGAGAGATGCAAATTAAAACCACAATGAGATACCACTTTACACCAGTCAGAATGGCTATCATAAACAAAGCAACAAACAACAAGTGCTGGAGAGGTTGTGGGGAAAAGGGGACCCTAGTTCACTGTTGATGGGATTGCAGACTGGTACAACCACTATGGAAAACAGTATGGAATTTTCTAAGAAAACTAAAAATGAATGTGCCTTTTGACCCAGCAATTCCACCTTAGGAGCATATCCTGAGAACCCTGAAGCACCAATCCAAAAGAACCTATGCATCCCGATGTTCATAGCAGCACAATTTACAATAGCCAAGAGTTGGAAGCAACCTAGATGCCCATCGGTAAATGACTGGATCCAAAAGTTATGGCACATATATGCAATGGAATTCTATGCTGCAGAAAGGAAGAAGGAGCTTCTATCCTTTGCAACATCATGGATGGAACAGGAAAACATTATGCTGAGCGAAATAAGCCAGGCAGTGAAAGCAAATACCATATGATATCACTATTAACAGGAATGTAAACAACAAAACAAACAAGCAAGCAAAATATGACCAATGACACTCAAATACAGAACAGGCTGACAGGGTCCAGAGGGGAGAGGGGAGAGAATCATAGGGGAAAAGGGGATGGACTCACATGAACAAGTATAAAAGACACATGGACAACAACTAAGGTGAGGGGCAGAAATTGGAGGGAGGTGGGGTGCACTGGGGCAGGCAGGGCTGGGAATATAAGACAGAAAACTGTAGTTAAAGAAGAATTAAATAAAAAATTAAAAAATAATTAATAATAAATAAATAAATTATCAATATTTATCAATGGAAAAATATTCCACGTTGAACTGAGGTGCAGCCTCACACCTGACAGCTATGGTACAGAACATGGGATTGCCTAGGTAAGTCTAAGCAGTCAAACATTTGTGGAGAGCTTAGTAGCTGAATGATCCTGAGGAGGTTTCTTAATCTTTTTACGCTTCAATTTCCACATTCTTTGTGAGATATTGTATGGATTAAATGAGTTAAAATGGTAAAGTCTTTATAATAGTGTCTATAGTGCCTAGCATGTGGAAAGCACTAATAAATATTTAATGTTATTATTTTTTATAAAGTCTTGGAAGTGCTCACTGAGAGAAGGCATAGAAAGGTCACAGACAAAGGCTTTGGAGATCTTACAATTAGAAGTCAGGTAATTAGGAAGAACCATACAGGAGATAAGAAGAACCTGTAACAGGAGCAATGAGAAAGTGTAAATACCGGAATCATTACCCTCAGGTGTTGGTGCCCTCAAAACTGGCTAATAAAAAGGTCTAAGAAATAGTGGTCAGACAGATTTCCAACTTTGTGGGTTTCTCATGTTCTATGTTTTCTTCACTTATGTCCAGTAAGATTTGAGCTCACTCTGAAAGCTTTTCCACACTGCTCATATTCATAAGGTTTCTCTCCAGTATGCACTTGCTTATGTCCAATTAGAGCTGAGCACTGACAGAAAGATGTGCCACACTCACTGCAGGTACATGGCTTCTCACCAGTGTGGATTCTTTTGTGGTGCCTCAGGACTGAACTATGATGAAAGGCCTTTCCACACACCTCACAACTGTAACATTTCTCTTCACTGTGGCTTCTTTGATGACTACTCAAGATTGATTTCCCACTGAAAGTTCTACCACACTCTGAACATTTATAAGGCTTCTCTTCAGTGTGGATTCTTTGATGGGTGGTAAGGCAGTACCGATCTTGAAAATTTTTCCCACAATTTGCACATTGATAAGGCTTCTCCCCAGTGTGTCCTCATTCATGAGCCCACATTTACAGTCATGACAAAAGGATTTTCCACATTTCTTATGCTTGTAAGTCTTCTCTTCCTTGTGAATTCTTGTGTGTTTGGTAAGCCCTACCTTCCTGTTACAAGTTTTTCACACTGAAAGCACCCATAGTGTTTCTCCTGAGAGTGGATTCTTTTGTATTTGCTTAGGTCTGAGCTCTGGCTAATGGCCTTCCCACATTTCTTGCACTCATAAGGTGACTCCCCGGTGTGAATCCTTGTGTTTGGTGAGGTCTGAACTCCCACTGAAGGCCTTCCTGTACTCCTCACATTCATATGGTTTCTCCCCGGTGTGGATCCTGCCATGAATGGTAACAGAATGCTTAAATTAGAAGGCCTTCCCACAGTCGATACATTTATAAGGCTTCTCCCCAGCATGCATAATCTGATGCAGACTGAGCCAATTTCTGATGTTGAAGGTCTTCCCACAGTCACTGCACTTGTGAGGCTTCTCCCTACTGTGGGTTGTTTTATATCAGCAGAGAGCTGATGTACTGTTGAAGGCCTTCTTACACTGGGTCCAGCTAAAGGGTTTCTCTCCTGTGTGCATTATCTGATGCATAGAGAGCTGACTTTTAGTCTTGAATGCTTTACTATAATCATTGCACACATAGGTTTTCTTACTGGAGTGAATTTGCTTATGTAACAGCAGGTCACAATGCCAACTGAAGGTTTTGCCGCACCTGGTGCATTCATTGAGTTTCTGTTCCATAAGAACTCTATGAGATGGAGTATGTTTTGAGTTGGATTGAAGTTTTTCTAAGACCCTTCTGGTTCTTTCCTTTCTTGAAGGTCATTTTTTCATAACTTTCTTCCTCATCTCTCCGTTTTTCCCTCATAGTCATTTCCCACTAATTCTCTAATTTTACATTGTGTACACAAACTTCTCTAACCTTAGGATCCTTGAAAATAACTTTTAGGAGACTTTTAAATTTTGCCCAGCACACTTCTCAATTTTCAAAAACCTTTTGTTCTGAACTTGCTTTGTTGTTCCCAGGCCACATCTTGTCAGCTGATACTTAAACAAGAAAACAAAAATGTTTGATGTTAAGAAGAAGGAAAACCAGTGAGGTAGGGGAGTGATAAAATGCCAAGCTGTGGGAGAAGAAATGACTTGCCCATGATGGAAAATGCTAGCATAATGGCAAAATCCAGTAGGTTGAAATAATGAAAAGTACTAAGATATTTCAAACTCTGAACTTTATAAAAATCTTTATAAATGTACTTATCCTCTAGAATATCCTAGAATAGGATATCTAGGATATCCTCTAGAATATTCCCTAATGGCAAATCCACAAACCATCACCAAAGACAGGAAACTGGAAATCATCTTCATCTCCTTCTCATGTTTACTCAGCAAACATTTTACAAATTCTACCTGTGAAATCAGCTGTATAGGGCAGGGTCAGAATGCCAGTGCATCCTCTTGTAAGGATCTGTTTGCTCTGCATCTAAGAATAGGCCCTGAAGATACATATTTCTGTGATATAACGCTGTCCACGTGGGTATGGCAGATTACATATGGGCAACACCTGACCAAATTCTCTCTTCTTGGACTTTGGAATCATGATGTAAGAGCAGGGAAGGCCAGGTTCTGAAGAGAGCTAGATCTTTAGCACCTAAATTTAAGAGTCAGTGGTGGTAGGACAGTCTATTGTACAGGAAGGGAATGTTCTGCCATCTGGACTGAGAAGCAGAGAAGGTCGGTCTGCCAAGAAAGAATAATAAAGCAGACCCATAGAGTATCAGAGAATACAGCTGAAGAGAGGAGCCTGAAGGTACTCTCATCCTCCTTGGGCCTGACATAGACCTGCCCTTAAGTTCCATGACACACCAGAATGATATATAAATTCTGTTCTTTTCTTAAGCTAGATTGAGTTAATTTCTACTATTGGCAACCAAAGAGTTCAAATCAATTTCTTATTATCTCTAACACTATCAATGCCTCTTCATTTCCACCACCAGTTCATTCTCAGTTGCTAACTTCAATAACCCCCAAATGTCCTTTGGTTTTGGCTTCCCTCTAATCCATCATTTACATGGCTTCCAGATTATTCATTCTAAAAATAAAATCTAATCATGTCATCCTTTAGCTTAAAACACTTCGATGGCACTATATAGTTCACCAGATGGACAGAAAGTAAATCACACATTCAAGGGCCCCAGCTCTGCAATAAGACTGTCTGGGTTCAAATCTTAACTCTGAGATTTAGCTGTGCAAACTTGGAAGGATGACATAATTCTCTTTGGCCTCAGTTGATTTATGTATAAAATAGAGAATATAGACTACTCATGATAATTAAATGTCAATGTATGTAAATCCCTTGCAACACTGAAGTACTTAATCAGTCAGGTATTATTGTAAGATCAATAGTTTATTTTAAATAACAAAAAAAAAAAAAAAAACCTCCTTCAATCATGATCTTGCCCCTATCTACTGCTCCTATACTTTCCTCACTGGCTATTTCAAGTCCTCTGCTGTGGTCATACTGACCTATTCAGTTCAGCCTTACTCCTCAATACTTTCTTACATGTTATTCCCTCTGCTTAGATGCCCCTCTCTTAAATGATCTCACTTATTCCACATAATTTAGTTCAGTTGTCATTCTTCTGCAGTCTTTTGATCTTCAAGTCAGATTTAGATGCTTCTCTTCTTTGTTTCTATCCACCAGTACATATCTCTATCTACACATCTCTATAACTCTCAGCATGCTATACAATATAATCACTTATTTACTTACCCATCTTCACCCTAGAAAATAAGCTTCTGGATGGCAGGGCTGATGTCTTCTTGGACTCTATACCTCTAGTACCTGGTATAGTACCTGGTATACAATAGTTGCTCAATAAATGTCTATTGTATGGAAGGAAAAGAAGGGACAGTAGGTATTATAATAAGGTAGCTAGAGTTGGCCTATAAACAAAAGATAACTTTTTGAAGGACAAATGTAGCCAAAAGTTTGAATGAAAAACTGATAATCTTTCATGACTGACTAGACAAGAGGGCCAGAAAGAATGAAAAGACAAAGTGGAAAAAAAGGTAGAACCAGATACAGAAACAAGGAGAGACAGCCTGGTGGGGAAGATCAATTTGACTTTAGATGTGCTGCTTTCTAGATGACAATGGTATATCCAAATAAAAACCAGGAGTTAAAACCATGAGCCTACTGCCCAGAAAAGAGGTAAAGGCTAGAATTACAATGTGGCAGTTATTTGCATCAGAGCCAAGAGCTTAAGGCATGAGAAAAATTAATGTCACAATAGGAGAATTGAGAAAGGCAAGGGCCAAAGGCCCAGGACTCAAAATGGGAGAGGCCCTAAAAAAAACAAAGGCAGAAAAGCAATGTTCTCTGATCACTTGAGTAACTGATGTATGAAGGGAGATGAATTCTTGAATTTTTGTTTTGAAGCCCAAATTGCAAAAAGCCTAATTAGGTTGCAAAGAACCAATTAGATAATCACAGGATAATTACCTAAATAGTTTGTTGTTTTCACTTCCTCTAAAGTTACATAAATGAAATCCTTCTGAGTCCTTCAGGATGGAAGTCTCACCACTTAGTCTATAACCATTTTGGCACATGTAACAAGGAAGGGACTTAAAGCTTCTCTGTCACTCACCTGGGCAGAGGCAGTTCAGGAACACTCTGTCCTGTAAATCCTCAATGCAGGACTCTGCTCCTCATTCTAGTTGGGAGATTAAAGGGGGTTTAGACCATGGGAATCCTGGTTGTGGAGAAGGAATAAGTGTATAAAGCAATATAGAACTGTCTTTTGACACTTGCTTTGACCCCTGTTTGCACATGGAAACAGGGAAGAAATACCCATTTGGATAGAGAAAAGAATTTATTCAGGAATCTGGTAACAGGTAAACAAACATATTTAGGGACTTTCTCAAAAAGGTCTTACTCAGAAGGACAAAAATAGAAATTCTAGGAAACAGTATTTGATTATATTTCCCTGTTCTTTTTAGGAGGACGGGAGTCTGTATAGGGAAGCTATCTGTTTGGGCTTCTAGGAATGAGTTCACAACTAGGAGCTCAATACAGAGCAACTAATGGAAAATGAGAGGCTTGAGGAGGCAAACATCCAGGGAGAACAAAAGCCAAGTGTCTCCTTTTTGCCCAGGTGGAGTTCCATTCCAAAGAACTGGAAAACAGCAACTACTAACCTAATTTTGAGAAAAGATCCTGATGATATAGAATGAGGGCTCTGACTTTCAATATGATAGCCCACATATATCAATAAATAAAAGCAATTAAAAGAAAAAGAAAGGGGAAAGGTACTAAGCCGAGTGCAGGGAAAGCTCTTACCAAGTGATATCATGACCTCATAATTTTGCAACATCACATCTTTATAGAGGTGCCTCTGAGTGTGGGTCAGAGATACTTCTATTCCCTGTCACTGAAGTTCACAGCTACATCCTCAAATGCCACTGACTTCTGAAACAATATGTTTCTGCTGTCCTAGAGAAAACCTCAAAATTCCCTCAGGAAACAGAGGCAGAAGAAAGGAATTTGTAGGGAGGTTTATAGAAATGAAAGGCTGGTACTGTTTTGTGTATATCTGGGGATTAGGTAAAACTGAGCATAGGGTTTCAATAGCCAAAAAATAATGAAAGAAGAAATGATCCATAATTGATTTGTCACCAACAAGATGTTCTTGATAAGAGGAACCACTGGTTTGGGGAGCTGTGTAGCTGAGAAATGCAGTGAAAATCAGGTCATATTTAGAAGGCAGAGAGAATGGAGGGGCTCAGCTTACTTGATCCTGGCTCATCAGTGGGACTTTTGCCCCTGGCAGGTTTCCTTGGCTTCCAATTTTGGCAATGGTGGGGTATGCAGAAGTTGATAGAGCTGAGAGAAGAGAAAAATAAGCTGGGAGTCAATTAAGCATGTTATTAAACATGTTTTCATTCTCTCTTTGTCAAATATAGAAGCTTCTGAAACTCTAACCTAGAGGTTAAGTCTTCTGTGTTACAATATCCTCCTTCTCCATTTTTCTTTAGTATCAGTTTCCAATTTGGGGTATAAACCCCAATTAGCAGCTAACCCAGCTGGAAATGCATGCTTTCTATCTCTCACCTACTAAACTCTTTCTCTGGTCTGTCTTCATCCCAGAAAAACCTTATCTCACACCTAAAGGCCCAAATTACTGACTTCCAGCTTATATGATAACATGTCCTCCTATATTTGAATGTTTAGGTCATGTCTTCCAGAAAGATGGGATGGAAGTGAGGGCAAGCACAGGAGGATACATTTCCACCTGGTGTGGAAATGAAATGTACAGGGATTGGCCTAAATTTCATTTTTTTAGGTAACTTTATGGCTGGTCTACCTCCAGTTAACTAAAAAAAAATTTTTCTTGTTCTTATTAGAGAAAAAATCACTACCCTCCCATTTGATTTTGAGTGCTTTTTCCTATGAATTCCCTAGTATTAAGCCATTTCCACATACCAATGTAATATAGCACACAGCCTTTTAAAATGCAAAATAAATTTTCTCAGAGTATACAGCATCAGGGTAAAAACCATGTGGATTGGGCAAGTACAGTTTTATATTACTATAACGGGAACATATTTTATTCCTTGCAAGCCAGCTCAACCTTTCTGTAGTTTCATGTTTATGGTTAATTATTTTTCTTGATAGTTCACCAACACACCTCCTAATCCAAATCTGAATGATTTATTTCTGGTCTGAAGATACCAGCAGGGTTGGTCACCTATTGGTAAATTCTAGAATCAACCCTTGGCTGCGGGCCTCAAAAACTATCACTTCAACTTTACCAAAACCTCAATTCAACAGGAAATTCCAAGAAGACTATTCTTTGGCCTTGGCTACTCTTAGCTTTTGCAGTTTTTGACCAAGACCAGGGCTCTGTTTCAATCATCGTAAATTCTACACAGTTTGTCCACTATCTTACTTGAAAAGCCCAATATTTTGAAACTTTTTGTCTAAAAAAATCCCAAACCCACCTGGATGTCATGGTGCTCAAAGAAGACACATGTTTTTGCTCTATAATGTTACATAATAGTTCTTTTCCTTATAATATCTATGAACTTAAACATTATGATTGTTTTTAATCAACATTTTATTATGAACATTTACAAAATATACAGAAAGGTTAAAAAACATAATACAGTAAACATACATATACTAATCTCTTACATTCCACAATTAACATTTTATAATATTTGCTTTATTATATATTTGTCCATCTGTGTCTCTGCCCATTAATCCCTTTAATTTTTGTTGTCTTTCAAAGTAAGTTGAAAACACCAGCATATTTCACCCCTACATGCTTCATCGTATGTATCATTAATTAGTGTTCAACATCTGTTTGCATTCTTGTTTTTAGAGTAAACTTTACATACAGTAAAATGTACAAGTCTTAAGAATACCACTGGATGGCTCTTGAAGCATAATCCCATTTAACCCAAACCCCTCCACATACATCCCAGACACATTTTTACCATATTCTCTTCACAAATTTAGAAAGTTTTGTCAACTCATAATGATCTTCTTTGTAATGTTCATTACATCAATAAATGGTTTTAATTATGGTAAAATACATAAAATTTACTATCTTAACCATTTTAAGTGTACAGTTTAATAGTGTTACAATTTTTTCGCAATGTTGAGTAATCAGAACTTTTTCATCGTGCAAAACTAAAACTCTATACCCATTAAACAAGTCCCCACCTCTCCTTCCTCCCAACCCCTTGTAACCACTATAGTGATTCTTAAGCATTATTTTTTAGCATCAGAATTCAAAAGGTCAGTTTCTGCCCTCAAGTTAAAAAATGAACCTGTGAGGGAGGCTGCATGCTCAAACAGTAATATGAAACTGTATTAGTCAACTTGGGCTGCCTTAACAAAATACCATAGGCCAGATGTCTTAAACACCAGAAATTTATTTCTCACTGATGCAGAGGATGGAAGTCTAACATCAGAATGCCAGCATTGTTGGGTTTTAGCAAGAGCCTTTTTTCTGGTAGTATACAAACCTTCAGTTTATGACTAAACTATTTGTTAAAATAGTATATAAGGCATTATCTGGATAAGATTAAACCATTCATATTGTATGTTAGGTAAATGTAAACTGCATGGTACTGAAAATCACCTATGTGAAGAAAATTCAAGATCTTTTGACAGAAAGTGAATCACATCAGATATAAACCATAAAAGTGTACATATTTTATTTCCAGCCTAGATGGAGGCTAGGTAAATATACTGCACCTCCTGACACAATCAAAAGAAATAACAAATTTAAAAACAAACAACAAACCAAACTAACAGAAAATCTAACTGTATGGAAGTCTGACAACCAAAGAGTTAAAGAAGAAACATTCATCCATAGGGGGGGGGCGGGGACGGGCAGCCAAGACAGGAAAAACATGCAGCAAGGTGGTGGCTGGTGGACAGAGCAGACCCACATTTGCATGCAGATAAACTGGGAGGAACAACTGGGAAGCAAGACAGACTGCATAACCCAGGGTTCCAGTGTGGGGAAATAAACCTCAAATACCCCTAGTTGTAAAAACCTGCAGGGGTTGAGGTGGTGGGAGAAAATCACAGCCTCACAGAAGAGTTCAATGAAGAGGCCCACAGGATCCTACAACATACACAAAACCACCCACCTGAGAATCAGGACCAGAAGGGCCCAAATTGCTTCTGGGTAGTGGTGGAAGTGATGGAAAGCCAGCGGATGGCCCAGCAAGTGGCACTGTTCCCTCTCAAACCCCTCCCCAATGTACAGCACCACAACACACTGATGTGGATTGTCCCACCCTGGTGAGTATCTAAAGCTCCATCCCTCACTACATAACAGGTGCACCAAGAAAAAAAGTGGCCCCAAGTGAAAAAACAGATCAAACCTCCAGAAAAAAACAACTAAGTGACAAAGAAACAGCCAACCTATCAGGTACAGTTTAAAATACTGATAATCAGGATGCTCACATAATTGTTTCAGTATGGTTGCAAAATGGAGGAAAAAGTAAAGGCTATGAAAAGTGAAATAAAGGAAAATGTACAGAGAACCAACGGTGACAGGAAGTAAACCAGGACCCAAATGGATTGGAACAGAAGGAAGAAATAAACATTCAACCAGAACAGAATAAAGAAACAAGAATTCAAAAAAAAATGAAGAGAGGCTTAGGAACCTTCAGGACAACCTTAAATGTTCCAACATCCAAATCACAGGGGTGCCAGAAGGGGAAGAGGAACAGCAAGGAATTGAAAATTTATTGGGAAAAATAATGAAGGAAAACTTCCCAAATCTGGCAAAGGAAATGGAATTCCAGGAAGTCCAGGAGGCTCAGAGAGTCCCAAAGAAGTTGGAACCCAGGAAGCACACACCAAGGGACATCATAATTACATTACCCAAGATTAAAAATAAGGAGAGGATCTTAAAAGCAACAAGAGAAAAGGAGACAGTTACCTACAAAGGAGTTCCCATCAGACTATCATCTGATTTCTCAAAAGAAACCTTACAGGCAAGAAGGGGCTGGAAAGAAGTATTCCAAGTCATGAAAGAAAACAACCCACATCAAAGATTACTCTATCCAGCAAACCCATCACTTAGAATGGAAGGGCAAATAAAGTGCTTCTCAGATAAGGTCAAGTTAAAGAAGTTCATCATCTCCAAGCCCTTATTATATGAAATGTTAAAGGGACTTATCTAAGAAAAAGAAGATAAAAAACATGAACAATAAAATGTCAACAAACTCACAAATATTAACAACCAAACCTAAAAACAAGACAAAAACAAAAACAAACTAAGCAAACAACTAGAACAGTAAAAGAATTGCAGAAATGGAAATCACATATAAAGGGTTATCAGCTGGGAAAGGGTGGGGAGGAAGGAGGAAAAATATGGGGAATGAGTAGCATAAATGGAAGGTAGAAGATAGAGGGAGGAGGTTAAGAATAGTATAGGAAATTTAGAAGCCAAAGAACTTATTTGCACAACCCATGGACATGAACTGGGGTGAGGGGAAGAATGCTGGAGTGAGTAGCTATGAAGGGCAGAGGGGAATAAGGGAGAAAAATAGGACAACTGTAATAACATAATTACTGAATACATTTTTTAAAGTGTACATATTTTTAAATTATTTTATTGTTCTTCAAGTACAGTTGCCTCCATTTACTCCCAACCCCAGCCATCTCCACCCCTACACCCTGCTGCCACCACCCCATTGCTTTGTCCATGTGTCCTTTAGAGTTCTTCTTGAAAAACCTCCCCCCTTTCTTCCCATTATTCCCTCCCACCTCCCCTCTGGTTACTACCCATTTCTTCTTAATTTCAATGTCTCTAATTATATTTTGCTTGCTTGTTTTGCTGATTAGGTTCCACTTACAAGTGAGATCCTATGGCATTTGTCTGTCACCACCTAGCTTATTTCACTTAGCATAATGTTCTCCAATTCCATCTATGCTATAACAAAAGGTAGGAGTTCCTTCTTTCTTTCTGCTGTGTAGTATTCCATTGTGTAAATGTACCATGATTTTTTATTCATTCATTTACTAATGGGCACTTAGTTGCATCCTGCACTTGGCTATTGTAAATTGTGCTCCTATGAACATTGGGGTACATAGGTTCTTCTGGATTGGTGTTTCAGGGTTCTTAGAATATAACCCCAGCAGGGGGATTGCCAGGTCAAAAGGCAGTTCCATTTTTAGTTTCTGAGGAAATTCCATAATGTTTTCCACAGTGGCTGCACCAGTTGTCATTCCAGCCAAAATGGCACTAGGGTTCCCTTTTCTCCACATCCTGCACAACACTTTTTGTTTATTGATTTGTTTATGATGGCTGTTCTGACTGGTGTAAATTGGTATCTCATTGTAGTTTTAATTTGCATCTCTCTGGCTAGTTATGCTGATCATCTACTCACATGTCTCTGGGTCCTCTGTATGTCTTCCCTGGAGAAGTGTCTATTCAGGTTTTTTGCCCATTTATAAATTGGGTTGTTTTTCTTCCTGGAGTGGACTCATTTAACTTCCTTATATATTTTAGATATCAAACCCTTGTCTGAGGTATCATTTGCAAATATTCTCCCATATGGTTAGTTCTCCTTTCATTTTAATACTGTTTTCTTTAGCTGTGTGGATGCTTTTCTTTTTGATGAGATCTCATTTGTTTATTCTTTTCTTTATGTCCCTTGCTCTAAGGTACATATTGCTGAAAATATTGCTGCATGGAATATTTGAGATTTGTCTCCTGTTTTCCTCTAGGACTTTAATAGTGTCATAACTTATGTTTAAGTATTTTATCCACCTTGAATTTATTTTTGAATATGGTGTGACTTGTGATCAAGATTTTTTTTCTTTCTTTCTTTCTTTCTTTTTTTTTTTGCATGTAGCTGTCCAGATCTCCCAACACTACTTCTTAGAGAAGCTAGTTTAACTCCATTTTATGCTTCTGCTTCCTTTGGCAAAAATTAATTGGCCACAGAGACATGGGTATATTCCTGGGCTCTCTATTCTTTTTTTTTTTTTTAGATTTTATTTGGTTTTTTTTAATTATTTACTTATTTATCTTTAGAGGGGAAGGGCAGAAGAGAGGGAGAGAAATATCAATGTCTGGTTGCCTCTCATGTGTTCCCCTCTGGGAACTGGCCTGCAACCCAGGCATGTGCCCTGACTGGGAATCAAACCGCGATCGTGTGGCTCGGAGGCCCACGCCCAATCCACTGAGCCACACCAGCCAGGGCTCCTGGTCTCTCTATTCTGTTTCATTAGTCTACATGTCTGTTCTTATGACAGTACCAGGCTGTTTTGATTACAGTGGCATTGTAATAAAGTTTGATATCAGGTATTCTGATCCCTCCTACCTTGTTCTTCTATTCCAAATAGCTGCAGTTATTCAGGGTCATTTATAGTTCTATATAATTTTTTTAAATGTTTGTTCTATATTTGTGCAAAGTCATTGGTTGTTTAATAGGGATTGTGCTGAATCTATAAATTGCTTTGGGTAGTACGAACATTTTGATGATGTTCATTCTTCCAATCCATGAGCATGGTACATGCTTCCATTTGTGTCTTCCTTAATTTCTTTTTCTTCAGTGTTGTGTTTTGTTCTGTGTTGTGTTCTTTCTTTTACCACTTTGGTTATGTTTGTTCCTAGGTACTTTATTTTTCTTGCTGCTGTATCAAATTGGATTTTTTTTCCTGATTTCTGTTTCTGATATTTTATTGTTGGTGTACAAAAAATACCTTTGATTTCTGAGTATTGACTTTGTATCTAGCTGTTTTGAAAAATTCATTTATTCGGTCGAGTAGTTTTTGGTTGGAGTTTATAGAATTATCTATGTACAGTATCATGAAATCTGCGAAGAGTTACAGTTTTGTTTCCTCTTTTCCAATTTGAATGCCTTTTATTTCCCTTTCTTGCCTGATTGCTGTGGCTGGGACTTCCAATACCATGTAGAATAGGAGTGGTTAAAGCAGACAGCCATGTCTTGTTCCTGATCTTACTGGAAGAGCTTTTACTTTTTTTCCCATTGAGTATGTTGTTGGCTGTAGGTCTTTCATATACATCCTTTAATATGTTGGGGAATGATCCCCTTATTCTCACTTTCATAAGTGTTTTTTCATAAATGGGTGCTGTACCTTATCAAATGCTTTTTCTGCATCTATTGATATGATCATGTGATTTTTGTCTTTGCTTTTGTTATGTGATGTACTACGTTTATTGATTTGAAAATATAACATCCTTGCATCCCTGGGATGAAGCCTACTTGATCATGGTGCATGATCTTTTTTCATGTATTGCTGGATACAGTTTGCCGATATTTTGTTAAGGATTTTAGCATCCACTTTCTTCAGCAATAATTGGCCTATAGTTTTCTTTCTTTGTTATGTCTGTATCTTGTTTTGGGATTACAATGATGTTGATTATGATGTTCCTCATAAAAACAGTTTGGGAGATTTCTGCCTTCTTATATTTTTTTGGAATAATCTCTGAAGGATAGGGGTTAGCTCTTCCTTAAATGCTTTGAAAAATTCTCCCATAAAACCATCTGGTCCAGGGCTTTTGTGTGTCAGAAGCTTTTTGATTACTGCTTTAATTTCATCACCTGTTCTTGGTCTGTTCAAGCTTTCTGCTTCTTCTTCATTCAGTTTTGGAAGGGTTTTTTTTTTACAGATTTGTCCATTTTACCCAGGTTTTCAAATTTCTTGGCATAGAGTTCTTTGTAGAAATTTCTTACAATCCTTTGTATTTTTGCAGTATCAGTTGTAATCTCCCCTCTTTCATTTCTGATTGTGTTTATTTGGGTCCTCTCTGTTGTTTTTCTTGATGAGCCTTCTTAAAGATTTGTCAATTTTGTTTATCTTTTCAAATAACTAGCTCCTGAATTCATTGGTCCATAGAATTGTGCTTTTAGTCTCTAGGTTAATTCTGCTCTGATTTTGGTTATTTCCTTCCTTCTACTTTTTCTTTGTTGTTGTTCCTTGAGGTCTTGTAATCATAAGGTTAGTTTGTTTATTTGAAATGTTTCTATCCTTTTTAGGTAGACCTGTATCACTATGAACTTCCCTCTCAGGACTGCCTTCTCTGTGTACCATAAGTTTTGGATTGTTATGAATAAATTTTCATTTGTTCCCAGAAACTTTTTGATTTCTTCCCTAATTTCATTCTTAACCCATTCATTGTTTAATAGCATGCTATTCAATCTCCATGAGTTTGAATGTTTTTTAATTTTTTCCTTGAGGTTGGTTTCTAGTTTTAGCTCTTTGTGGTCAGAGAAAATGCTTGATATGATTTCAATTTTCTTGAATTTGTTGAGGCTTTTTTGTGTTCTATCATGTGGTCTGTCTTTGAAAATGTCTCATGTGCATTGGGAAAGAATGTGTAATTTGCTTCTTTGCAATGAAAGGTTGTGTACATCTCAGTTAAATCCGTTTGATCTAAGATTTTGTTCAATGCTGCAATATCTTTGTTGATACTTTGTTTATAAAATCTATCCATTTTTGTCAGTGAGGTCTTAAAATCCCCTATGATAATTGTGTTGCTATCAATATCTTTCTTGAAATCCCCCAAGATTTTCCTTATATATTTGGGTGTCCCTATTTTGGGTGCATATGTGTTTACAATGTTTGTGTCTTCTTCATGGATTCTTCCCATGAGTATTATGAAATGACCTCTTATGTCTTTTTTTATGGGTCTCTTTTTATGGCTCTAGTTTTAAAACCAATTTCATCTTATATGAATATTGCTACCCCAGTTTTTTTTCCTGTACATTTGATTGGAATTTTTTCCAACCCTTCACTTTCAGTCTGTGTAGCTCTTTTCTTTTAAGAAGGGTCTCTTGTGGACAGCATTTGTGTATGTCATAATTTCTTATCCACTTGGCTATTGTGTATCCTTTTTTTTAGGTTCCTTTTTTAATTTATATTTTAGAGAGAGAGGAAGGGAAGGAGAGAAACATCAATGTGTGGTTGCCTATTGTGTGCCCCCAAGTGGGACCTGGTCTGCAACCCAGACATGTGCCCTGACTGGGAGTCGAACCAGCGACACTTTGGTTCGCAGCCAGCGCTCAATCCACTGAGCTACACCAGCCAGGGCTTATTCTGTAACTTTTGATTAAGTAATTTAATGCATTTATGTTTAAGATTATTGATAGGTACTTATTTATTGCCATTTTACTTCCTTTGTACCTGTGATCCTCTCTCTTTCACTCTTTTTCTTCCTTATCTTAATGCAGTCCCTTTAGCATCTTGCAATGCTGGTTTAGTGGAGGTGTATTCTTTGGGCCTACTTTTGTCCAGCAAAGTCCATATTTTGCCTAACATTTTTGCCAGCCTCTGGTTTCATTACTTGGAATATTTCTTGCCATTCCCTTCTGGCTTGGAGCATTTCCATTGAAAAGCCAGCTGCTAGTCTTATCGGGGCTCCTTGGTATGTTACTTATTGTTTTTCCCTTGCTCCCTTTAAGATTCCCTCTTTGTCTTGGAATTTTCCTGTTTGAATTATGATATGTCTTGAAGTGGACCTCTCTGGGTTCCATGTGATTGTGACTATCTGTGTTTTTTTGATTTGTGTGACTTTTTCTCTCATCAAATTAGAAAAGTTTTCCATCATTACTTTTTCAAACAGGTTTTCTATCCCTTGCTCTTCGTCTCCTTCTCCTTCTGGTGTTCTTATTATATGGATATTATTATGTTTCATGTTGCCCTACAGTTCCCTTAACACCTCTTCATTCTTTCTGAGTCTTTTTTTCTTTACCTGCTCTTTCTGGGTGTTGTTTTCTACCTTGTCCTCCATCTTGCTGATTCAATCCTCTGCTTCATCAATCCTGCTTTTAATTCCTTCTACTGTGTTCTTCAATTCAGAAACTGTATTCTTTATTTCATCTTGGCCCTTATGGATAGTTTTTATTTCCTTTTTCATGTTGATATACTTTGCAGTGCATTCATGGTAGTTTTCCTGTAGTTTTTGGTAATTCTCTGTGAGCTCATTGAGCTTCCTTATAACCATTGTTTTGAACTCTATTATCTGATGGTTGACTTGCCTTTATTTCATTTAGCATTGTTTCTGAGGCTTCTTCCTTTCCTTTCATTTGGGGATTGTTTCTTTTTCTTCCCATGATTTGTGAGACTCTTCTTGTTAGCCTCTGTTTCTTAATGATCTGTTCTGACTCCCTGGGTTTACGGTGTGAACTTCTATGGTAGAAGATCTGTGAGATTCAGTGGTACCATATCCTTGATCTCCTGAACCTGCTGCTCTTGGGCTTTCATTTATGTTGGCTCTCAGGATGTATTTGTGTTTTTATTGTTGTTGGGTCTTTCCTTGGTGGGTCCTTCCCTCCAGCTGGTTAAGTGAGGGTCATTCCATCCACCACCTCCTGTATTCTGTTGTGCAGGTGTGTGCAGGTTGTGTTGAAGCTTGTTCTTCCATGTGTAAAAGGTTTTGAGTACTCTCTCTTGTTTTTGTTCAGTTGTTTGTTCTGGGTAGTTTCTCCACCATCTGGTTGTATTTCCAGATAGGCCCTGGGTTGAATTAGTCTGGCTTCCACTCCCTTCTTCACCTTCTTCTGCTTTTATTTATTGGTTGTTCCCTTGTTGTTGAGTTTCCTCTTTCAGAAGGTATCCTGGTGTTCACAGCTTCCACCTACTCTTTGTTGTGATCAGTTGGAGGAGGAAGGAAAAATGGTTTAAAAACAGCAAGAGTATATTCTATGATATTTACAGTATCAGCCTGTATAGAAGAGATAAGAGATCCTTTGGATAAGTATAGTATTAACCATAGTATTTCACCCACCTTTTTAGAAAGGGTGGAAAGAAGATAAGACTCTTGTTGGGTGGGGGGAAGAATTGTGAGTTTAATGTAGAAAGCAGTGAGCTTGTGGGAAGCTAGATTATGAGGTAAAGTTAGAGTAAAGGATAGAAAATAAGTGTAGTGTGTGAGAGAATAGAGTTAACCACAACAGTAATGAAGTGTAGGACCTATAGTAGCGTGCTAATGGAACACAAGTGAAGTGAGAGATGGTAAATGAACAATACACTATGGAAGAGAGAACAAGGGAAACCAGTCAAACAATGCAATTTAATCAGCCAAGTGAAGAAGACTAAACAGACAGAAGAGTAATACAAAAATATTAATAAAGTAAAAGATGTAAGAATAATGAAAAAATAATACTACAAATATGCAATAACTTGCAAGTTCTCTGTAGTAACAAAGTGAAATTTGTCTCACTGTCTCAGTTTTTGGGACGCCCCTCTTTGTATCCCACTCTGGTCTTTTCACAGTTCCAGGTTTTTTTGTCTCACTTATGGGAATTAAAAAAAAAGAAAAGAAAAAGAAGAAAGGAAGAAGAGATAAACAAGGAAAGAAAGTGAGAAGGAATAAAACAAGAAAGAAGGAAAGAGAGGAAGAAGGAGTTAAAAGATAAAAAGAAATAATAATAATAAAAGAACTACTTAAAAAAAAAAGCTTCCAGCTGGCTTCAAACTGGCCAAGATAGTTTTGCTGGTCTTACTGGCTGAGGGAGGATTTGTTCAGCTTTCTCCCATCCTGATTCACACTCGTTCAGCTTCCAGCCCAGTTCCTCAGCAGCCTCTGTTCCTGCAGGTTTGGATACACACTCTTTCCCAGGGCTTTGAATGTGTGCTCCAGAACCTTCCACAGTGTGTGCACTCCCTGGGCCTGTAAACATGCGCACTTGGCCAGGCCACCTCCAGTCCCTTGGTTTCAGGTGCGCAGTTTTCCAAGGGCTATGGGAGTGTGCGCAGGGCCTTCTGTGCCACCTCAGGAGGATCTTGCAGCTGGGTGGGAAGTAGACTGTAGTATCTGTTGTAGGAGAATTCCCCAAACAGCCACTGAGTGCCTCTGTTTTCTTTTCTTTTTTTTTTTTTTTTTTTTGAGAAATGCCTCCTGCTCAAGCCTGCCACTCCATACAGAGGCCTGGCCTTTCACATGGCCCACCTCCCCAACTTGACAGGGTACTCTCTGGGTAAGGGCCCATCACAGCCCAACTCTCAACTCTCCCCAGCTGGTGTCCACAGTCTCTGTGGGTGCTCTCAGCCCCATGTGTTTGCCACTTCATTCTTATTCCCCTCTCTGCAACTTCAAGCAACCAGTTCTCGCCTGGTGTTGCTCAAACCTTGTTTGACAGGGGAGGGAGCCATTGAACTAGCTCTTTCCCCGGAATCCTGTGTCAGACCCAGTGGGCACTGGGCATGGGGCTGCTGCCTCCCTGGTTCCCATGCTGGTCCCAGGGACCTTGTTGTCCTGAAGCACTCTCCTTACCATCCATTTTTTCAATGTCCTCTACAACTTTTGGTTTCCTACCTTCATATATACTGGGGTACTGTTGCCTATTTGCTCTGTTCCTCAGTAGATTGGCTAGGTGTTTCACCTGCGTATAGGGGGAGGTGGAGTCTGTCCCCACCTACCTCACTGCCATCTTAAGACTCTCACAGTGTATTTTAATTTTCCTACTTTCAATCACTTGTATTCCAATACCACACTATTCTAGGTCAGGCACTTCCTATTCTTGTTGTTCAGGTCATACAGTTTCTGTCAAAAATCCAGAAAACACAAAGAATCCCACTCCAGAGGAACCCAAAGAGGCCTACTTCAAGACACATCATCATTAAAATGGCAAAATTCCAAGACAAGGAGAGATTCTTTCAGGCATCAAGGGAGAAACAGGAAGTAACATACAAAGGACCCCAATTAAGGCTCACAGCTGACTTCTCAATGGAAATGCTCCAAGGCAGAAGAGAATGGCAAGTAATATTCCAAGTAATGAAAACCAGAGGCCTGCAACCAAGACTACTTTATACAACAAGTCTCTCAATTAAAATAGAAGGTCAAATAAGGAATTTCCTGGACAAAAGAAGCCACAAAGAATATACCTCCTCAAAACCAGCTCTGCAAGAGATGCTAAAGGGTTTGCTTTAAGAACAGGAAGAAAAACAGTGAAAGAGAGAGAAACATAGGTATAAAAAATGGCAATTAATAGGCACCTATCAATAATAACCTTGAACAGAAATGGATTAAGTGCCCCAATCAAAAGACACAGAGTAGTGGAATGGATAAGAAAACATGACCCATGCATATGCTGCCTACAAGAGACCCACCTCAAAACAAAAGACCTACACAGACTGAAAGTGAAGAGATGGAAACAAATATTCCATGCAAATGGACAAGAAAAAAAGCCAGAGTAGCAATACTTTTGGTCTCCTACCTTCATATATACTGGGGTACTGTTGCCTATTTGCTCTGTTCCTCAGTAGATTGGCTAGGTGTTTCACCTGTGTATGGGGGGAGGTGGAGTATATCGATATATCTATATATCACACAAAATAGACTCCAATAA
The DNA here is from genome assembly GCF_014824575.4 of Sturnira hondurensis. Lineage (NCBI taxonomy): Eukaryota > Metazoa > Chordata > Mammalia > Chiroptera > Phyllostomidae > Sturnira > Sturnira hondurensis. The sequence continues at coordinate 419,109 of NW_028077382.1, read as the reverse complement.
AGAGCAATGAATAAAGACCCAGAAGGTCACTTCATAATACTCCAGGAAAGAACCCATGAAGGAGACATAAACATTGTAAATGTATGTACACCCAATATAGGAGCACCCAAAAACATAAAGAACATCTTGGAGAACTTTGAAAAAGATATTGACAGCAACACAATTATCATAGGGGATTTTAACACATCACTGTCAAAAATGGACAAATCTTCCAAACAAAATATCGACAAAGATATTGCAGCATTGAACAATGCCATAGAGAAAATGTACTTAACTGATATATATAGAGAGAGAGACAGAGAGAGTCCTTCATCCCAAGGAAACAAAATGCACATTCTTTTGAAATGCATACAGAGCATTTTCAAAGATAAACCACATGATAGGAAACAAAACAAGCCTAAAAAATTTCAAGAAAATTGAAATAATATCAAGCACTTTCTCTGACCACAAGGGACTAAAGCTAGAAACCAATCTCGAGGAAAAAAACTCAAAAATACTCAAACTCATGGAGATTGAATAGCATGCTATTAAACACTGAATAGGTCAAGAATGAAATTAGGGAAGAAATCAAAAAGTTTCTGAGACAAACAAAAATTATCTCACAATCCAAGACTTATGGTACATAGAGAAAGTAGTCCTGAGAGGAAAGTTTACAGGCCTATCTAAAAAGGATAGAAACACTTCAAATAAACAACCTAACCCTATGCTTATAAGAACCCAAGAAACTACAACAAAGACAACCCAGAGCAAGTAGAAGGAAGGAAATAACCAAGATCAGAGCATAATTAAACAACATAGAAACTAGAAGCACAACTCTAAGAATCAATAAATCCAGCAGCTAGTGCACTGAAAAGATAAACAAAATCAACAAGCCTTCAAGCATCTCATCAGGAAAAAAGAGAAAGGAACCAAATAAACACAATCAGAAATGAAAGAGGAGAGATTACAATTGATACCACAGAAATACAAAGAATTGTAAGAAATTACTATGAAGAACTACATACCAACAGATTTGAAAACCTAGGTGAAATGGACAAATTTCCTGAAAAATATAATCTTCCAAAACTCAATAAAGAAACAGAAAGCCCGAATGGACGAATGACACCTGATGAAATTGAAACCATAATTAAAAAGCTTCCAACACACAAGAGCCCTGGACCAGATGGTTTCATAGGAGAATTTTACAAAGCATTTCAGGGAGGGCTAAGCCCCATCCTCCCCAGACTATTTCAAAAAATTCAAGAAGATGGAAGACTCCCAAACTCTTTTTATGAAGTCTACATTATCCTAATTCCAAAACCAGATAAAGACATAACAAAGAAAACTTCAGGACAATATCACAGATGAATATAGACACTAAAATCCTCAACAAAATATTGGCAAACCGCATCCAGCAATACGTTGTTAAGATCATACACCATGACCAAGTGGGATTCATTTCAGCAATGCAAGGATGGTACAATATTCACAAATCAATAAACATAATACACCACCTAATCAAAATAAAAGACAAAAATCACATGATCATATCAATAGATGTGGAAAAAGCATTTGATAAGGTACAGCACCCATTTATGATAAAAAAAAAAAACCACTCTGCAAAGTGGGAATAGAGGGTAGAGGGAGCATTCCTCAACATAATAAAGTCCATATATGAGAGACCTACAGCCAACATCATACTCAATGGGCAAAAACTTAGAGCTTTCCCACTAAGATCAGGAACAAGATAAGGATGCCTACTTTCACCACTCCTATTAAACATAGTACTGGAAGTCCTAGCCACACCAATCAGACAAGAGAAAAAAATAAAAGGCATCCAAATTGGAAAGCAGGAAACAAAGCTGTCACTGTTTGCAGATGATATGATAGCGTATATAGAAAATCCTATAGATTCCACTAAAAAACTATTCAACCTAATAAATGAATTTGGCAAAACAGCCAGATACAAAGTCAATACTCAGAAATCAAAGGCATTTTTGTACACAACAATGAAATATCAGAAACAGAAAAAAATCACCTATCCAAGGAGGTAAAAGACCTGTACTCAGAAAACTATACAACACTGAAGAAAGAAATTAAGGAAGACACAACCAAATGGAAGCATGTACCATGCTCATGGTTTGGAAGAATTAACATAATCAAAATGGCCATACTACCCAAAGTGATTTATAGATTCAATGCAATCTCTATTAAAGTATCCATGACATATTTCACAGATTTAGAATAAACATTTCAAAAATTTATATGGAACAAGAAACAACCTTGAATAGCTGCAGTAATTTTGAGAAAGAAGAACAAAGCAAATAGATCACAATACTTGATATCAAACTGCATTACAAGGCAAGGGTAATCAAAACAGCTTGGTACTGAAATAAAAACAGGCACATAGACCAATGGAACAGAACAGAGAGCCCAGAAATAAATCCAAGTCTCTATAGTCAATTAATATTTGACAAAGGGAGAAGAAGCATAAAATGGAGCAAAAATAGCCTCTTTAGCAAATGGTGTTGGGAAATCTGAACAGCTCTATGCAAAAAAATGAAACTCAATCACCACACAAATATAAATTCAAGATGAATAAAAGACTTAAATATAATTCATAACATCATAAAAGTCCTAGAGGAAAACATTGGTAGGAAAATCTGAGACAATCCACACAGCAATATCTTCACAGATATGTCCCATTAAGCAAAGGACATGAAGGATAGAATAAACGAGTGGGACTCCATCAAATTAAAAAGCTTCTGCACAGCTAAAAAAAAGCATTAAAATGAAAAGAGAGCCAACTGTATGGGAAAACATATTTCCCAATGACACCTTGGACAAGGGCTTGGTATCCAAAATATAAGGAGAACTCACATGACTCCAGTCCAGGAAGACAAAAGGCCCAATTTAAAAACTGGCAAAAGACTTGAATACATCTTCTCCAAGGAAGACATACAGAGGGTCCAGAGACATATGAAAAGATGCTCAGCATCATTAGCCATCAGAGAGATGCATATTAAAACCACAATGAGATACCACCTCACAGTGGTCAGAATGGCCAACATAAACAAATCAACAAACAAGTGTTGGAGAGGATGCAGAGAAAAGGGAACCCTAGTGCACTGTTAGTGGGAATGCAGATTGGTGCAGCCACTGTGGAAAACAGTATGGAATTTCCTCAGAAAATGAAAAATGAAACTCCTTTTGACCCAGCAATTCCATTGCTGGCATTATACCCTAAGAGCTTTGAAACACCAATCCAAAAGAACCTATGCACCCCAATGTTCATAGCCAAGTGCTGGAAGCAACCCAAGTGCCCATCAGCAAATGAGTGGATAGAAAAACTATGGTACATTTACACAACAGAATTCTATGCAGCAGAGAGAAAGAAGGAGCTGATACCCTTTGCTACGGCATGGATGGAAATGGAGAGCCTTATGCTAAGTGAAAGAAGCCAGGTGGTTAGGGACAAACACTATATGATCTCACCTTTAACTGCAACATAATCAACAAAAGAAGGAAACAAAAAATATAACCAGATTCATTGAAATCAAGAACAAGCTAACAATAGCCATAAGGGAAGGAGAAGGTGACAGTGGGGAGAAGGGTTTTTAGGAACTACTTTAAAGGACACATGAACAAAATCAAGGGGGAGGGTGGAAGCAAGGGTGGGAGTTGGGTTTGGAGGGGGTGGGGTGATGGAGTTGGCAGAAAATACAGTCAACTCTAATTGAACAACAATAAAATAATTTAAATTTTAAAAAAATAGACAGGGGAAGTTAAGAATAGTATAGGAACTGCAGAAGCCAAAAGACTTAGATGTATGACCCATGGACATGAACTAAAGTGGGGGTGGGAAGGGGTGTGCAGGGTAGAGGGAAAGGAAGGGGGGGAAATGGGACAACTGTAATAGCATAATCAATAAAATATATTAAAAATGAGATAAAAGCAGAGGGAAAGTATTTAAAGTACTAAAAGGAAGAATAAACCTGTCATTGTAGAATGGCAAAAAATTGTATAAAAAGTAAAAAGGGCATTTCATGAAAAAAAATACACTATGAAAGAGAGAACAAGGAAAACCAGTCAAACAATGCAGTTAAACAAACAGATAACATGAAGAAAACTAAACACAGAGAAGAGAAATTTTAGAATGCCAATAAAATAAAAGAAGTAAAAATAACAAAACTATTAAAAACACAAAAAGACAATAATATGCAAGTTCTCTGGATTAGCAAAGTGAAATTTGTCTCAGTTTCTCAGTTGTTGGAATTAGCCTACTTATTCTTCTTTGGGTCTAACACTGGTCCTTTCTCAGCTCCAGGTCTTACTGTCTCACTGGTTGGGGGGAGGGGCTTGGCGTGGGGAGCCTCCTTCTGACTATAAACTAGCTAAGTGAGATCTGCTGGTCCTCCTGGATGCTGAGGGGGGTTGGGCTTCAATTTTCTGCCTTCCTATGGTTTTGCAAGGATGGGGGCCAGGTCTGGGCCACACTCTTCACAGTTGCTCAGCCTCCAGCCCAGTTCTTCAGTTTGCTGCTGGGCCCCCACTACCTATCTGCGCCAGGCCAGTGCCTTCAATCCACCAGTTGTGTCATCCTGGAGGTGCACTAATTAGAGGCAACTCACACACCACCTTCTTGCTCTTTGCTGTCCTAGGTACTAGGCACTCTCAAAGTCTCTTCAGGGTAGTTCAGCTCCCCCACTGAGTCAAGTATTTTGGGGCACTGCTAACTCCCTGAGCCCTGCTGCTCTCCTCTGTGGTGGGAGCCTCCTCCTTCCTCTTAGAGAGCCATCCAGGCCACATGGGGTCATGGTGTTGCCATGGTTGTGGTGGCAGGAGTGGGGGCACAGCCACTGCAGAAGGGGATACAAGGGCTCAGCTGGGGCTGCAGTTGCTGGGGCATCAGGTGTGGGTACAGGGCCAAGGCTGCAGTGGTGTTGGAGGTATGGCCAGGGTGGCAGGGTCAGCAGCTGTGGGAGAGCTACCTAAACAGCCACCGAGAGCCAGTTTTTAAACAAAATCCTCCTGTTCAAGCCTGCCGTCCTAACAAGTGCCAGGTCTCTCTCACACAGTCCAACTTTCCAACAAGACTGGAGACTGTCTGAGTCAGGGTCCAACACAGCCCAACTCTTTTCCCTTCTCCAGGCATCACCTGGTTGAGAGTAGTATAGGAAATGTAGAAGCCAAAGAACTTATGATTCCTCCCCAATTTTTCTGGTAATGACCTAGCCAGCATCCACAGTACCAATGGGTAAACACTGCCCATATGTTTCTCCCACTTCATCCTCAGCAACTCCAAACATCCAGATCTATCTCTGTGCTGCTCTATCCTTGCTTGGCACTGGAAGGAGATCTTGATTTGGCTCTCCTCCAAGGATGGGGAGAGGGGTGAGGGCAGGCGTCGGGCCTGAGGCTGCAGCAACCCTGGTCCCCACTTTGGTCCAAGGGATCTTACCATCCCAAACCAATCTGCTTACTGTCTGTTTTTCAATCTCCTCTACATTTTTGGCCTCCAAACTTCATATGTGCTGGGATACTGTTGGCTGTTTACTCTGTTCCTCAGAAGATTGGCTAGGTGTTCCACCTGTGCACGGGGGAAAGTGGGTTCTGCTCCCACCTATCTCACTGCCATCTTCCATAACCAGCATTTATTGTCAAAATGTGTACATATTTTTACATTTAAAAAATGAAATAAAATGAGCACCCAAGTTAAGCAATACCCAGTATTTTTACCACTCTTAATTTGTGATAAGTATGTTCTACATATTTAATTTTTCATTTATGATTCCTTATACAATAGAAATTTCAGTATTTCTCCTCTAGAAATTCCAATAATATACTTAGAAATAGATTTTACTTTTTTTCTTTGTAGGTAAAATACACACAAAAAAAGCCTACTTGGGGTGCCTATGTACCTAGTCCTCTGTCCAAAAGTCTATGCCTTTTCACCTGATTTTATGACTCCAGAATTGCTATCACTACTTCCTGCATCCCCTCTCAGTAGCCACTTCCATTAAATTTTATTTACCTTCTGTTTCACATGTGCCATCCTAGAGCATTCTAAGCCCAGCTTCACATGTCCCCATCTCCCTTTATTTTGTACAAAGTTTCATAACAAAACTTTTGCTCTGCCCTGGGCCAGTGAGACTAAATTGGTTAGGTATTATCTCCTATCTCATGATAGGTCACTGGTCTGATTCCCAGTGAGAGCACATGACTGGGTTGCAGGTTTGGTTCCCACTTGGGGTGTGTACAGAAGGCAGCCATTCTATGTTTCTCTCCCACACCAATGTTTCTCTACATCTCTTTCTCCATCCTTTTTCCTCTCCTTAAAATCAAAAATAGAAATAAAATACAATAAAAACTTTTGCCTCTTCCTTTGACATTGCTTTATCTTCTACTTCTTAGGCACCCATACTGTAATTTTAAAACCTCAGAGTTCCAAAAGGTTTACAGAAATACGCACATACTCAAATTTTACATGTTAGTAAAATTGTGGTTGGATAGGGATTAATGAATTACACAAGTTTATATATATATATATAATATACAATATATAAATGTATAAAATATATTACACATAATATAACATATTATATGTTATATATATATTATATTATATAAATATATATATATATATAAACCAGACTGCAGAACAATTTAGCACAGACTTTAGGAAGTTACTTCAAAGTATGCACTAAACACTTACCTTAACTTAGGATGAGGGAGTCTTAGCAAAAGCAAGCCTCAAAGCAGCCCAGATATAGTGCAGGCCTGGTTCCCCACGGGAAAGCCAATCTGTGGGCCTGGCTCCTGTGTGCCACCTTGAGCCTGTTGATTTTACAAATCATGGCTGAGCTACATTTGCCGTTGCCACACAGACTGGTTTCCTATAGTGATTCGTATTCTCCAAGCCCCCTTTGTATAATACATGGTGACCAGCTATCCAACAAAACCATGCAACCTTCAAAACTGCTTCACTACATGGAGACCAAGCACCCTGCATTAAAAGACAAGCCTTTAGAGTTTTTCCAAAGGGAAAAACAAATGTGAACATGAAGAATAGAAGTAATTATTGAAAGCTACCACTTCATCCTATGTGTCTACACTGAAGAGCATCATTCTTAGTGGCTAACTACATTGTTAAACCTAAGAAGCCCTTTACTCTTGATCCTGCCTGCTGCTAAAGACATTTGTTGTTAACTTTTAGGACAGACTGAAATTCAAAAGGTGGCCCATGTTCCTCTTTCAGCTAGCACCACAGCTGGATGAATTGATGAAATAGCAGAGGATATCGAGGCATAATTTTTAGAGAAGATTAACAAGCCACAATGGTACCCATTCTAGGTTGATGGGTCTACCAATGTTGAAACGAGGCAACAATGATTGGGTTTTTTTGTGATATATTTTTCACGAGGATGTGCATGAGGATATGTTGTGTGTACTTTTGTTGCCAACCAACACCACAGCTGCAGAACTATTCAAGTCTTTGAATGACTACATATCAGGAAAACTGAATTGGTCATTTTGTGTTGGTATATTCACAGAGTGCCTGCCATTACTGGATGGCTTTCTGGTTTCACTACTCGGGTCAAAAAGGTCGTTTCTGAATGAGAGTCTACGCACTGTGTCATCCATAGAGAAAAGCTGGCTAGCCAAAAAATGTTACTTGAACTTAACATTTTGCAGGATATAATTAAAATTATCAATCACATTAAAGTACATGCACTTAAGTTTGTTTACCCAGTTCTGTGAGGAGATGAATGTAGAGCACACAGGTCTTCTCTTAAACATAGAAGTGAGATGGCTCTCTAAAAACAGATCACTGGCCAGAGTTTTTGAGTTATGAGAGCTGCTCCAGAGACTTCTTTTAGAAAAACTGTCACCACTGGCAGCACATTTAAGTGACAAAGAATAGGCCACAAAACTTGCTACTTGCATGACATATTCAACCTGCTCAATAAACTCAATCTGTCACTTCAGGGGAGAACAATTGTGTTCAAGTCAGCAGATAAAGTGGCTGCATTCAAAGACAAACTGGAATACAAACTGGATTATTTTTTGATAGACAAAAAATAATTTTTGATTATTTTTTCCAAATTTTATTTAAGATGAGTGCAGATAGGGAATAATTTAGCTCCTCTCAATACTGATCTAAACCTAGTATAGAAATAACAGAATACTTTCTACAAATGCTCATTAATGAGCTGATTGCCAGTCCCCAGGAAGCATCTCTCACTCATTTTGAGTCCCTGTTCCATTCTCAACTGCTAAAACTCCTGCCACAATACCCTGTTTGCCTCACCTCTTTCCTGTAGGAGATGAGCACCAGGGGTCCAACGCAGCTATCTTGGTGGTCCTGGACTCTCATCTGATACCACAACCTATTGCAGGGCACGGAATGATTTCCATGAGGTTATGGAGAGGAGGAATTTTCAGCTCCCCTATGAGGAGCTGAAAGCAACTACACAGTTTTTTCCATGTAATTCGACACTCAGAAATACCTAGGGGGAAGAGAAAATCTGAGACTCAGTCCCTGATACACCTTATAAAAAATAAAAATGGTATCCAGTTACTCTCTATAACTAAAAAGCTTTAATGATCACCAGGACATCCAGGAAATATATCTAGAAGGAAATTTCTACAAGGTCCATCCAGACCCAGTACCATTCCCACTGCTTTTCTCCTTTCCTGGTCTCACTTCTTCTTCCTCTGTGTGATATATTGCAGACACTCTCCTTCTTACCTGCTGCATCTTTTATCCAGCTTTCTTTTACAGTTTTTCACCAGTGTCCCAGTTCTTCTCTGCTGGTTGAATCCAGTTCCCAAAGTCAATTCTGGTTTTGCCTAGGCCAAAAAAAAATTGAAGTATCTCTGGTGAATGTCAACCTCCTTTGGAGGACAGAAGTCAGTGGGCCTCCCTGGGGACCCACAGGGTGGCTGCCATTTGACTTGATATGCCAAACACTGCCCTGGATTTAGGTTTCATCAACAGCATTTAGTTACCTATGATCTCCTACCTTGTTTTCCTACATATTCAATGAAGGAATAAGAGAAAAGTGACCACAGCGAAAAGGAGAATCATTGAGGATGTGAAGTATCTACAGGAGATTAGGGAGCACAGGAAGGCAGATTTGTTATATCCAGAGTACAGTCTCCACTGCTACCCCCCTGGTCCTAACTACCTTCACCCCTGTCCCCCACCCAGCCCTGTTCCACTGCATCACTACAGTAGCCTTCTAACTAGTCTGCTTCTATCCTTGCCTTCCATCTCTCTCCTCTCAATACAACAGAGCAGTCCATTTAAAGGTTAATTTGGGTCATTTCACCTCTCTGCTTAAACCCTCCCAAAGGCTCCATCTTACTCAAACAGTGGTATACATGCCCTATTGAATGTTCTCATTACTTCTGTCTGTCTTGCTGGTTCACGATAAAAGCTGAAGTCCTTAAAGTGCCATACATGTCTATAAGATGTGCCTACTATCTCCCCTTATCAAATCCTCTTCATCCACAGGCCTTCTTTCTCTTCAGTCTTAGAGCATTTGCACTGGCTATTCCCTTCACATATCTCAAGCTACCCTCAAGGCAGACAATCTTGTCTCCTTCAAGGGTTTGCTTGTATATTATCTTCCAAAGGAGACCTACTGTAGCTGCCAAATTTAAAATTGCAACCTACCCACCCCTTCCAATCCCTTCCAATCCCGCTGCATGGTAGTTTCTCTATTCCCCCTCCCCACTCCCCAAATGCCTTTACCATTTACCAGAAGAAATTGAAGCCTGGTTGGTATTAAGCAATTGTATGGGACCTCTGCCATCTCTTGAGATTGCCAACTTCATCATCTGGGGCTCTTGAAACAAATAGCAACCATTTCAGGCAAATAAAGGAATAATATCAGGAACAGTCAACATCTAGCTTATAACATAAATTTTACATATACAGTTAAGTCCCCTTGTTTACAATTCCCCAGTTCCACTAACATTAACTCACAATGTTAATATTGGTATTATTTCCATGCATGTTTATATACTTTGAGTACATATGTGAATAGCCACAAATATTATACATGTGCCTTCTTCGGTTTTTTTCTTCAGTGTCCCATAGTTTCCCAAGAACAGTTATTTTTCCTTCATGGTTAAATTTATTCCTAGGTGCTTTATTTTTTTGTTGCAATAGTAAGTAGGATTATTTCTCAGTTTCTCTTTCTGATAGTTTATTACTTGTGTATTAAAATGCCATCCATTTCTGAATATTAACTTTGTATACCACTGTTTTGCCAAATTCACTTACTAGATCAAGTACATTTCTGGTGGAGCCTACAGGGTTTTCTATATACAATATCATGTCATCTGTGGATAATGACAGTTTTACTTCTTCCTTTCCAATTTGGATGTCTTATTTCTTCTACTTGTCTGATCTCTGTGGCTAGGACTTCCAGTATTATGCTGAATAAGAGAAGTGAAAGAGAACACCCCTGTCTTGCTCTTTTTTTTAAAGAAATTATTCATAATGGAGAATGGCATAATTTTATTTGTGTTTTGTTTTATTTATTTCCCTTTAGAAGGGAAGGGAAGGAGAGAGGGAGAGAAATATCAATGTAGGGTTGCTTCTCGTGCATCCCCTGCTGGGAACTGGCCTGCAATGCAGGGAATGAAACTGCTATCTTCTGGTTCACAGGCCTGAGCTCAATCCACTGAGCTACACCAGCCAGGGCCCCTGTTTTGCTCTTGATCTTAAGGGAAATGCTTTTAGTTTTTGTCCTTTGAGTATGATGTTGGAAGTAGGCTTTTCATATAAGGCTTTTATTATATTGGGGTATGCTCCCTCTATTTCAACTTTGCTGAGTGTGTTTATCATAAATGGCTGCTGGATTTTATCAAATAATTTTTCTGCATCTGTTAATATTATTATGTGATTTTTGTTTTTCATTTTGTTTACATGATATATCTATCACATTTATTGATGAAAATATTGTACCATCCTACATCCCTGGAATAAGTTCCACTTGATCATGGTGTATGATATTTTAATGTAATGCTGGATTCAGTTTGGTAATATTTTGTTGAAGATATTAGCACCTATGTTTATCTGAAATATTGGCCTATTATTTTCTTTCTTTTTTGTGTCTTTACCTGGTTTTGGAATAAGGATAATACTGGCCTCATAAAAAGAGATTGGAAGTCTTCTCTATTCTTGAATTTTTTGGAATAGTTTGAAAAAGATAGTTGTTAGCTCTCATTTGAGTGATTGGTGAAGCTCACCTGTGTAGCCATCTGATTCAGAACTTTTGTTTGCTAGGAGTGTTTTTATTAGTGTTTCAACTTCACTAGTTATCAGTCTGCTCAGGTTTAATATTCTTGCTGATTTAGTTTTGGAAGATTGTACATTTCTAGAAATGAGTTCATTTCATCCAGGTTGTCCAATTTCTTGGCATACAGTTATTCATAGTAATTTTTTATAATAGTTTGTGTTTCTGCAGTTTCAGTTGCTACTTCTGCTCTTTTCATTTCTTATTTATTTGTGTTCTTTTTAAAATTATTTTATTGTTGTTCAAGTACATTTGTCTGCATTTACCCCCACCACTCCTCGCACACCCCAGCCATTCCCACCTCCCTACCCTGATTCCAGCCCACCTTGGTCTTGTCCATGTGTCCTTTATAGTTGTTCCTGAAAACCCTTCCTCCCACTATCCCCTCCCACCTCCCCTCTGGTTACTGTCAGATTGTTCTTAATTTCAATGTATCTGGTTATATTTCGCTGACTTGTTTGTTTTGTTGACTAGGTTCCACTTAAAGGGGAGATCATGTGGTATTTGTCCCTCACTGCCTGGCTTATTTCACTTAGCATGATTCTCTCCAGTTCCATTTATGCTGTTGCAAAGGGTAGGAGCTCCTTCTTTCCTTCTGCTGCCTAGTATTCCCTTTTATTCATGAGTCATGTTAAAGGTTTGTCAGTTTTGTTTATCTTTTCAAGGAAATATTTCCTGGATTCAATGATCTTTCAAATATTTTTTTGTTTGTTTGGTTGGTTTGGTTTGGTTTTGGTTTTTTGTCTCTAGACATTTATTTCTTCTCTGATCTTTATTATTTCCCTTCTACTCACTCTGGGCACTTGTTGTTGTGCTCCTATTTGTTTCAGGTGTAGGGCATTGTTTATTTGAGATCTGTTTATCTTCTTTTGGTAGGTCTGTTTTGCTATGAACTTCCCTCTCAGAACTGCCTTCACTGTGTCTAGTAGGTGTTGGATTGTTGTGTGTTCATTTTCATTTGTTTCCAGGTACTTTTTTTATCTCTTCCATGATCTCATTGTTAACCCACCCATTATTTAATAACGTAGAGGCTATGTTATGTATTTGAATGTTTTTCGGGGGAGGGGGGGTTGTGTGTGTTTGATTTCTAGTATCAAGTCATTGTGATCCACGAAGATGCTTCATATGACTTCAATTTTTTTGAATTGCTTAAGACTTATTTTGTGTCCTGCCATGAGGTCTACCTTTGAGAATGTCTTGAGAAGAATGTATATTCTGCTTCATTGGGATGAAATGTTTTGTAAATATCATTTAAATCCATTTGATAGTTTGTCATTTAATATTGCTATATCCTTGTTGATTTTTTTGTCTGGGAGATTTGTCCATTGTTGAGATCAAGATGTTAAAATCCCCTACAATGACTGTATTGCTGTCACTCTCTTCCTTAAGTTCCTCCAATTTTCTTTATATATTTAGTTGTTCCTATTTTGGGTGCATATATGTTTACAAGGTTTATATCCTCTTGTTGGACTGATACGTTTAGTAGTACGTAACGCCCTGCTTTGTCCCTTACTATGGTCTTTGTTTTGAAGTCTATTTTGTCAAACAGAAGTATTCCAACCATAATTTTTTTTCATCTGTAATTGCATGGAATATTTTTTTAATGCTTTCACTTTCAGCCTATAAGTCTTTTGTTCTAAGGGTCTCCTATAGAGAGAGTATATATGGATTGTGTTATCTTAACCATTCAGCTACCTTATGTCTTTTGATGGGAACACACTTAATCTATTTAAATTTAAGGTTTTTATTGATAGGTACTTAGTCATTGCCATTTTTTGTTTGTACCTGTATTCTTCTGTCTCTCTATTTTTTTTAATTTTTTCTTAAAGCAGTCCCTTTAGCATCTCTTGTATTGCTAGTTTGGTGAAAATGTACTCCTTCAGTATTTTTTTTTGTCTGGGAAGCTCTTCATTTTGCCTTCCATTTTAAATAAGAACCTTGCTGAATATGTAATCTTGGTTGCAGGTCCTTGCTTTTCGCTACCTGAAATACTTATGTCAATCTCTTCTGGCCTTGTTACAGAAAACAACTCAGCCACTTTCGGGTGTACGAAGTGGAAGTTTATTCTATGCACAGGGACCCAGAGGAGTCAGTCCCCAAATTCTGGGCACTGAGCAGTGGGGGAGCAGTTATTTTTATAAAGCAAAGGAAGGACTTTCCTTCAGACCATTACTTCTGGCAAGAAAGCAGGAGGCAGTTACAGAAGCAGAAAGCAGAGCATTATCTCCGGTATGTAGACGATAAACATTCCAGAGAAGCCAAAAGAGGCTTTTGGCCTCTTTGGGCCAAAACAAGCCACCGGGCTGCAAAAACAACTGGGCTACAAAAACAAATCACTCTCTAGTCACTGTGTTGTGTCTTAAAATAGCTATCAATTTCCCCCAACAGCCTGATTTGTTTCTGTTGAGACATCAGCTAACAGCCTTATTGAAGCTCACTTGTAGGTAACTAACAGTTTCTCTCTTGCTGCCTGTAAGAGTCTTCCTTTGTCTTTAGCCTTTGACATTTTATTTTTTTTAATCTATTTTTTTAAATATATTTTATTGATTATACCATTACAGTTGTTCTATTCCCCCCCTTCATTCCCCTCCACCCGCACACTCCCTCCCCCACCATTCTCCACCCCTTAGTTTATAACCACGTGTCTCAAGTTCTTTGGATTCTATATTTCCCCCACTATTCTCACCCTCCCCCCTATCTATTTTCTACCTACCATCTATGCTATTTTCTGTGCCTTCTCCTCCCTTCTCCCCCTCCCACCCCCCTGTTTCTAACCCTCCATGTGTTCTTCATTTCTATGGTTCCACTCCTGATCTAGCTGTCCTCTTGGTTTGCTTTTGTTTTAGGTGTGGTTGTTAATAGCTGTGTGTTTGCTGTCCTTTCACTGTTCATATTTTTCATCTTCTTTTTCTTATATAAGTCCCTTTAGCATTTCATATAATAAGGGCTTGGTAATGATGAACTCCTTGAACTTGACCTTATCTGAGAAGCACTTTATCTGTCCTTCCATTCTAAATGAAAGTTTTGCTGGATAAAGCAATCTTGGCTGTAGGTCTTTGGATTTCATGACTTGGAATACTTCTTTCCAGCCCCTTCTTGCCTGTAAGGTCTCTTTTGAGAAATCCGCTGACAGTCTGATGGGTACTCCTTTGTAGGTGACTGTCCCCTTATCCCTTGCTGCTTCTAGGATTCTCTCCTTCATTTTGGTCTTGGCTAATGTAATTATGATGTGCCTTGGTGTGTTCCTTCTTGGGTCCAACTTCTTTGGCACTCTCTGAGCTTCCTGGATTTCCTGGAAGTCTATTTCCTTTGCCAGACTGGGGAAGTTCTCCTTTATTATTTGTTCAAATACGTTTTCCACTCGTGGCTGTTTCTTTCCCCCTTCTGGTACCCCTATAATTCGGATGTTGGAACGTTTAAAGATGTCCTGGAGGTTCCTAAGCCTCTCCTCATTTTTTTGAATTCTCATTTCTTCATTCCTTTCTGGTGGGATGTTTTGTTCTTCCTTCTGGTCCATTCCATTGATTTGAGTCCCTGTTTCCTTTCCATCACTATTGGTTTCCTGTACATCTCCCTTCATTTCACTTAGTTTAGCCTTCATATGTTCCTCTAATTTGTGACTATAATCTACCAGTTCTGTGAGCATCCTGATAAATAGTGTCCTGAATTGTGCTTCTGAGAGGCTTCCAATTTCTTGGTCGCTTAGAGTTATTGGCTCTGGGACTTTGAGTTCTTCTTGCGCCATCTTTCGGGTTGTTCGTGCCTGTTCCATAGCAGGATCAGAGCCCTAAAGTGTTCACTAGAACAGGGCAACTAAGTCACTGGGTTGTGATGCTGTATGTGGGGGCGGGGTCAAAGAGGGACTATGGCGTCCTGTCTGCCGCCTGCCGCCACGGCCCTCACCGGTGCCGCAGTTGCTGCCATCACCGGGCCCACTTGTTTCGTCCCACTGCATGCGAGTGTGCCACCACCGTCAGCCCTCGTCCCCTGGGGCCTGCGTGGTCTGTCTCACTGTGCGCGAATATGCGCCCGCGGTCTGCCCCGCACCCCAACTGGTTCCCGTCTGCCTGCGTGCCTGGGTCGGGGCCATGTCCTGCCCGACCCTGCTCGCTGCTGGCTCCGCCCCTCTTACCTTCCCCGTTGAACGGTTAGATGTAGTCGGACTTCCATATAATTCAATTTTCTGTCCTTTGGTTGTGTCTTTGTTTCTCCAAACCTTTGTTGTATTCAAACTTGGTTGTGGGAGAAGGCACAGTGTTTTCACCTATGCCTCCATCTTGGCGGAAGTACCTAACCTTTGCCATTTTAATTGTGATAGGTCTTGGTGTGGGTCTTTTTGGTTTCATCTTGCTTGTGCTTCCTGAACTTGTGTGACTTTTTCCTTCACTAAGTTAGAAACTTCTCTGCCATTATTTCTTTGAACAGGTTTTATATTCTTTTCTCCCTTTCTTCTCCTTCCGATATTCCTGTGATGCAAATATTGTTACTTTTCATTTGCCCCAAAGGTCCCTTAAACCATTCTCATTCGTTTCAAGTCTTTTTTCACTTTGTTGCTCTGACTGTGTTTTCTACCTCATCTTTCAACTTGCTGATTTGATCTTGTTTGACCTTTCAATTCCTTCTAGTATATTCATCATTTCGGATACTGCATTTTTTATTTACAACTGGTTTTTGTTCATAGTCCTTTTTCTTGCTGATGTAATTCCCATTAAATTCCTTGAGCATCCTCATAACCATTACTTTGAACTCAGTGTCTGATCATTTGCTTACCTCAATTTTATTGAGTTCTTTTTCTGGAGATTCCTCCTTTGTTTTGCTTGGAGGTAGTTTCTTTGTCTCCCCATTTTAGTTGACTCTGTTTGTTTATTTCTATGAACTAGATACATCTGCTAATACTCTCTGTCTTGTGGGGTGGCCTTATGTTTTAGGAGTCCTATGCGATCCAGTGGTGTAGTCTCCCTAATCTGCTAAAATGGATGCTCTAGAAATGTCCTTTGTGTGCAACATATGGTCTCTTCTGTTGTATTTGGGTCCTTATTTTTGTTGACTCATTCATTGGTGGTGTCTCCCCTCCTGCTGGCTGACTGAGAGGCTCATCCTCTACCACATCCTGTATGCTGTTTGTTGTACAGGTGATGACAAAACAAAGCAAAATAACAGAAATATCAAAACCAAAACAAGCAAATCTACCTTCCCAATAATAACAGCAATATAAATGACAAAAAGCAAAGGAAATGAAAGTGGAGGTTGAAATGAAATAGTAGAGAAAGGGAAAAAAAAGAAAAAAGAAGGACAAGAGAAGACCAAAGGAAAGTGAAAGGGTCAGACCAGTTTACCAGACAACCAGCCTGCTCATGACCCAGTCATACCAATTTTCCAACTCTCTGGACTGCTCATGATTCAGTTATCCCAATTCGATTGATAGCCCACAGCTTAATCACAGCTCTCTCCCACCTCCCGCAGTAGACATCTGGTGCCAGCCACAATGGCTGGTGATCAGACTGACCTTCTCATACCTGGGAACAGCCTTGCCCCTTACCTAACCTATTGTCCTGGCTGACATCCTGGAGCCCTGAGGCACCTGCCTTAAAGAATAAGAGACTAACCCCTCTCCTATCCCCTCACAAACCCTGAGCTTTTTCTTTTAAAAAACCCATTCCTGCCTCCCCTTGGGGCTGCAGTCAATCCTGACTCAGCCTACCTGCAAGCACAGCATCAAATAAAGGCACTTGGATCTGATCATCCGGTTCCTGCAAGCATCTATTTCTTATGCATTTCTAAGAGCAAGAAAACTGATTATGAGAGAAGGAAAGAGAAGAGAATTAATATGAGTGATGTATAGAAAAAGCAAAATGGGAAAGAGGGACAATGAAAGAGAATAACAAAATTAAGAAATGGAAATAAGGAAGCAATGGGGTAATCAAAGGTAAGAGTAAAATAAGAGATGTGAAAGAAAAAATAGAGCAACAAAAATAGAACATGAATAAAAGATAAAAATAAGGCTGTGAAAAAAGAAAAAATAACAAGAATAATGAAAAAGAGCAAAGTGGAGCTCATCTCAGCAGAGCTCAGTGCTGGCCTGCTTGGATACAGCTGTGATGTTGTCTGAGGTTGGTGTAAGTCAATGCCAGGGTCTGTCCACATCTAACCCTGGCGGCCTGTTCAAGGCTACACATGATCCAGTTTTGGGCTGATTCCCTTGGGCTTGGCTGCACCCAGGGTGGGCCAAGGTGCTCAGCAAAGTTGGTTTTTATTAGCACTGAGTCCAGGGGTGTGTCAGCAAACTTCCCAAGTCACCTCCTCCTGTCTCTGCCTGATGGCTTGCTGTCAGTCTTAGACTAGTCACAGACCTGACTGTTTCTGAGACAGCTTCTGGTGGAATTGAGGGGATGGGACTCCTGAATAGCCCATGGGAAGTGGCTTTCTGTCTTCAGGGAAGATGGTGGGTGTGTTCTGCCACTCCTGAGCCACTCGTCTGAGTCAGTCAGGGATTATTTCCCTGTACGTCTCAGGATGAGACCCCCTAGTAGGCTAATGGGTCAGATCTCCAGAGCCTAGATTTCGGGTCTGCCAAAAACTGGGAGGGTATTTCTATGTCTCTCTGTGAGGGAGAAGATCCAGTCTGGTTTCTGGGAAATTGTATGGAATGGCTGCCCCTTAAAGCCAGTCTTTGACATCCCCTGAGTCTGCATATGTTGCTGTCTCCTCAATAGGTGTTAAGATGCAGGATAGGGGTGGGAGGAGGGAAGAAAAGAAAACAAGAAAAAATATAAAACAGAAAAAAAGAAAGAAAAAAAAGATGCAGGATGGGATAACCAGGATTCCAGAAGTTGAAGTAAGCAGGGTTCAAGAGGCTGTGGTGAGCAGTATCCCACAGGGTAAGGTAATTGCTTTTCCCATGGGAGAGGATTGCTCTTTCAAGACAGATGCTCCTGCAGAATCCAGGTATATCTCACAGCCAGACAGTCCCCCACATCTCTCCTCAGTGCGTCCCAATCCACTCTCCTGATTCCAGTCCATGCTGCCCTTCCTTTGCTGAAGCCCAGAGTGATTCACTGTGAACACAAAACCTATGCTTTGTCCCCTTTAAGTATAAAATAATAGTGGCTTTGTCTCCAGCAGTTTCCGTCTCTCTCCAGCAAAGAAAACCCCACATGGCCTTTTACTACTAGATGATGGCCTTCTACCGCTGGATGCTACATTGTTGGCTAAACTTGGCATTGGTATTCTGTGCTTGGGAACCCAGTCTGTGGTCCTGGTGTTTCTCCTCTCAAGCGGAGAAAACATTGCTGCCATCTTGGCATGCTGCCCATGTGAATGGGGTCTGCTCCTTTAACAATCCCACCCTTCCTACTGGTGGTCTAAAGGTGGTTTTTACTATCCTTAGTTAACAGTCTCTTTTTCAGGTAGTCTTTGGTTTATTTGGGGTGACTGTGCCCCTCTTTAGTTTTATTTCCAGTTTGGTTCTGGGTAGAGGTGAGCAGCATGTCCTCCTACTCTGCTGACAACTTGTAACCATTTATTTTCAGATAGTC
Source organism: Sturnira hondurensis (assembly GCF_014824575.4). Lineage (NCBI taxonomy): Eukaryota > Metazoa > Chordata > Mammalia > Chiroptera > Phyllostomidae > Sturnira > Sturnira hondurensis. The sequence continues at coordinate 400,283 of NW_028077382.1, read as the reverse complement.
CTAGCTCATTCATTTTTAACTGTCAAAGATCTTTTTCATTTTCTGTCAATAATCTTGTTAATTATCCTTACTATTTATCCAGTTCAACTTAGAACTTTAGCAAGTATTTGTTTTTTGTCTTTGATTTTATGGATTTCATTGTGTTTGTGTTTGCTGCATTTTGAAAAGATTTCTTGGCATTTCCCCTTCTAAAAAGGTAATATCCTATAGTTTTATGCTAGAAAGTTCATATTCTAATAAAATAGAAAAATGGAAAAAGTATTTACTACTTCCTAAAACTTTTAAATATACCATTTGTGCTCAACTTTATTACTTACATATGGAATATTTTCTGTTCAAGTTTATGATGCTAATCACTATACTGAAATACAACATAATGAAAATATGAGGTCTGTCCAGAAGATATCCAGCCATGTAATATGAAAAATAGAGACATTTATTGAAGATGATACAAGAAATGTTGTACATAGGACAATGACACCTCAGTCCCCTTCAAAGTAGGCACCTTCGGGCCTCACAAAATTCTCCCAATCACCATGAGCTATCCCATCATATTTCCCCGAATCTCATTGACAGTCTGAAATCTCTTCCCTTTCAAAGGTGATTTTAGTTTTGGAAAAAGCCAGAAGCTGCAGGGCGCCAAATCTGGGTTGTAGGGGAGTTAAGTCACCTGGTTGATTTGATGTTTTGCCAAAAAATTCTGCATGCAATGTTATGCATGAGCGATTGTGATTGTTGTGATGAAGTTGCCAGTCACTAGTCGCCCATAGCTGTGCATTCTGAATCATCCTAATAGTTTCTGCAGAGGAATGTTCAAACTAAATGCAAAATTTTATGATGATTCATTGCTTTATTTACTCAGTCATTTAGAATGCAATGGCCACACAGTACACATGCTCACTCAGTGGCACCTACTTCCCCTACTGACTAGTAGAGTGAAGTAGACATGGTTCATGTATACATATTTCAATCCACTCTCTTTGGCTGACAGCTTACATCAATGTCCAGACAGACCTCATATATTCTAGAAAATACCATATATTGGACATATAATATTTTGAAAAATACAACATTTATTTTTAAATAAATACATTATTTATAATTCATGCTATGTGTCTTCATAATCCTGAATATTATAACATCTTTAAATGTTTATATTTATTTTTTAAAGATTGTATTGATTTATTTTTAGAGAGAGGAAAAAGGAAGGAGAAAAAAGGGGTGCAAACATCAATGTGTAGTTGCCTTTGTGCACACAACCCCAACTGGGGACCTGACCCACAACGCAGGCATGTGCCCTGACTGGAAATTGAACCAGAGACCCTTTGGTTCACAGGCAAGCACTCAATTCACTGAGGCACACCATCCACGGCTAAATGTTTGTAATTCAAATAGTTCTCTCCTTTTAAAATTTATTTATTTATTTATTTACTTATTTATTTTATTCTTGTCAAATTACAATTGTCTCTATTTTCACTCCACCATTCTTCCCCACCCCATCCACCCCCACAACCTGCCCTCAATCCCACTTCCCTTTGAATATGTCCATGGATCCTTTGAACCTGTCCCTTAATTGTGTTTCCCTTCTTCCTCCCCCCATTCCTCTGATTACTGTCAGTTTGTTCTTTATTTAAATGTCCATAGTTATATTTTGTCCATTTATTTATAGATGGGCACTTAGGATGCTTGTTTGTTTTGTTGATTAGATTCCACTTACAGGTGAGATTATATGGTATTTGTCTTTCACCACCTGGCTTATTTCACTTAGCATGATGCTCTCCAGTTCCATCCATGCTGTCAAAAAGGGTGAAAGTTTCTTCTTTCTTTTGTTGTGTTGTATTCCAGTGTGAAAATGAACCAGTTTTTTATCCACTCATTTACTGATGGGCACTTAGGTGACTTCTAGCACTTGGCTATTGTAAATTGTGCTGCTATGAACATTGGGGTGTGTAGGTCTTTTTGAATTGGTATTTCAGGGTTCTTAGGTATAATCCAAGCACTGGAATTGCCAAATCAAAAGGCAGTTCCATTCTTAGTTTCCTGAGGAAATTTCATACTGTTGTCCACAGTGGCTGCACCAGTCTGCATTCCCACCAACAGTGCACTAGGGTTCCCTTTTCTCTACATCCTCTCCAACACTTGTGTTTTTAATTTGTTTATGTTGGCCATTCTGACTGGTTTGAAGTGATATCTCGTTGTGGTTTTAATTTGCATCCCTTTGATGGCTACTGATGCTGAGCTTCCTATTCACATGTCTCTTGGCCTTCTGTATGTCCTCCTTGGAAAAGTGTCTGTTCAGGTTCTTTGCCCATTTTTTAATTGGGTTGTTTGTCTGCCTATAGAAGATTCATGTGAGTTCTTTATATATTTTGGAGATCCTTTTTCCAAGGTATCATTTCCAAATATATTTTTCAATATGGTTGGTTCCCTTTCCATTTTACTGATGTTTTTAGCCTTGCAGAAGGTTTTTTTTTTTTAATGAGATCCCATTTGTTTATTCGTTCCTTTATGTTCCTTACTCTAGGGGACATATTGGAGAGAATATTACTGCATGGAATATTTGAGATTTTCCTCCCTATGTTCCCTTCTAGGACTTTTATGATATCATGACTTATATTTAAGTCTTTCATCCATCTTGAATTTATTTTGGGGTAAGGTGTAAGTTGGTGGTCGAGATTCATTTTTTTACATGTAGCTGAGCAGATCACCCAACACCATTCATTGAAGAGGCTATTTTTATTCCATTTTATTTTTCTACCTCCTTTATCAAATATTAATTGACCATAGAGAGTTGGGTTTATTTCTGGGCTCTCTATTCTGTTCTATTGGTCTAAATGTCTCTTCTTATGCCAATACATGACCACTTTATTTACTGTGGCCTTATAGTTTGATATCAGGTATTGTGATACCTCCTAGTTTGTTCTTCTTTCTCAAAATTGCTGAGGCTATTCAGGTTTGTTTGGTTCCACGTAAATTTTTGAAATATTTGTTCTATATCTGTGAAATATGTCATTGGTATTTTATTAGGGATTTTATTGAATCTATAAATTGCTTTCTATAACATGGACATTCTGATGGTGTTAATTCTTCCAATCCATGAACACAGTATATGCTTCCATTTATTTGTATCATCCTTAATTTTTTTCTTCAGTACTGTATAGTTTTCTAAGTACAGATTTTTTCACCTCCTTAGTTGGGTTTATTCCTAGGTACTTTATTTTTCTTATTGCAAAAGGGATTTTTCCCCCTGATTTCTGTTTCTGATATTTCATTGTTGGTGTACAAAAATGTCTTTGATTTCTGAATATTGACTTTGTATCTGGCTACTTTGCCAACTTCGCTGATCAGGTTGAGTAGTTTTTTGGTGGAGTCTATAGGGTTTTCTATGTGCACTATCATGTTATCTGCAAACAATGACAGCTTTGTTTCCTCTTTTCCAATTTGGGTGATTTTAATTTTCCTTTTCTTGTCTAATTGCTCTGGCTAGAACTTCCAATACTATATTGAATAGGAGTGGTAAAAGCAGACACCCTTCTCTTATTCCTGATATTAGTGGAAGAGCTTTCAGTTTTTGCCCATGGACTATGATATTGGCTGCAGGTGTTTCATATATAGCCCTCATTATGTTGAGGTATGCTTCATCTACTCCAACTTGGCTGAGTGTTTTTATCATAAATGAGTGCTAATTTTATCAAGCACTTTTCCTCCATCTATTGATATGATCATGTGATTTTTGTCTTTCCTTTTGTTTATGTGATTTATTACATTTATGATTTGCAAATTTATACCATCCTTGCATCCCTGGGATGAATCACATTTGATCATGATGTAAGATATTCTTAATGTATTCCTAGATGCAGTTTGCTAATATTCTGTTGAAAATCTTAGTGTATATGTTCATTAGCAATATTGGCCTGTAGGGTATTTTTTCCTTCTTGTGTCTTTTTCTGGTTTTTGGATAAGGGTGATGCTGGCCTCATAGAAAGAATTTGGAAATCGTCCCTCTTCTTGGATTATTTGTAATAGTCTGAGAAGGATTGAGGTTAGCTCTTCCTTAAATGTTTTGTAAAATTCTCCTGTGACACCATCTAGTCCTGGGCTTTTGTGTGCTGGAAACTTTATCATTACTCTTCAATTTCACTACCTGTTACAGGTCTGTTCAGGCTTTCTGCTTCTTCTTCATTCAGTTTTGGGAAATAATATTTTTCTAGAAATTTGTCCACTTCATCCAAGTTTTCAAATTTCTTGGCATATAGTTGTTTGTAGTAATATCTTACAATACTTTATATTTCTGTGGTTTCGGTGGTAATCTCTCCTCTTTCATTTCTGAATTTATTAGGGTCCTCCTAGTATTTTTCTTCATGAATCTTGTTAAAGGCTTGTCAAATGTATTTATCTTTCCAAGGAACCAGTTTCTCAATTTATTGATCTTTTGAATGTTTCTTTTAGTCTCTGTGTCATTTAATTCTGCTCTGATCTTGATTATTTCCTTTCTTCTACTTGCTCTGAGCTTTGTTTGTTGTTGCTCCACCATTTCTTTTAGATTTACGGTTACATTCCTTTTTGAAATGTTAGTATATTTTTTAGATATGCTTGTATTGCTACAAACTTCCCTTTCAAGACTGCCTTCACTGCATCCCATAGATTTTGGACTAGTGTGTACATTTTAATTTGCTTCCAGAAACTTTTTAATTTCTTCTTTGATCTTATTATTAATCCGTTCTTTGTTTAATAGCACAATATTCAGTCTCCATGAGTTTGAATATTTTTGAATTTTTTTTGAAGTTGGTTTCTAGTTTCAAGCCCTTGTGGCTGAGAAAATGCTTGGTATGATTTAAATTTTCTTGAATTTCTTGAGGCTTATTTTATGTCCTATCATGTGGTCTATCTTTGAAAATATTCCATGTGCATTTGAAAAGAGTGTGTACTTTGCTTCTTTGTGATAAAAAGTTCAATAGATAGATAGATATAGATAGATACAGAATATATATATATATATACACATATATATATAGAGAGAGAAATATAGACATAGCTATAGATATCAGTTAAATCCATTTGTTCTAATGCATCATTCAGTTCCACAATATCCTTGTTGATATTTAGTTTGGAAGATCAATCTATTATTGACAATGGGGTGATCAAATCTCCTAGTATAAGTGTGTTGCTGTCTCTATCTTTCTTTTTTTTTACATTATTTCAAGTTTTTATCATTCAAGACTAAATTGAATACCAAATCAATTAAATCACATTATTATATATTCTGAAAATGACCACCATAAACTCAGCTGTTGAGTGACTTCTGATAGAGTTTTTTTCCTTTTGAAAGAAAACTAGTGTAAATAAGTGTTTTATTGGAGCATAATATTAGTATCTTTTCTTTATACACCTTCAGAACTTTGGGCTATATTCATTTCCTGTATTGTCTTCTGTTTTATCACTGTTGCTAAGGGTGCTTTTGCCTCTTGTTCACTTAGCTGATGAAGATCAGAGTCACTCGGTTGTTGGTGAGTCCATTCCTTTTTTGTTTGTTTGTTTGTTTGTTTTTTAATATATTTTATTGATTATGCCATTACAATTGTCCTATTCCCCCCTTCATTCCCTTCCACCATGCACACCCCCTTCCCCACCATTCCCCTCCCTTTAGTTTATGTCCACGTGTCTCATGTTCTTTAGATTCTATATTTCCCATAGTATTCTTGCTCTCCCTTCTATTTTCTACCTACCATCTATGCTACTTATTCTCTGTACCTTCTCCCCACTTCTCCTCCTCCCACTACCCTGTTGCTACCCTTCTATGTGATCTCCATTTCTATGGTCCTGCTCCTGATCTAGCTGTCCTCTTAGTTTGCTTTTGTTTTAGGTGTGGTTGTTAATACCTGTGTGTTTGCTGTCCTTTCACTCTTCATATTTTTTATCTTCTTTTTCTTAGGTAAGTCCCTTTAACATTTCATAGAATAAGGGCTTGGTGATGATGAACTCCTTGAATTGGATCTTATCTGAATTGGATCTTATCTGAGAAGCACTTTATCTGCCCTTCCATTCTAAATGAAAGCTTTGCTGGATAGAGAAATCTTGGATGTAGGTCTTTGGATTTCATGACTTGGAATACTTCTTTCCAGCCCCTTCTTGCCTGTAAGGTCTCTTTTGAGAAATTGCTGACAATCAGATGAGAACTCCTTTGTAGTTGACTGTCCTACAAAGGAGTTCCCTTATCTCTTGCTGCTTCTAGAATTCTCTCTTTCATTTTCATCTCGGCTAATGTAATTATGATGTGCCTTGGTGTGTTCCTTCTTGGGTCCAACTTCTTTGGGACTCTCTGAGCTTCCTGGATTTCCTGGAAGTCTATTTCCTTTGCCAGATTGTGAAAGTTCTCCTTTATTATTTGTTCAAATAAGTTTTCCACTTGTCCCTCTTCCTCTTCCCCTTCTGGTACCCCTATAATTTGGATGTTGGAATGTTTAAAGATGTCCTGGAGGTTTCTAAGCCTCTCCTCATTTTTTTTGAATTCTTGTTTCTTCATTCTTTTCTGTTTGGTCATTTTTTTCTTTCTTCTGGTCCACTCCCTTGATTTGAGTTCCAGTTTCCTTTCTATCACTATTGGTTTCCTATGCATTTCCCTTCATTTCATTCAGTTTAGCCTTCATTTGTTCCTCTAATTTGTGACTAAAATCAACCAGTTCTGTGAGCTCCTGATCACCAGTGTTTTGAACTGTGCATCTGATAGGTTGGCTATTTCTTGGTTGCTTAGTTATTGGCTCTGGGGCTTTGAGTTCTTCTTGAGCCATAATGATTTGGTCTGTTCGAGCCTGTTAAAGTATGAGGGGCAGAGCCCTAGGTGTTCACCAGGGCGGGGCAACTCAGTCCACTATTGGACCCCTCCCCCACATACCAGATGCTGTATGTGGGGGCGGGGTCCAAGAGGGGCAATGGCTGTGCCCTCTGCTGCTTCCCTCCGATGGGGCCTGCGCGGTTTGTCTCACTGCTCGCTCCTTCGCCTGGTTTATCTGTGCGCAAATGTGTGACCACCATCAGCCTGGCGCTTGTGCCCTCGCTGGGTCCTCCCGTTGCAACCCCACACCTGGGATCCACCAACTGCCACCCGCGCCTGGGTGGGTCTGGCCAAGTTTTCCTGCTGCGACCTCACTCCACCAGCCACTGGCTCCGCCCCTCTTACCAATCTGGATGAATGGTTTGTTGTTGTCAGACTTCCATATAGTTCAATTTTCTGTGTTTCAGTTGAATTTTTGTTACTAAAACTTTGTTGTCTTTAAACTTGGTGTGCGAGGAGGCACAGTGTTTCCATCTACGCCTCCATCTTGGCTGGAAGTGATTCTGCTGTCTCTATCTTTCTTGAAGTCTTCCAAGATTTTGCTTATATACTTGGGTGCTCCTATGTTGGGTACATATATGTTTACAATGTTTATGTCCTCTTTATGGATTAGGAAGTATTGAGTATTACCTTGAGAATTAGGAAGTGTCCTTCTGTGTCTCTTTTTATGGCCTTTATTTTGAAGTCTATTTTGTCTAATATAAATATTGCTACTCCAGCTTTATTTTTCCTGTCTGTGCACTTGTGATATTTTTTCCAGCCCTTCACTTTCAACCTGTGTAGGTCTTTTGTTCTGAGGTGTGTCTCTTGTAGGCAGCATATGTGTGGATCATATTTTCTTATCCATTCAGGTACCCTATGTTTCTTGATTGGAGCATTTATTCCATTTACATTTAAGTTATTTATTGACAGGTAATAATTCACTTTTCTTCCTTTTTACCTGTGTTCTTCTCTTTCTCAGTCTTTTCTCCCACTTCTTGAAATAGTCCCTTTAGCATCTCTTGCGGTGCTGATTTGGTAGAAGTGTATTCTTTTAGCCTTAGTTTTTCCAGGAACTTGTTATTTCTCATTCGACTTTAATTGTGAGCCTTGCTGGGTAGAGTAGTCTTGGTTGTAGACCTTTGCTTTTCATTACTTTTCATTCTCTTGGAATATTTCTTGTCATTCTCTTCTGGCTTTGTGTTTCTGTTGAGAAATTAGTTGCTAGCCTTATCAGAGCTTGCTTTTGATAAAACTCCCTCACCCTGGATTGAGGCAGAAAGTGCTTACTGTAACTTCCTAAGATCTGGGCTAAACCTCCCAAGTATGGAGTGTAACCTGTTCAACCACTTTTCCCCTTGTCTGTAACATCTTTCTCTTTGAAGTTATTAGCAACATTTTTCCTTTGTTATCTGTAAAAGGTAACAGATAGTGAACCTGTGCATAGTAATTGAGGACCATTCACAATGTAAAGTACCCAGAAAAGCAATAAAAATCTGTCCAGGCAGGAGCCGGGACCCTCTCTCTCACTTAGGGAGAGGCCATGCCATCCCTTTTTCTCCACAGTACTTCTGTAGTCCGTGTGTATTTGTTCATAGCTGCCACAACACATGGACCCTGCCAGCCAGGATGCTCATCAGGGAAAGGGATTATTTTATTTGCAGCAGAAGACAGAAAATTCTATGCCCAGAGAGTTGTTAAAATGATAGCAACTTGGTGACAATCAGGCAATGCCAACATCTTTCAGGACCTAAAGACTGTGGGTGGGGACAAGGCTACACACAATAGCAAGCTACTTATCTCAGTCAGAACAAGAGGCCTTGCAAACACAGAAAGTAAACACCAAGACGAACTTACAAAGAGACTGAAATTTGAATACATTCTCTAAGCCACATAGATCCCTCAATAAAGGATGGAAGACTTAATGGTTCAAGGTGTTTGAGCACAACCAATCACTGGCTAACAAATAAACTATTTTGACCCAGGGGTGCCCTCTAAGAGGCAAGTCTTAAAAGTGAAAATAAGAATTAAAGGAAACCCAGATCACACAGAATTAGTCCAAGCAAGTCACCAAACAAATAAAAAAATGTCAGCAATAACTATCCTTTGGGTCAGGATCCAGATATGGCACATTATACAAACTATCCAGTAATCAATAAAAAATTATGAGACATGCAAAGAAACAGGAAAGCATGACCAATATATGAAAACAAAAACAGGCAACATAAATTGTCTCTGAAGTACTCCTGATGTTAGATGTAACAGACACAGACATCCAAGCAGCTATTACAAATATGTTCCAAAAACTAAAGGGCAAATTACAGAATTTTCAAAGTATTATGACAGTGCCTAATTAAATAGAGAATATCAATAAACAGATAAAAATTACCACAGAAGAAGCAAATAGAAATTCCAAAATTGAGAAGTATAATAGCTAAAGAGAAAATTCACTAGAAGAGCTCAACAGAAGAGTTCAGATGACATAACAAATAACAAGCAAACTGAAGACAGGTCAACCAAAATTATCTAATTAGAAAACCAGTAAGAAAATAAACAGACTCTGAGAGAATAGTGAAGCACCATCAAGTGTAACAACATATTCATAAAAGCAAAAATGAAAGAAGGAAAAAAAGAAGAAATATGTAAAGAAATAATGCCTGAAAATTTTCCAAATTTAATGAAACACATTCATGTTTCTCTTCCTCTCCTTCACCCTCCCTTTCCCTCTCTCTAAAAATAAATAAATAAAATCTTTTTTTAAAAAGACAAAGCAACAAGATGGTGGCAGAGTAGGAGAATTTAACTTACACCACCTTTCAAAATCAAGCTGAAAATAAAAAAGAGGAAGCATCCATTTGAAATAAATAACTGAAGACTACCTGAAGAGGAGATACTTAACCAAGGATGGGCAGAAACTGCCTCAAGACAAGTAGAAAGGGCAGGTATGTGAAAGGGACCAGGACTGCTTTCACGGTGGCAAGCCAAGGTGGCTGCATGGCTATGGGAGCTTTCTTTGGAGAGGAGTGAAGCCTGGACCTCAGACTGGGATCCCAAGCACAAAGAACCTCTATTGGGATCACCTGTCCATGCAGCATCCAGAGGTGAAAGGCCACAGGGGGGTGTTTTTGCCCCCCTGGAGAGAGACAGAGCCCTCTTGATTCAAAGCCACCTATTTCTTTCCTTTCCTGTGTTCTAAGGGGTCAATGTACTGTTTTCACATTCCCACCCACTCAACATTGGCTTGGTCAAAGGGAGGGCAACAGAGTCCAGAGTCACATGAGGAAAGTCTGCAGAGAGAGGCTTGAGGGAGAGTTGTGCAGGAGGGCTGCTGAATTCCTGATGCTAGAATATAACACCATTCCCCAGGAGCCATTTTTCTTGAGAAGAGCAAGACTCTACCAGTGGGAAAACAATTACCCTACCCTGTGGGAAGTACTTGCCCAAACCTCTGAAAGCCTCCTAGCTTCATTCTCTGGAATCCTGCTCATTCCACGCTGTGTCTTTTTTAAAATATTTTTCTTTTCTTACTTTCGTCCAGCCTGCATCTTATCTCTGGGTGAAGAGACAGCAACATAGGCAGACTCAGAGGTGTTAGAGACTGGCTTTAGGGCACGGCTATTCCATATACTTTCCTGAAAGTCAGAAAACCAGACTGGTGCTTCCCCTTCACTGGAGAGTGTAAGAACGCCCTCCCAGTTTCCAGCAAGCCCAAACAGTGGGCCCTGGAAGCCCCACCTGCTATCACACAAGGGGTTTTGTCCTGTCAAGTTCAGGGAAATAATCTGGGACAGACAAGACATGTGAACATACACCATCTTCCCCGAAGTCTGAACAGCACATCCCACAAGTGATCCAGGGATCTCATCCTCCCAATTCCACCAGAAGCCCTCATAGAAATAGACAACTCAGTAGCTACACTAAGACTCATCACAGGACTGCAAGCAGAGGCAGGTCGAGGTAGTTCTGGTAGTGCCTTCAGTCATTATTTGACCCACCCCTGAGCCCTGAGCTGATAAAAGTCAGACTTACAGAGCAGCAAGGTCCATCCCAAATGCAGTCATACTTGAAGAAGACAGTCACAAACTGTGGATTATTTGTTGCTTCAAACAGACTGCCTAAACCTAGACTGGACAGCATTTAATATTGGCTTGTACCAGCTGCAGACAACATCAGAATTGTAGCCAGAGGATGAACCGAGCAGGCAAGCAATACCCTATGCTGAGACTGTTAAAGAACAGACCCAGTGCGTAGGACAATATACTATTACTGAATAGATCCACCATTGTGCTCTGGGGGAGTCCCACCCTATACTAGGTTCACCTTGCCCACCGCCGGGGAAAAATGTCTCTCAATGCCAGAGATTGGTGAAAAGGAAAGGGATTATTTATTTAAAGAGTTATACAAACTTAAGAGAAATAACTTAATGTCTTCACTGAGATTCCAAAATCCTTTAGAATACCCACAAATACACAGTCCTTCCTTCTCTCTCTGCCCAATCCAGGATACCGTATCTCAGAAAAAGTAGAAGTGTGTGGTTCTTCTCTGCTCAAGCCCCGTGGTCCCAAAAAGACCCCTCATGCCTGCTGTGCCTGGGTTTAAATCCCAGTGCCAATCTTCCTCTGCAGCACCATTTCCAACTCCTCCCATAATTGGCCACAGCTGCCAGGATTCTCGTATTTTTTCCAGCTTTACTGGACTTCCATAGTAAGTCCAGGCAGGTGTGGACCTGTAGTATGGAGCCAATCATCTCCAAGCTCTCACACAGGCACTGTAACCAGGAGGAGTTGCCTCCTAGTTACATCATGGGCTGAAGTCATTCCCATCCCCTGGCTCAAAGTATGGCCACAGCTGTTTAACAAATCTATGAAACCAGTTAAAGGTTATTCATATGTTAAATGACTGTTCTAGTGGTTATCCGCAAAACTGTTGCTATTCAAAACAACTGTCAATGGCCCTGATCCATGCATCCCATCCCCCAGCTCAGACTTGTGGGGGTGAGGACATCGTACATATATATACATATATATATATAATTTCCTGGACACCAAGTACTGGAGCCCATTACAAATCCCTATTTAGTGCTCCCAACTTGGCTGCACCCTATTACAAGATGGATTCCACTTTCTTTCATTATTTTTGTTATTTTTTTCTTTCACATAGCTTTGTATTTTTCCTTTTTTTTCAAAATTTTTCTTAATGTTTTATCTCAAACCTTGTATTCTGCTCTTCTATTATTCCATTTTGCCTTCTTCCTTCCTTTTCTTATTTTTTAATTTTTTTAAGATTTTATTTATTTATTTAGAGGGGAAGGAGAGAGGGAGAGAAACATCAATGTATGGTTGCCTTTTGTGCATCCCCTGCTGATAGTTAGCCTGCAAGGAACCGGCCTGCAACCCAGGAATGTGCCCTGACTGGGAATCGAACCACGATCGTCTGGTTCTCTTATTTTTTTAAATCATAGTTTTCCCCTTTCCGTGTACTTTTGTTGCAATTCCCTGTTTCTACTCCTTACTCTTATTGCTTCTCCTTCCTATATCCTCTCATAATTTTTTCCTTTGGTCTTATTAAATTCTTGTTTTGCTTATAATATTATATTCATTTCCATTTTTATTATTCTTTGCTCTTTATGATGGATTTTGCTGGAGTTTTTTTCCTTTTGTTTGTGTGGGATTTGTTTTCTGTGTGGTTTAGCTTGGTTCTGTCAGCAGTGGTACAAAAGTGTAAAAGACATTGAGGGGCTGAGCCTCTCAGTCAGCTAACTGGAGGGGAGAACCCACCTAACAAAAATCAAGACCCATATAAAACAGGAGAACCCACATAAACCACACATGGGGCATTCCTAAAGCATCCAGCTCAGAAGATCAAGGAAGCTACACAATTCAGTCCTACAGGACTCCTACCATATAAGGCAACCCTACAAACACAGAAAGTCAAACAAGATCTCTATAATATGTAGAAACAAACACAAAAGTCACCTAATATGGGGAGAAAAAGGAACAACAACCAGACAAAAGAAAAGGAGGAATCCACAGAAAAGGGCTCATTGAAATTGAGGCAAGCAAATTATCAGCCATAGAATACCAAGTAGTGGTTATAAAAATGCTCAAGAAATTTAGTGAGAACAACAAGGAACTTAGTTGTAACTATATCAGCATGAAAAAGGACATAGAAACCTTGAATGACAACCAGTGGGAAATGAATAATGTAATATCCGAAATGAGAGAAGGTATTAAAAGGAACAGAGCAAACAGCCAACAGTACCCCAGCACATACAAAAATGGGAGACCAAAATTTGTAGCAGACATTGAAAACCCAGATGGTACAGAGAGTGCTTCAGGACAATAAGGTCCCAGGGACTAGCGTGGGGACCAAGGTGACTGTAGTCTCAGGCCCAGTGCCCACCAGGTCTGCCACAAGGTTCTTGGGAGAGAGCTGGGTTAACTGTTCCATCCCCAGCCAAACAAGGTTTGAGCAGCACTGGGAGAGACCTGGTTGCTTGAAGTCGTAGAGAGGGGAATAAGGACTAAGTGGCAAACACACAGGGGCTGTGAGAACCCACAGAGTATGTGGACGCAGGTTGGGGAGAGTTGAGAGTTGCCCTGTGATGGGCCCTGACCCTGATAGTCACAGGTCTGGCTGAAGAATTGGGCTGTGCAAGAGGCCAGGACACTGTACGGAGCAGCAGGCTTGAGTAGGAGGAATTTCTCAAAAAGAAAAAGTGAGAAAAGAGACAGTTTGGGGAATTCTCCTGCACTCCAGCCTCCTCCATACCCAGCTGGGCAGTGCTTCAGAGGGGACACAAGAAGCCCTGTGCACCCCCATTGCACTGGGAAGGGTGCATGCCCAAACCCACTGGGCCAGAGGCAGCCTGGCAGGGCATGCGCACCCACAACCCAGGGAGAGTGCATTCTGCAGAAGGCCTGGTTCCCAGGCTCACGGCCCCATGGAGAGACACCAGGCTAGTTCCGGGGAGAGTGCTGACTGAATGCTAATCAGGAAAGAAGAAAAGACCCCCAGCCTACTACAGCCAGCAAGACCAGAAAAAACCATGTGGCCAGTTTGAAACCAGCAAGAGGTTTTGTTTTTTTAACCAATTTTTAATATTTTAATTTTAATTATTTTATCTCTCAATTCCTTTATCCTCTCTCTCCTTCTTTCTTGTTTTATTCCTTCTCCCTTTCTTTCCAATTTTATCTCTTCTTCCATCCATTTTCTGCTTTTTTTTTAATACCCACAAGTGAGACAATAAAAACTGGAACTATGAAAAGACCCAGAGTTAGACCCAAAGAGGGGACATCACAACAGCTGAGACAGTGTGGCAAATTTCACTTTGCTATTACAGAGAACCTGCAAGTTATTGCATATTTGTATTATCATTTTTTGCATTACTCTTACATCTTTTATTTTAATAGTAGTTTTGTATTCCTCTTCTTTCTGTTTAGTGTCCTTTGATTGGTTGGTTATATTGTATCATTTGACAGGTTTCCCCTGTTCCCTCTTTCACAGTGTATTACTAATTTACTGTCCTTCACTTCACTTGTGTTTCATTAGCACACTACTCAAGGTCTGATACTCCCTATTCTTGTTATCCAGATCACATAGATTCTGTCATATGATTGCTGCTCTAATATTATTGTAAATAATGGCTGTTTCATACAGTTGTAAACACTACATAACACCCCTCCCAGATATTATCCCACTTCATGGTTTCCTGAACTCTATTACTATAGCGGTTAACACTATTCTCTCACACACTACACCTATTTACTATCCTTTACTCTTACCTTACCTCAGAATCTGACCTCCCACAAATTCTGCGCCTTCTAGATTCAACTCACAATCATCCCCTTCCCAACAAGAGTCTTATCTTCTTTCCATACTTTCTAAAAAGTGGCTATTTGGGTAGAATATCATGGTTAACCATATACATAGCCAAAGGATCTCCTATCTCTTCTCTACCAGCTGCTACTGTAAATATCATAAAATACTCTCTTGCTGTCTTAAATCATTTTGTCTTCCCCCTCCAACTGACCACAAAAAAAGAGTAGGTAGGAGCTGTGAACACCGGGATACCCACTGGAAGAAGAAACCCAACAACAAAGGAATCAGCAATAGATAACAACAAAAAAAGGTGAAGGAGGAAGTGGAAGCCACACTAACCTCAATCCAGGACCTATCTGGAAATGCAACTAGTGGAGAAATTACCCAGAACAAACAAAACTGAACAAGAGCAAGAGAGAATCCTCAAAACTTTGTATACGTGGAAGAACCAGCTTCAACACAACCTGCCCTCACAGAAAAAAATAAGAGAGGTGGTAGAAAGAGTGACCCTTAGTTAACCAGCTGGTGGGAAGGACCCACCAAAAAAAGACCCAACAATAATCAAAATGCAAAGACAAACACAAAGCCAACTTAAAGGAAAGCCCAAGACCAGTGAGCTCAGAAGATCAAGGAGACTGCACCACTGAATCTCACAAGTACTCTACCACAGAAGTACACACCACAAAACCAGGGAGCCAGAACAGATCAAGAAGCTGAAGCTAACGAGCTGAAGCTGAACAGAACAGGGAGCTGAAGCTAACGAGAAGAGTCTCACAAACAACTGGAAGACAAACAAACAATAACCAAATGAAAGGAAAGAAGGAAGCCTCAAAAAGAATGCTAAACGAAATAGAGGCAAGCAAACTATCAGATATTGAACTCAAAGCAATGGTTGTGAGGAAGCTCAATGAGCTCACAGTGAATTACCAGAAACTACAGGGAAACTACCATGGACTCATGAAAACTATAACATGAAAAAGGAAATAGAAACTATCAACAAGGGCCAAGAAAGAATGAAGAATACAATTTCTGAAATGAAAAACACAGTAGAAGGAATCAAAAACAGGCTGAATGGAACGGAGGAACGAATCAGAATGCTGGAGAACAAGGGAGAAAAAAATATGCAGAAAGAGCAAGAAAAGGAAAAGAAACTCAGAAAGAATGAAGAGAGATTAAGAGAAAAACGGGACAACATGTAACGTAATAATATCCATGTAGTAGAGATACCAGAAGGAGAAGAAGAAGAACAAGGGATAGAAAACCTGTTTGAAAAAGTAATGATGGAAAACTTTCCTAATTTGATGAGAGAAAAAGTCACACAAATCCAGGAATCTCAGAGAGTCCCAATCAAGAGGAACCCAGAGAGGCCCACTTCAAGACACATCATAATTGAAATGGCAAAAATTCAAGACAAACAGAGAATCTTAAAGATAGCAAGGGACAAACAGGAAGTAACATACAAGGGAGCCCCGATAAGGTTGGCTCCTGACTTCTCAATGGACACACTCCAAGCAAAAAGAGAATGGCAAGAAATATTCCAAGTAATGAGAACCAGAGGCCTGCAACCAAGGCTACTTTACCCAGCAAGGCTCTCAATCAAGAAGAAGGCCAAATAAGGAGCTTCCAAGACAAAAGAAGTCTAAAAGAATACACCTCCACCAAACCAGCTCTGCAAGAGATGCTAAAGGGACTGCTTTAAGGAACGGAATGAGAGAGAGAGAGAGAGAGAGAGAGAGAGGAGTACAGGTTAAAAAAATGGCAATGAATAAGTACCTATCAATAATAACCTTAAACATAAATGGATTAAATGCTCCAATCAAAAGACATAGAATAGCTGAATGGATAATAGCTGCATGACCCACACATATGCTGCCTACCAAAGACCCACCTCAGGAAAAAAGACCTACACATACTGTAAGTAAAGGGCTGGAGACAAATTTTCCAAGCAAATGGACAGGAAGAAAAAGCTGGGGTAGCAATACTCATATCAGACAAAATCGACTGCAAAAAAAAAAAAAGCCACAAAGAGAGATCCAGAAGATCACTTCCTAATACTAAAGGGAAGAATCCCTCAAGAAGACATAAACATTGTAAATGTATATGCACCCAACATAGGAACACCCAAATACATAAAGAAAAATTGGAGGACTTCAAGAAACATATTGACAGCAACACAAGTATAGTAGGAGATTTGAACACCCACTGTCAAAAATGGACAGATCTTCCAAACGAAATATCAACAAAGATATTGCAGCATTGAACAACACCCTAGATGAAATGGACCTAACTGATATATATATAAAGCCCTTCATCCCAAAGAAACTAAATACACATTCTTTTCAAATGCATATGGAACATTTTCAAACAGAGACCACATGACAGGACACAAAACAAGTCTCGACAAATTCAGAAAAATTGAAATCATACCAAGCATTTTCTCTGAACACAAGGGACTGAAATTGGAAACCAACCCCAAAGGAAAAAACCCAAAACACCCAAAAGCATGGAGACTGAATGATATGCTATTAAACAACGAATGGGTCAAGATTGAAATTAGAGAAGAAATCAAAAAGTTTCTGGAAACAAACAAATCTCACAACAACCAAAACTTATGGGACACAGTGAAGGCAGTCCTGAGAGGGAAGTTCGTAGCAATACAGGCTTACCTAAAGAAGATAGAAACATTTCAAACAAACAACCTAACCCAACGCCTGCAACAACTCGAGAAACAGCAACAAAGACAGCCCAGAGCAAGTGCAAGAAAGGAATAACCAAGATCAGAGCAGAATTAAATGACATAGAGACGAAAAACACAATTCAAAGGATCAATGAATCCAGGAGTTGGTTTTTTGAAAAGATAAACAAAATAGACAAGCCTTTAAGTAGGCTCATCAAGAAAAGAAGAGAGAGGACACAAATAAACACAATCAGAAACGAAAGAGGAGAGATTACAACTGACACCACAAAAATACAAAGGATTGTAAGAAATTACTGTGAAGAACTGTATGCCAAGAAATTTGAAAACCTAGGTGAAACAAACAAATTTCTAGAAAAATATAATCTTCCAACAGTCAATGAAGAAGAAGCAGAAAGCTGAAGAAACCAATAACAGCAAATGAAATTGAAGCAGTAATCAAAAAACTCCCATCACACAAAAGCCCTGGACCAGATGGATTCACAGGACAATTCTACAAAGCTTTTAAGGAAGAGCTAACCCCTATTCTTCACAGACTATTTCAAAAAATCCAAAAGGAGGGAAAACTCCCCAACTCTTTTTATGAAGCCAGCATCATCCTAATTCCAAAGCCTGATAGAGACACAACAAAGAAAGAAAACTACAGGCCAATATCACTGATGAACATAGATGCTAAAATCCTCAATAAAATATTGGCAAATCAAATCCAACAATGCATCAAAAAGATCATACACCACGACCAAGTGGGATTCATCCCAGGGATGCAAGAATGGTTCAATATTCGTAAATCAGTAAATGTAATACATCACATAAACAGAAGCAAAGACAAAAACCACATGATCATATCAATAGACGTGGAAAAAGCTTTTGATAAGGTACAACACCCATTTATGATAAAAGTACTCAGCAAAATGGGAATAGAGGGAGCATTCCTCAATATAATAAAGGCTATATATGAGAGACCTACAGCCAACATCGTACTCAATGGGCAAAAACTAAAAGCTTTTCCACTAAGATCAGGAACAAGACCACTTTCTTGTTCCTGGGCAAACTAAAGCAAAGAAGAAATTAGGACATTCTCGTGGGCGAGTGATGGGAGAAAGGGATAATGGGAGTTTTGCTTCTTTGGATGCTGCACTTTCTTATTAGAATAAAGTTGACCCTTGAACAAGGCAGGCAGTTTGGAGCACTAACCTTCCATCCAATCAAAAATCCGATATAACTTTTGACTCTTCCCAGATTTAACTACCATCAGCCCTCTGTCAGGGGGTGGGAGGATTGGTTCCAGGACACCCAGAGCTACCAAAACCTGTGGATGCTCAAGTGCCCTAGATAAAATGCTATGTAGATCAATGCATACAATCAGCCCTCCACATCTCTGGACCCCCAAGTGATGATCAAAAATGGTACAGGTATTTATTGGGGCAGGGGGAGGGAGGAATCCGCCTATAATTGGACCTGTGTGGTTCAAATCCCTGCTGTTCAAGAATCAACTGTAGGCATAGGAAAGTACATAATGTATGAGTCCATTATATGACATTTTAGAAAATGCAAACTAAACTGTAGTGACAGAAAACATATCAGTGGTTGCCGGGGGTTAAAGGCCCTTAAAAAGGGGTAGAGAGAAATTTTGGTGGTGACAGAAATGTTCTGTATATTGACTGTAGCAATGGTTTCACAGAACACAAATTTGTTACTGAATTGTACCTCTTAAATACATGTAGTTTATTCTATGTAAATTATACCACAAAAAAGGTGATTTAAATTTATTAAAATAACAAAACATATAATCAATAATAATAATGTCTCACTCTATTTTACCAAGCACTTTCAAATGCTATAAAAGGGGTAGAATATTAATAATCCTAATTTAAAGGCAATAAGGATACAGATATAAACAAGAGAGACCATGTACCTGCCCTTTTGAGTGTACATTCTGTTTAGAGAGAGACAATAAAGAAATAAATGTAGCCAGTACTTGAATGAGTAGGATTCCAAAGAGTGGAATTTCAACAAAAAAATATACTCCACTTCCTCACTGTTTGGGCAAACCAGCCATGTGAAATGCTCTTTCATCCATTGGGTGAAATATTGGACCCACTCAGATAATAAAAAGTCCTCTGATCATTTTTGGTCCAAGTATGGACTTAAGTTAGTAAAATTACCAAAATCCTATATTCAATATTCTGAACTTCTACCATTTCCCAACTAGGGCTTCCCTCTAGTGAGAATTAGGAAAAGGGTTTAGTATTATACTGCTTCTCCAATTGCTATATTGTCTCTAGCTCTCAAACTTACAGCAGGGACAGAAAATAAGTTAATGGTTATAAAAGGTCTTACTTGACTAGTATACCATAATTTGGTATGCTTCCTCTCACTGTGGCAATAACACAATGTTAATTTCATCTCTGGGCTTGTCAAATTTCTAAGCTATCACTTTTCCTTGGGAAGTATACATGGGGTCCTTATTTACCTCCCACCAACCACAGGTATATCTCACCTGCAGACTCTTCTTGCAGCTCTTTCTGGTTGGCCTCATCCCCTGTAAGTCCCACATATGAGGCCTTTGCTTCTACCTGTGATGTGTTCTGAAAGATGAGAAAGGGCCAGTCTTAAACAAAGTGAGGGGAAGAGTATTCCAGGAAGAAGAAACAGGTAATACACAGAGCTTTGCATGATTAAGGAACAGAGAAGCAGCCTGTGTGGCTTGTCCATAGTAATCAAATAATAGAATATGAAAAGGTGCATTTGGCCAAGTACACAGGAGTTAGAAATAGTAGAGCCAAGTAGGTCTGGCCATGTGTGCACACCATGAAATTTTAGATATATTTGGTGAAGAAAGTGATATGTATACAGTGCAAGTTTAAAATGAAAATAAAACAGAATTAAAAGATTGTTTACCTGTCAAATAATATTATATTTAGTCTGAATAAAAATATTTAACAATGGCTAGGAAGTGGCAGAAAAACATTTACACTTTACATGGCTAACAGAACTATAATTTTTTTAAAAAACTGTCATGTACTGAGCTCTTACGGAGTATCAGGGGGCTTGCATATACTACCCTAATCCTCACAATAAGCTTGCACTAAGGTGGGTATTATACTTAGAGTACAGGTGATGATGCTGATGCTCACAGATGTCAAATGATTTGCTTAAGACAAGGCATCATGGCCAGCATTCAAGTTCAGGTCTTCTTGTCTGCAAAGCACAAACCGTTTTCACTTTGTCACTAGGGAGTTAGATATAGAGGTAAGTGATAGGGGATAGATAGATAGATAGATAGATAGATAGATAGATAGATAGATAGATTCTAGTCATTCTAAAAACATATTTGGTGCAATCATTCTACTCACACCACTCTTTCCTAAAATATATATATATAAAGAAAAATCATTTATTTCTTGAAATTCCACCTTTAATGCTTTTTTAAAACATTAAAGTAATCTAGATATTCAAAGAAGAGGGCAACAACTAAGTAAATTATAATAAACTGACACATCACCCTGGCCAATGTGGCTCAGTTGGTTGGAGCATTATCCCATACACCAATATGTTGCAGGTTACATCGCCAGGTGGGGCACACACCTAGGTTGTGGGTTCAATCCCCTGTTAGGGCATATACAAGAAGTAACCAATAGATGTTTCTTTTTCACTCTGATGTTTTCCCTTCCCTTCCCTTCCCTTCCCTTCCCTTCCCTACTCTTCTCTCCTCATCTCTTTTCTCTTCTCTCTCTCTCTCTTTACCTCCCATCCTCCCTCCCTCATTCCCTTTCTCTCTATATAAAAGCAAAGAAAAAATGTACTCAGGTGAGGATAAAAAAATAAAATAAGATAAATAAGCTGATACTCTGAGTACATCCACATGTATCTTGTAACCACTATAGTGCCTGATCATTAGCAGATGACAAATAAATACAAATTATATTCTTATATTCATAAGAAATACATAATAATGCCATGGCTGATGTAGCTCAGTGGATTGAGCATGGGCCTGTGAAGCAAAGGGTCACTGGTTTGATTCCCAGTCAGGGCACATGCCTGGGTTGCAGGGCAGGTTCCCAGTAAGGGACACATGAGAGGCAACCACACATTGATGTTTCTCTCCCACTCTTTCTCCTTCCCTTCCCCTCTCTCTAAAAATAAACAAATAAAATTTAAAAAATAAATGAATACATAATAATGTAGAAATTCCTTTATTACAATTTTAGGTGACTAAAAAAAGTACAAAAATAAATTTACAGAAACCATAATGAACCCAGCTATGTAAAAATATGAAGGGAAAGAGATATACTAAAAGATTAATAATGGATAGTAGCAGTATTAGTTGTGTGAATTATAGACTTTTTTCCTTCTGTATATATTTATATATTTTTATCTACCTCTCATATTTTCTGGTTTTCCATAATTGGTATATGTTATCTTTATAATCAGATTATAAAGAAATGAGATGAACTGAAAAGCAATATGTGAAAAATGTCATGTTTGGTGATGCAAAATATAAGGGCTTTGGGAAGTAAGAGGAGGCTTGGGAAGTCTTCTTGGAGGAAGTGAGGCTTGTGCTGTACCTTGAGTGTTTGAGAGGACTGAGGCAAGGGAAAGAGACAAGGAGGACCTTTTAATCAAGCAAAGAGAAATGCCAGTGCTAAGATGTGGAAGAAGGAAAACACAGGGAGTCACCCAATTGAACTAGTACAGGAAGTTTAACTTGTGAAGAGAAGCAGAATACATGTTGAATTTGGAAACAGGTCTGGATTGCTGGAAGCCTTAAATGTCAGGTCTTGAACTTATGGTTCTACCTGGTGGGAGGGGGCGGGGTGGCAGGCAGTGTGGTACAAGATATAGTCGCACCCTTCTAGCCAACTTCCATCCCTCTAACTGAGGTCAGAGTGATAATAAGGGACCAGATCAGATTGGGCAGTTGTTCTCAATAAAGTGGATTTTGTTCCCCAAGGGTCATTTCACAATGTCTGGAGATGGTTTTGATTATTATAACTGGAGAGGAGGTGCTACTGACACTTAGTAGGTAGAGGCTGGGAATACTGTACACATCCTGTGCTGCACAACACAGTTCCAGCCCCAAAATGTCAATAGTGCTTAAATTGAGAAGCCTGATGTAAGACCTGTTAGATACGAGGACTCTGGTTTTTATTGTGACATGGAAAATAATTGGAAGATTTTGAGAAAAGAAGGGGCATGACCTGACTTGTGTTTTAAATGGGTTAATCTGGCTTCTGTGTTGATAACATACCGAATAAAGGTAAGGGCAGAACCAGGAGACAATTTCAATAATCCAGGTGGGAAGTAATGATGGCTTGGACCAGACCAGACTGGTAGCCCTGAAGATGGAAACAACTTGACAACTTCAGGACACATTTTTTAAGACAGAGCCAACACAATTTGCTGACAGATTGTAAGTAGATGAGATGAAGAAAAGTCATAACACAGATATTTGGCTGATGAATTTTGGTTTGCAGATGAATTTCCATGAACAGAGATGAGAAAGGCTATAGAAGGAATATATTTGGGAGGACCATGAGGAACCCAGTTTATGACATGACAGGTTAAGCTCGAGATGTCTATTAGATACCAAAATGCTGTTGATGAGTAGACAACTGGACACAGGACTCTGGAGTTCAGGAGAGAGGGCAGGCTGAAAATATCAATTTAGAAGGACTAGCATACAGATGAGATAAGCTAGGAAGTGCATGTAGAAAATAGAAGAGATTTAAAGAATAAACAAACTCCAGGGAGTACAGGAAGATAAAGAGAAAACAACAAAGGGTGTTGAGAAGGAGCTGCTGAAAGAAGGTGCTGCTTAAGAAACCAAGCTAAAAGAGAGTTTCAAAAATGAGAGAAAGATCTGCTCCATCACATGCCCCTCTTTAGTCAAGTCAGATGAAAACTGAAAATTGACTATTGGATTTAGCAATGGGGAGGTCATTTGTGACCTTTGATAAATGCTGTTTTGGTGTTAAAGCCATATTTGTGTTAAGGCAAAAGAGAATGAGAGAAGTGCTATAAATGATTGGTTAGAACTGGGTTAGTAGCTAAGAGGAGAGTGCAGTCAAGAGAAGATTATTTTTAATGAAAGGCATGCAGACAAGTTTATGTGCTGATGGGAATGATCTACTAAAGAGAAAAATGGTGCTACAGGAGAGAGGAGGAAATACTAGAGCGATATCTTTGGATTAGAAGAAAAGGATGGAACCTAGTAGACACGTGGAGGGATTGGCGTCACAAATAGTTTATTCCTAGTAGTATCAAAAGAAAAAGTAGAATATATAAACACAGTTGGAAGTAGGTGGACAGATGTGTTGGTGACAGTGTGTGAAAGTTCTCTTCTGATAACTTTAGATTTCTTCAGTGAAATGTGAAGTAAATTATTAGCTGAGAGAGAGGATATTATCTGAGGGAAAGAGAGTATGAGGGATTGAGAGAGATGAGAATGTATCCACTAGTTATCTTGGAGAATGGGCCAATGAGTGAACTAAATAAATATAATAGGAGTATTGGACAGCATTAGCATCTCAACCTAAAGTTAGTGATCATGAAGAGGTGATGTCACCGAAACAGCAGTGTAGGAGACCTCAGCCTCCATCCTCCACAAACATCATCAGTTAGTTACCCACAAACAAAAACAGCTCTGGAAGGGCTCCAGAGTCCACCTAAGAAACTTCAGCAACACAATGAAACAAAAAACTGAGAGCAACTGTACAAAAAGTGAAGGAAGAACAGCTTCATTCTGCCTGTATCACCCCATCTCGCAAGCCAGTCTTGCTCAGTGCCAAAAGGAAACTCCCAGGCTAACAAGAGTTCCCCGAGCTGGGAAAAGAGGACTCAAGTGAATAATTACTTTTCCTAGACTTTCAGGGCACTACACCAAGGACCCACTTTGGTTTCACCCCATTCAGAGGCCAGCAAAGCTAAAACATACAGACACAAGGGGATGTGTTTCAAGACCCCCAGTGGATACCTGAAATTGTAGATAGTACCTAACCCTATATATACTTTTTTCTATATATACATACCTTTGATAAAGGTTAATTTATAAATTAAAAGCAGTAAGCAATTAACAACAATAGTTAATAGTAAAATACAACAGGTATAACAATATACTGCAATACAAGTTATGTGAATAGCTTTGGAGCTGTTATTAAGTAAAATAAGGGTTAAAACAAGCACTGCAATACCACAATAGTCCATTTGAAAACTGAGATGGCTACTAGGTGACTAGTGGCCAGGTAGCATACACAATATATATATGCGGGCAAAGGGATGATTTACTCCCAAGTGGGATGGAGCAGGATGGCATAAGATTTCATCACACTACTCAGAATGAAATGCAATTTAAAATTTATAAGTTATCTCTGGATTTTTTTCCCAGTGATTCTGCTGATTTTATTTTATTTTTTAAGTATATTTTACTGATTATGCTATTACAGTTTTCCAAATTTTTCCCCTTTATCCTTCCTCTGCCCTGCACCCCACAACCATCCAGGATTCCGACCCCCCCTTAGTTCATGTCCATGGGTTGTATATATAGGTTCTCTTACTTCTCTGTTTCCTATACCAACTTTTACCTCTACCCATCTATTTTATGTCTACCATTAATGCTTCTTATTCCCTGTACCACCTGGTCCCCACTCTTCCCCTTCCCCTGTCCACTGAAAACCCTCCATATGATGTCCATTTCTGTGATGGACATCACAGAATTCTGTTCCTGTTCTAGTTATTTGCTAAGTTTGTTTTGTTTTTCTTAGGTTCAGTTGTTGATAATAGTGACTTTGCTGTCATTTTACTGTTCATAGTTGTGACCTTCTCCTTTTTCTTAGACTAGTCCATTTAACATTTCAAATAATAAGGGCTTGGTGATGATGAACTCCTTTAACTTGACCTTATCTGGGAAACACTTTATCTGCCCTTCCATTCTAAATAAAAGCTTTGCTGGATAGAGCAATCTTGGGTGTAGGTCCTTGCCTTTCATTACTTCAAATACTTCTTTCCAGCACCTTCCTGTCTGTAAGGTTTCTTTTGAGAAATCAGCTGATAGTCATATGGGCACTCCTTTGTAGGTAACTGTCTCCTTTCCTCTTGCTGCATTTAAGATTCTCTCTTTAACTTTAATCTTGGGTAACTTAATGATGATGTGCCTTGGTGTGTTCCTCTTGGAGTTCATCCTTTTCAGAGCTCTCTGGGCTTCCTAGATTCCTGGAAGTCTGTTTCCTTCACCAGATAGGGGAAGTTTTTCTTCATTATTTGTTCAAATAAGTTTTTAACATCTTGCTCTTCTTCCTCTCCTTCTGGCACCGCTATAATTCTGATATTAGAGCATTTAAAGTTGTCCCAGAGTTTCCTCAGCATTTTTCCTCAGAGTTTTCTCAGAGTTTTCTCTCTTTTTTTTAACTCTTGTTTCTTCATTCTGTTCCAGTTGGATGTGTATTTATTTCTTTTGTTCTGAATCATTGGTTTGAGTACTGGTTTCCTTCCTTTCATTGTTGGTTCTTTGTATATTTTGCTTTATTTCACTTTGGGTAGCCTTCATTTGTTCCTTCATTTTGCAACTGAGCTCAGTCAGTTCTGTGAACACCCTGATTACCAGTGTTTTGAACTCTGCATCAGATAGGCCAGCTATCTCCTCATCACTTAGCTCTTTTTTGGGGGAGTTTTGACCTGTTCTTTCATTTGGGCCATATTTCTTTGCCTTGGCACACCTGCTATGTTGTAAGGAGACAGTGTCTTAGGTATTCACCTGGGCAAGACAACCCTCCTTGCTGCCTTGGGGCGCTGTCTGTAGGGTAGGGGCCAGAGAGGGAACAATGCAGCTGGCTTGCTCCACTCTAGCCCCACTTTCCAACACATTCTGTCATGTGAGACTGGGACTTTCTCCCGCTGTTTTCTGCAGCAGTTTTCGGCTATCTTAGAGTCTTTAGTTTCCCCTTCAACCAGCCCTGCCTTGCCCACATAGTCCGCTGCCTTACCACATGGGTCTTTTCTGCTGGGCTGCCCACCTACCCATCTCGGTGAATGTTTCTTTAACTCCTTGGTTGTTAGAGTTCCATGCAGTTTGATTTTCTGGTATTTATGGTCGTTTATTGTTTTTAGATTGGTTGTTATTTTTCTTTTGGTTGTGTGAGGTAGAAAATAGTTTCTACCCATGCCTCCAACTTGG
Source organism: Sturnira hondurensis (assembly GCF_014824575.4). Classification (NCBI taxonomy): domain Eukaryota; kingdom Metazoa; phylum Chordata; class Mammalia; order Chiroptera; family Phyllostomidae; genus Sturnira; species Sturnira hondurensis. The sequence continues at coordinate 373,784 of NW_028077382.1, read as the reverse complement.
CCAGAACTCCTGGAATTTTTCATTTAATATTTCTCGACCAGAGTTGACCACAAGTCACTGAAACTGCCGAAAGCAAAACTACAGATAAGGGGGCACTAGTGTAGTTATCATTGGTGTTCCAGGAGGAAAAGAGAGGGAGGAAAAAAAAGCAAAAAGCTCATTTAAAGAAAGAGAAAAACACTGAGACCTTTCCAAACCCAGGGGGAGATTTAGACATCCATGTTCATCAAATTAATAGCTATCCCCCAATATCAATCCAAAATAGTCTTATTCAAGACACATTATAATAAAACTGTCTAAAATCAAACACAGAGAGAGATTTTTAAAGCAAAAAAAAGAGAGAAAAAATCTTATGCAAGAAAAACCTATAAAGCTATCGAGCAGATTTCTCAGCAGAAATCTTGTAGGCCAGGAGAGAATGAAATGATACATTGAAAGTACGTAAAGAGCCCTGGCTGGCATAGCTAAGTGGATTGAGCATGGGCCTGTGAACCACAGGATCGTGGTTTGATTACCAGTCAGGGCACATGCCTGGGTTGCAGGCCAGTTCCCAGCAGGGAACTCACGAGAGGCAACCATACATTGATACTTCTCTCCTTCTCTCCTTCCCTTCCCCTCTAAAAATAAATAAATAAAATCTTTAAAAAAAAAAGAAAGTACATAAAGAGAAAAACTGCCAACCAAGAATAAACTAGAAGGCAAAGTTGTCTTTCAGAAATAAATGTGAAATACTTTCTCAAACAAACAAAGACCGAGGGATTTTATTACCATTCAGCTTGCCTACCAAAAAAAAAAAAAACTGAGAGGATTTCTTCAAGCTAAAATGAAAAGACACTAGTATCATGACAACATACAAAAATATAAAGGTAAAGGTAAGAATATAGTCAGATTTAGAATACACTAACGTTTTGACATGGTGATATGTTAACTGCTTAACTCTAGTATAAAGGTTAAAGGAAAAAGTATTAAAATAACAATAGCTATAATAATTTGCTAATGAAATACACAGTATAAAAAGATGAACATTGTGATACCAAAACCATGAAAGGGTGACAGTAAAAGCATAGAGTTTTGTATGCAATCAAAGTTAAGTTATTAGCTTAAAATAGACTGTTAGGTCTATAAGAAGTTTCAAAGAAGTCTCAGAATAATAACAAAACAAAAACCTATAATTACACAAAAGACAAAGAGAAGTGAATCAAATCATACCACAATAAATTATCAATTCACAAAAGAGGACAGCAAGAGAGAACAAAAGGAATGAAGGAACTAAAAATTATCCAGAAAAAATTTAACAAGAGGGAAATAGTGAATAGTTACCTATCAGTAGTTACTTTAAATGTAAATGGATTAAATTCTCCAGTCAAAAACACAGAATGTATGAATGGATCAAAAAAAAAACAAGAACCACCCCCCAGTGGAAAAATAGATAAAGAAAATATGGTATACGTAGTCAAAGAAATATTATTCAGCAGTAAAAAAGAACAAAATCTTGCCATTTTCAACAACATGGATGGACCTAGAGGGCATTGTGCTGAGTGAGATAAGTCAGAAAAAGAAAGACAAATGCTGTATAATTTCACTTGTATGTGGACTCTAGAGAACAAAAGAAATAAAGCAAAACAGAAACAGACTTAAGGATACAGAGAACAAACTAATGGTTGGGAATTTGGAGAGAAGAGTGGAAGACTGGTTGAAAAGGTGAAGATGAATAAGAAATACAGACTTCCAGATATAAAATAAATAAGTCACAGGATATAATGTACAACACAGGGAACATAGTTAATAGCATTGAAATAACTGTGGACAGTGATAGATGGTTACTAGACATATCATGGTGATGACATTGTAAAGTATATAAATGTAGAATCACCTGTAGACCTGAAACTAATATAATATTGCATATCAACTATACTTTAATTTAAAAAATAAAAATAATTTAAAAACAAGGCCCAAGAACATGTGGCCTACAAGAGACTTGCTTCAGCCTCAAGGACACACACATACAAATGGATACTAAAAGAGAGACGGGGGTAGCTATACTTATATCAAACAAAAACAGACTTTACATCAAAGACTGTAATGAGACAGAGAAGGTCATTATAATAATAATGGAGTGAATCTGTCAGGAGGATATAACAATTTAAATATCCATGCATGCAAATTTTAAATGTACTTACCAAACTCTAACCTGAAAGAGGGAATGCACAATAATACAATAAGAGTAGAGGACCACTTTCAACAGCGGGTAGACTATCTAGATGGAAAATCAATAAGGAAATATTAAACTTGAATTATATTTTAGATCAAGTGGAAATAACAGATGTAACAGAAACATCTAACTGGAACTCCATCTCACACCAGTTATGAAAATTAACATCTAGAATAAAACATAGAGGAAAACTTCCTTGACACTGGTCTTGGTAAGTGATTTTTTTGGGGGACGGGGAGGTATGATACCAAAAAACACAAGCAACAAAAGCAAATATCAACAAGTGGGACAACATCAAATTAAAAGGCTTCTACACAGCCATTGGTCAGTGTGGCTGGGTTGGTTGGAGCATCATCATGTACACTAAACTGTTGAGGGTTTGATTCCTGCTTAGGGCACATACCTAGGTCAGAGAACATATGGAAGGCAACCAATTAATGTCTCTTTCTTACTTCAGTGGGTTTTTTTTTCTTTCTCTCTCTCCCTTCCTTTCTCTGTAAAATAAATAAATGTATTTTTAAAATTTAAGAGATTTTACCTGGCAAAAGAACAATCAATAAAATAAAAAGGCAATTTATGATATAAGGAAAAAATATTTGCAAACCATATATTTGATAAGGGGTTAATATCCAAAATATATGAAATACATACATAACAGCTGAGATATCGAAGTGTATCGAAGTACAAACATCAATACACAACAACAAAAAAATAGTTTTTTGTTGTTGTTCAAAAACAGTTGTCTCCATTTCCCCTCCCCATTCCCCTGCAACTCCAGCCACCCCCACCTCCCCCCCTTGAGCCTACCCCACTTTGGCTTTGTCCATGTGTCATTTATACATGTTTCTTGATGACCCTTCCCCCCTTTTCCCCTTATAACCTCTCCTATCTCCCCTCTGGTTACTGTCACTTTGTTCCTTTTTTTAAAAGATTTTTTATTTATCTTTAGAGGGGGAAGGAAGGAGAGAGGGAGAGAAATATCAATGTATTGTTGCCTCTCATGTGTCCCTTGCTGGGAACTGGTCTGCAACCCAGGCATGTGCCCTGGCTGGGCATCGAACCCTGATCCTTTGGTTCAGAGGCCCAAGCTCAATCCACTGAGCTACACCAGCCAGGGCTGTACCATAGTTTTTTTATCTATTCATTTACTGATGGGCACTTAGGTTGCTTCCAGCATTTGGCTATTGTAAATTGTGCTGCTATGAACATAGGGGCACATAGGATCTTTTGAGTTGTTGTTTCAGGATTCTTAGGGTATCATCCCAGCAGCAGAATTGCTGGGTCAAATGCAGTGCTCTTTTCAGTTTTCTGAGGAAACTCCATACTGTTTTCCACAGTGGCTGCACCAGTCTGCATCCCCACCAACAGTGTGCTATGGTTCCCTCTTCTCCACAACCTCATCAGCACTTCTTGTTTGTTGATTTGGTTATGATGGCCATTCTGACTGGTGTGAAGTGGTATCTCATTCTAGTTTCAATTTGCATCTCTCTGATGGCTAGTGATGCTAAGCATCCTTTCAAATGTGTTTGGGCCCTCTGTATGTCCTTCTTGGAGAAGTGTCTGTTCAGGTCCTTTGCCCATTTTTTTAATTGCAAACAACCCAATTTTCAAAACTGTCAGAGGACTTGAAGAGATTTTTTTTTTTAAATATCTGATTAAAAAGTGGACAAAGGACCTGAGTAGACTTTTTCCCAAAGATACTGAAACAGCTACCAGGAACGTGAAAAGTTGTTTAACATAACTAATCTTCAGGAAAATGCAAATCAAAGTGAGAAACCACAGTGAGATACCACCTCACTCTTATTAAAGTGGCTATTATCAAATAAGTGCTGGCAAGGATGTAGAGAATTGTGCATTGTTTGTGGCAATGTAAATCGGTGAAGCCATTATGGAAAACAGTGTGGATGTTCCTTAAAAAGTTAGAAATAGAGTTACCATGTGACCCAGCAATTCCACTTCTGGTTATATATCAAAAGAGATAAAATCACTATCTCATAGAGGTATCAGCACTTTCATGTTCATCATAGCACTATTCACAATAATCCAGACATGGAGAAGATGGCAGTGAAGATGGCAGCATATATAAACATGGTACTTGCATCCTCCCACAACCACATCAATATTACAACTAAACTACAGAGCAATGCCTGAAATCTAGCTAAGTGGAAGTCGAAAAAATAAAGATCTGAAAAAGAAGCCACATCAAGAGAAGACAAGGATGGGGCTGGTTCCACACCCATGTATGCAGATAAAAACTGGGAGAGATATCTCAGCTGTGGATCAAGGGGTCCCAGACCCACACCAGACCCTAACCGAGTTTTTCAGGGCCAGTAAGAGAAGTCCCTGTAATTTCTGGCTGTAAAGCCAAACTTGGATTTTGGCTGAGTGAGACTTAGGGCTGCTGGAGCCCCAGGCATTCCTCTTAAAGGGCTGGTGCACAGACTTACTCACTGATGGCCCCAAGATAAAATGGAGATAAGCAATTTATCAGATGTAGCTTTCAAAATAGTTACTACAATGCTCAAGGAACTCACTGGGTACTTCAACAGCACAAAAAAGACCCAGGCAGAAATGAAGTTTACACTAAGTGAAATAAAAAAAATTATGGGGAATCAACAATGGAGTAGATGAAGCCAAGAAATAAATCAATGATTTGGAACACAAGGAAGAAAAAAACACTCGATCAGAACATCAAGAAGAAAAAAGAATAAAAAAATGAGAATAGGCTAAGGCCCTTTGGAACAACTTGAAACATTACAGCATTTCAATCATGGGGGTGCTGGAAGAAGAAAAGGAAGAGCAAGAAATTGATAACTTATTTGAAAAAATAATGAAAGATAACTTCCTTAATTTGATGAAGGCAATAGGCATACAAGTCCAGGAAGCACAGAGACTCCCACACAAGATGGACACAAAGAGGCCCACACCAAGACACATTATAATTAAAATTCAAAAGGTGAAAGATAAAGAGAGAATCTTAAAAGCAACAAGAGAAAAGCAGAGAATTACCTACAAAGGAGTTCCCATAAGACAGTCAGCTGACTCCTCAAAAGAAATTTTGCAGGCAAGAAGGGACTGGCGAGAAGTAGTCAAAGTGATGAAAAGCAAGGACCTACAACCTAGATTACTCTATCCAGCAAAGGTATCACTTAGAATCAAAGGGTAAATAAAGTGCTTCCCAGATGAGGTAAAGCTGAAGGAGTTCATCATCACCAAGCCATTATTATATGAAATGTTACTGGGGCTTATTTCAGTAAAAGAAGATCAAAACTATGAACATTAAAATGGCAACAAATTCACAATTATCAATGACTGACTCTAAAAAACAACTAAGCAAACAGGCAGAACCGAAACAGAATCATAGATATGGAGATTATTTGGAGAGTTATCAGTTGGGAAGAGGAAGGGAGAGAATGGGAGAAAATGCGTGGCATTAAGTACAAATTGATAGATACAGAATAGATGGGAGGAATGTTAAGAACAGTATAGGAAATGGAATAGCCAAAGAACTACATGCATGACCCATGGATGTGAACTAAGGAGGGGAGGGATTTCCAGAGGGAATGGGAGTACCAGGTGGAAAGGGGCAAATCAGAGAAAACTGTAATAGCATAACCAATAAAATATATTTAAAAAAATGAATTGTGACAGTAGCAATACTAAAAATGAGCCAGAGACAAAAATCTTCAGGGAATAAAGCAGAGCAAAAGGGATGAGGAGTTAGGTGACATGAACAAGGAGGGCCATGGCAAAAGCTGACATGAGAGTCAAAGCTTCACTCAAACTGAGATTGACTTCATCCTCTCTACAACATCTTGCAGAAATGAGGGTTGTTTTTCCATGTTTTATATAGGATGACACTGAGAATCACTAAGTTTAAGCAACTAGCTTAAAGTCCTTCACTCAGGGAGCTCTGGCCAAGACGGAGGTGAATGTAGACATGCTTTGCTTGCTCCCACAACCAAAAGAAGGACAACCACCAATTAAAAACAGAAAACACCCCAAACTACCACAATGTTGAACTATACAGAAGCCGAACAACCAAGGAGTTCAAGAAGAAACATTCATCCAGACTGGTAGGAGGTGCAGAGATGTGCAGCCAGGGCAGACAGGATGCAAGGCAAGGTAGTTGCTAAGGAACCAGGTAGTTCCACATTCATGTGCAGATAATCTGGGAGGAACAACGGGGGGGCAAGACCACGCAACACAGGAATCCAGTGCTAGAAAATAAAGCCTCAAAACCACTGGCTGTAAAAAAACCTGTGTGGGTTGCAGGAGAACTCCCAGTCTCACAGGAGAATCCGTTGGAGGGACCAATGGGGTCTCAGAATGTACACAAACCCACTCACCCAGGAATCAGCACCAGAAAGGCACAGTTTGCTTGTGGGTAGCAGGGAAAGTAACTGAAAGCAGGGCAAGAGCCGAACAAGTAGCACTGTTTCTTCGTTGACCCCTCCCCAACATACATCATCACAATGCAGAGCAGTGGGTTTCCCAACCCTGGCAAATACCTAAGGCTCTTCTCCTTACAACGTAACAGAGGCACACAGATGAAGAAATATGACCCAAATGAAAGAAGAGATCAAAACTCCAAAAAATAGAACTAAGCGACTAGGAGAGAGCCAACCTGTCACATACAGAGTTCAAAACACTGGTAATCAAGAGGCTCACGCACATGACTTAATATGACTGCAAAATAAAGGAAGAAGTGAAGGCTATACAAAGTGAAACAAAGAAAAATGTGTGGGGAACCAACAGTGAAGCTAAGGAAATCAGAACTCGAATCAACAATTCATAGCAAAAGGAAAAAATAAACATTAACTGGAACAGAATGAAGAAACAAAAATTAAAAAAAAAAAACAACCAGAGGCTTAGGATCCTCTGGGACAACTCTAAATGTTCCAACATCCAAATCATAGTCAATATGGCAAAGGAAATAGACTTCTAGGAAGTCCTAGAAGCTCAGAGGGTCCCAAACAAGTTGGACCCAAGAAGGAACACACCAAGGCACATCATAATTACATTACCCAAGATTAAAGATAACAAAAGAATGTTAAAAGCAGCAAGAGAAAAGGAGACAGTTACCTACAAAGGAGTTCCCATCAGACAGACTATCACTTGATTTCTCAAAAGAAACCTTGCAGGTAAGAAAGGGCTGGGAAGAAGTATTCCAAGTCATGAAAAGCAAGAACGTACAACCTAAATCACTCTATCCAGCAAAGATATCATTTAGAATGGGAAGGCAGAAAAAGTGCTTCCCAGATAAAGTCAAGTTAAAGGAGTTCATCACCACTGAGCCCTTATTATATGAAATGTTAAAGGGAGTGATTTCTTATCTCAGAAAAAGAAGAAGGTCACAACTATGAGCAGTAAAATGCCAGCAAACACAACTATCAACAACTGAACCTAAGAAAAACAAAAACAAACTTAGCAAACAACTAGAACAGAAATAGAATCACAGAAATGGAGACTCATGGACACAAGCAAATGGGAGGAAATGCTGGAGGGATGGTGGAGTGCAGGGCAGAGGGGGATAAAGCAGAGGGGGGCAAATGTGACAACTGTAACCTAATCAATAAAATATACTTAAGAATAAATAGTCACTCAGGGGATGAAAGTTTAAACCATTAAAAATTGGAATTAGAAATAATAGTGAGAAGGAATTATGCTGCCTCTGCTCTTCCCATATGCCAGAGACACATCACCCCAAAGGACCTTTCCCTCCAAAAGTTCCCTTTCCTCACTCTGGGGAACTTTTCTTTGAACACCTCCATACAAAGTACTAATCATGGGAGTGGGCTCCCCACAGCTCCATCCTCTCTTCTAAATAACAGGGAAAATTGCCTCCCCAGTTTTCTCTCTTGAGAGTACTCATCACCATCTCCCTCCTTCTCTACAACTGCCAGGTGCTTTAGAATCAGGAAGCACACTTCTGTCACCACCACCAGCTAATACTGATATGGTACCAACCACAAGACTCTAGGTCTTGCCTTGTCTATACCCCAATACAGGGCTCTTCAGGAACAGACATTGCCAGCTCTGCCTGAGTCTCATGTTTCACAAGACTTGGGTGGCTTCTAATGCAAAGACATTCTATTCATGCCTCTGCTGACCCACCCCACATCTTCCTCCTGAGGTTCCTGTCTCTGCATCAGGCACCACTGCAGAAATCAACAGTCATACGTTTGTGTCTTTCTTTCATCATTCACACTGCCATTTCAAACCCAGCAGAAGCAAGAGACCAATTTATCATCTGGAAACTGAAGGGCTAAATATTAGTGCCAGAGAATAAGACATGCAGGTAGGCTTTTTATTTCATTGCCCTCAGGAAAAAGTGATCTTACAAATAAAGTTCACATTCTGGAATACCAACTGAGGTGTGGGGACACATAGAATACTTTTTAAAGCAGATTTGCCTTCTGGATGCTTGAGGGAGATGATGGGAGGCAGTGTATATGTATATACATGTTCTGAGCTATGTGTTTGGGAATTTGTGCATATATGTAGTAAGGATGCTCTCTGTGACATTCTATTATTGTGTGCCTATTTTCAGAGTTTGGCCTGTTTGGAGGGAAGCGGTCGAAAGCTTGCCTGGCTGAACTGTTGGTATGTGTCTATGTAATCCCAGAATTAGAAAATTTGACTTTTATAACTTAACATCTCTAGCACCATTGGGCCATAAGCCTGAATGTAACCTCTTGTACTTTACTCATCTCCAACATGACCCCAATGCTATAAAATTATCTAAAAATGGAAGTCAAGTTTTGCGTGTACTTTTATCTTCCACAGTCCCTAGTATAATAAATAATAGAGTCTGGCTTATTTTTTTTTAAGCAAACATCTTGGAATTAGTCAGATTTGGATTGAAATTTGAATAAGCATTTACAGAGTGTGACTTTGGGCAAGTTATTCAACCTCAATTATCCTTCTGTATTTCTCTATAAAATGGGAACAATGCTTAATTCTCAGGTGAATAAAGATTGGTGTTAATGTATGAAAAGGGACATAAATTTACATATTAATCTGTCATTGTCTATTTAGGACCCCTCTAAAAGTCTGTTTCCTGATCTGTGAAATAAGGATAACAATAATTAACATTTATTAAATACCAACTATATGCCAGGCACTCTTCCAAGAGCTCTATGTGTTTTACCCACTTAACCAATTCTACTTTAATATGAGGAAACTGGGCACAAAGAGGTTAAGCAACATGCTCAAGGCTGCTCAGCTAGGAAATGGCAGCATCAAGACTCAAACTTGGACAGTCTGACTCTCAAGCCCTTGTTCTTAATCACAACAAGTAAAACTTCTCTGTCTAAAGGGGATAAAATGACAGAACTATACAAATGTGATGTTTTGTTGGGTGGAAAAGAGTTTTTCCCTTAAAAATAGAAAATTAGGAGATTGTAGTTTTTAAAGTAAGAATAGTGAATATTTTATTTAAAAGAATATGTCTGTGTAGTGAAACCTGTGAGGAAACATGCAGTAGACAGATTTGTATATGACTTTCATCCATCACATTAAACATTATGGTTTTTGTACCATTAGGATATTTGATTCAGCATAACTCTCAAGAGTTAATATGTTCTATGGTCCCTTCACAGAACATTTCTTTGAAAAATAGTTATTGAAATCAGAGCCAGGAGGATAGGACAGGAAGCTTAGAAGGCCTCTAGTTCTAAGTCCTTCTTTTACACAAGAACACAGTGAGGTGAAGGGAAATAAAGTGCCATTCCCATATCAAATAACTGGCCCAAGGCAATTAAGGTAGATGGAACCCAGTTCTTCTGACTTCCAGTTTAGTGTTCTTTCCTCTACTCAGATGACTCTATTTAAAGGTTGGTACACATGTTCTGGTCTCTGTTGATCATAATCATCCCACCAGATTATAAACAGGAAGGGCATGAGCATTGGAAGCAGCCTAGGAGAGACTTACCATAGATGAGAACTTAATAGTCCGCAGTGTGATGGGTTGTCTTAATAGGAATAGAGCACCTGAAACAAGAAGGTGTTGATTGTACCCAGCCTGGCTTATTGCATTTATTTGTAAGCACTACACAGTTTCAAAGAAGGGGTAGGGAAGCTCAGAGCAAAATCTGTCTTCCAATACCTGAAGGGCTATCATACAGGAAGAAGATTAGGTTTCTGCCTTGGCCCCCAGGAGTACAATCAGGAGCAGGGAAGCAGCTGAAGAAGAACTGATATGGAAATCAGGCCTGTGTACAAGCCCTAAATTGTTCGCTTGCTGGAACAATTTAGCCTTTATGAGTCTAAGTTTATTCATCTATAAAATGGAAATTCTGTCTCCCTCCTGGAATCTAGTAAATACAGTAACTAAACTATGCTAATATATGTCTATCTTCCTAAACTAAGGATTCAGATCTGTAAATGAGATTATAATTCATATGTAAGCATTGTACGTATTCCATCCCCTTCTGCACTTGACCCCACATGCCCAGGTTTTCTTTTGCTTGTAGGGGATAATGTCATCCTTTTATATTTTGTCCTTCCAAATATCCTTCTGGGAGTTTTTATCCTTTAGGCCAACCACAGCACAGAAGAGCACTTCTTCCTCCTAGGTTTCTGCCATGGGCCCTCCTCCAGCCTATTCTCTTCCCTCCGCTACCTCCTGACCTGCTCCTGCACACACCCGTGCACTATTTCCTCTGTCACTGGGCCTGGTAGAGGCGGGCATCAATGTGAGCTTGACGCTGCTGCAGGTGGCCACCCACTGTGCTAGCCCAGCTCTTCTTGCCTCAAGTCTGAAGCACGCTGGCTGGTGCTTCCTGGCTGGGTGGCCTCACCAGCCTCGCGGCTCAAATGGAGCTCCTGTGAGTGCAACCGCTGTGTGTGTACAGCCAGGTGGACAACTTCATCTGCGAGCTGTCTGACCAGCTTAGGCTGGCCTGCTGAAACACCAGCGAGCACCAGATATTCACCACCTGCATGGTCATACCTCTGGTGCTGTCTGCGGTCATCCTGGACTCATATGGCACGGTGGCCCATCCTCTATGGGGCATGTGGTCCAGCGGAAACTGGAGAAAAGCATGAAGGGTGTGGGGTGGAAGGGACACATATGGATTCCCACCTGACAATCCACCTTGGACATCTGCACCTACTTGCAACCCACATACAGCTACCACCGTGAGCGGGGCAAGTTTTTTTATTGTTTGTTTGTTTTTGCTTTTGCTTTTATACAACGTGGTCACACCAGCCCTCGACCCACTCACCTACACCCTCAGAAATAAGGAAGGAGGTGGGGGGCAGGCAACGAAGAGGCTACTGGGAAGTCAATCTGTGGAGACAGCAGGTTGGGCTGTAATTGAGTCGGTGGGGTATGGGAGAAAGTGTTAGCCCAGGGCCCAAGAATGGGAATGCCACTGGAAACTTAGTTTATCCTTCAGGCTATTCATTTCTGTATGAGAATCTGCAAGATTTGTCATCAGGAAGTCTAAGGTTAATAGGGGAGATTCCTTCCTCCTATTAAGAAAATGTTCATGGTTTTTGAGGAAAATGGCGGCGGAGTAGGACGGAGTAACTCCAGTTCTCGTACCCCTGGGAGAAAATCCTGGCAGATTTACTGAAGAACAGCACAATCAATTAATTCCCCAGCATTTATGAAAATAAGAGACCAGAGATAGTGACCAACCAGACAGCTACAGGTTGTTGGGGTCTCAGGGAGGCGAGTAATGACAGAGGCGGCCAGGCCTGCGGCAGCCCTCAGCTAGCGCAAAACGGCCCTGGAGCCGTGGCTGCTGGTCGGGGCCCAGAGGCTTCCGCCTGCGCCCAGCACAGGGGCATCTGCCACAGAGGACTCATCAGGACCCTAGCACCTGTGAGTAAAGGCAAAAGCGGCAGTGGCAGGGCCAGCTGCCCTTGACCAGCCCATAACGCCTCGGAGCTGCTGCTGCCGCTGCATTAAGGGTGTAGAGGCTTCTGTCTGAGGCCAGTGCCATGGAGGACTCATAGGGAGCCCAGCATCCAGTGGGGCATTGGGCCAGCTGCAGGGTCCTTGGAAGAGCTGGCTCCCTCCTGTTGCATCCACCAACCACAAGAACAAATGTCGGAGACTTTCAGGGTTCCAAAGATGTTACTTTATTGGCCAAGTTTAACCTGCGCAGGGGCGAACTCTCAAAGTGTCCAGAGACACAGTGCCCACAAGGGCTTCAAACGAGAGTTGCAGCCAGCGCTTACAGCTAAGTCCTTATATAGAGGCAAGCAAGCAAGCGTTGCACAGAAGCAGATGTGGCGGTTAGCTATAGGCTTACAGAGCCTGCGTGCGGGAACAGGATGGGGTCTAACTCAACTGAGAGGAAAATTTTGAAACTAAACAGATTGCAATCAACTTACAGGATGTTTACTAGGGACGCAGGCTCCTTGGGGCTGAGACTATTTTTCTTGTTCCCAACACCTCCCTCACCATCTAGCCGAGGCTGGGTGGCAGAGACCTGTCTGCCTAGGTGTGCAGGGAGGGAAGCAAGGACAGGGGGCCATGTTCAGTTGCAATCTCTGTGGACTACAGCCAACCAGCCTGCCAGCCCAGGAAATTTGAGAGGAGCATTGTCCTAACCAGTCAGGTTGGGGATTGGGCTGGGCTAAGAGGCACGCTTTCTGGAGAAGTTTTTACTGGAAAATGGACTGAGGTGTTCTCCTGTGAAGGCAGCTTGACTTGCTTCTCACCCAGCCACAGGACTGGGAAGGACCAGTAACAGATCCCATGGGACCCAGGCGGCCTGTCAGGTGGGTGGACGCCCGCACCCCAGTCTGGTAGCCTGGCTGGCGGGTGGGTGTGCCCCTGGGCCTACAACCCAGCCTACAGAGGGGTCCTGCCGAAACCAGAAAAACTGGATTGGACAGTTTCAAAACAACAAGGGAAGAGTTTGTTTGGGTTTTTTTTTAACTTTTTTAAAAACTTTTTGTAAACTTTTTATTTACTTTTTTTAAAACTTTTTTTCAGTAATTGTATATATTTTCAATTTTATTGTTGCTGTATCTTTCACTACTCTGTTCCTCTCCTTTCTTTTTTCCTGTTTTAGTCCCCCTTCCTTTCACCCCAAACTTATTGCTTTTTCCTCACTTCTACTGCCCTTTTTTTGTGTGTGTGTTTGTTTGTTTGTTGCTTTCTATACCACTGTAAATAATCCACAACACATCTCTCGGGTCTTAGCCCACTTTACAGGTTCCTGAATTCTATTACTACAGTGAATAACTCTACTTGCTCACACACTATGTCTATTTACTATTCTTTATTCTCACCTTACGTCAAAATCTGACCACCCACAACCTCACTGCTTTCTAGATCCAACTCACAAGCCTTCCCTCCCCAATAAGAGAATTATCTTTGGTCTATCCTTTCTTAAAAGTGGCAAATTGGGTTGAACATTACAGTTAACACTATATAGAGCCTAAAGATCTTTTATCTCTTCTCTAACAGCTGTGACTGTAAATATCATAAAGTACTCTCTTGCTGTCATAAACCATTTTCCCTCCCTTTCTAACTGATCACACACACACAAAGAAAGGAGTAGGTGGAAGCAAAGAACATCAAGATACCTGCAGGAGACTGCACCACTGACTTTCACAGGTATTCTACCACAGAAGTTCACACCATAAACCCAGGGAGTCAGAACGGATCAATTTAAGAAGCTGAGACTCACAAGAAGAGTCTCATAAGCAATGGGAAACAAAGAAACAATGCCCAAATGAAAGAAAAGGTGGAAGTCTCCGAAATAATGTTAGATGAAAGAGAGGCAAGTCAGCTATCAGATATTGAATTCAAAGCACTAGTTATCAGGAAATTCAAAGAGCTCACAGTGAGCTACCAGAAACTAGAGGGGAGCTACAATGAACTCTCCGCAAACTATATCAACATGAAAAAGGAAAAAGAAATCATCAGCAAAGGCCAAGAGGAAATGAAGAATACAATTTTGGAACTGAAGAACACAGTAGAAGGAATGAAAAGCAGTATCGATGAGGCAGAAGATCGGATCAGCAAGGTGAAGGACACAGTAGAAAGAATCTCCCAGAAGGAGCAAGAAAGGGAAAAGAGGTTCACAGAGAATGAAGAGGGACTAAGAGAAATGCAAGATAATATGAAACATAATAAATATCTGAATAATAGGAATACCAGAAGGAGAAGAAGAAGAACAAGGGATAGAAGACCTATTTGAAAGAGTAATGATGGAAAATTTTCCTAATTTTATGAGAGAAAAAGTTACACGAATCCAGGAATCACAGAGAGTCCCATTCAAGAGGAACCCAAAGAGGCCCACTTCAAGACACATCATCATTAAAATGGCAAAATTCCAAGACAAGGAGAGAATCTTAAAGGCAGCAAGGGAGAAAAAAGAAGTGACATACAAGGAGCCCCAATACGGTTAGCTGCTGACTTCTCAAAGGAAACACTGCAAGCAAGAAGAGAATGGCAAGAAATATTCCAAGGAATGAGAACCAGAGGCCTACAACCAAGGTGACTTTGCCCAGCAAAGCTTTCAATCAAGATAGCAGGCCAAATAAAGAGCTTCCAAGACAAAAGAAGTCTAAAAGAATATGCCTCCACCAAACCAGCTCTACAAGAAATACTAAAAGGTCTGCTTTGAAAAAAGGAAGGAAAAGAGAGAGTCAGAGAGGAACTCTGGTACAAAAATAGCAATGAATAAGGACCTATCAATAATAACCTTAAACATAAATGGATTAAATGCTCTAATCAAAGGACATAGAATAGATGAATGGATAATAGCTGCATAACCCACACATATGTTGCCTATAAGAGACCCACCTCAGGTCAAAAGACGATCACAGACTAAAAGTGAAAGGCTGGAAACAAATTTCCCAAGAAAACGAACAAGAAAAAAAGCCAGGGTAGTAATTCTAATATCAGACAAAATAGATTTCAAAAAAAGGACCATAAAGAGAGACCTAGAAGGTCACTTCATAATACTAAAGGGAAGAATCCACCAAGAAGACATTAACATCGTAAATATATATGCACCCAACATAGGAGCACCCAAATATATAAGGAAAATCCTAGAGGACTCCAAGAAAGATATTGACAGCAACACAATTATAGTAGGGGATTTTAACACCCCACTGTCAAAAATGGACAGATCTTCCAAACAAAATATCAACAAAGATATAGCTTCACTAAACAATACCCTAGATGAAATGGACTTCACTGATATATATAGAGCCCTTCATCCGAAAGAAGCCAAATACACATTCTTTTCAAATGCACATGGAACATTTTCAAAGATAGACCACATGATAGGACACAAAACGAGACTCAACAAATTCAAGAAAATTGAAATCATACCAAGCATTTTCTCTGACCACAAGGGACTGAAATTAGAAACCAACCCCACAGGAAAAAACCCCAAACACCCAAAATCATGGAGACTGAATGGTATGCTATTAAACAACGAATGGGTCAAGATTGAAATTAGGGAAGAAATCAAAAAGTTTCTGGAAACAAATGAAAATGAACTCACAACAACCCAAAACTTATGGGACACGGCCAAGGCAGTCCTGAGAGGGAAGTTCATAGCAATACAGGCTTACCTAAAGAAAATAGAAACATTTCAAACAAACAACCTAACCCGACGCCTGCAAGAACTCGAAGAACAACAACAAAGACAGCCCAGAGCAAGTACAAGGAAGGAAATAACCAAGATCAGAGCAGAATTAAATGACATAGAGACCAAAAGCACAATTATAAGGATCAATGAATCCAAGAGTTGGTTTTTTGAAAAGATAAACAAAATAGACAAGCCTTTAAGTAGGCTCATTAAGAAAAGAAGAGAGAGGACACAAATAAACACAATCAGAAATGAAAGAGGAGAGATTACAACTGATACCACAGAAATAGAAGGGATTGTAAGGAATTACTATGAAGAACTGTATGCCAAGAAATTTGAAAACCTAGGTGAAATGGACAAATTTCTAGAAAAATATAATCTTCCAAAACTCAATGAAGAAGAAGTAGAAAGCCTGAACAGACCAATAACAGCAAATGAAATTGAAGCAGTAATCAAAAAACTCCCATCACACAAAAGCCCCGGACCAGATGGTTTCACAGGAGAATTCTACAAAGCGTTTAAGGAAGAGCTAACCCCTATTCTTCACAGACTATTCCAAAAAATCCAAAATGATGGGAAACTCCCAAACTCTTTTTATGAAGCGAGCATTATCCTAATTCCAAAACCAGAGAGAGACACAACAAAGAAAGAAAATTACAGGCCAATATCACTGATGAACATAGATGCTAAAATCCTCAACAAAATATTGGCAAATCGCATCCAACAATACATCAAAAAGATCATACACCATGACCAAGTGGGATTCATCCCAGGGATGCAAGGATGGTTCAATATCCGCAAATCAGTAAATGTAATACACCACATAAACAAAAGCAAGGACAAAAACCACATGGTCATATCAATAGACGCGGAAAAAGCTTTTGATAAGGTACAACACCCATTTATGATAAAGGTACTCAGCAAAGTGGGAATAGAGGGAGCATTCCTCAATATAATAAAGGCCATATATGAAAGACCTACAGCCAACATCATACTGAATGGGCAAAAACTGAAAGCTTTTCCACTAAGATCAGGAACAAGACAAGGTTGTCCACTTTCACCACTTCTATTTAATATAGTATTGGAAGTTCTAGCCACAGCAATCAGACAAGAAAAGGAAATAAAAGGCATCCAAATCGGAAAGGAGGAAACAAAACTGTCACTGTTTGCAGATGACATGATAGTGTACATGGAAAATCCTATAGACTCTACCAAAAAACTGCTGGAACTAATAAATGAATTTGGCAAAACAGCGGGATACAAAGTCAATATCCAGAAATCAAAGGCATTTCTGTATACTAACAATGAATCAGCAGAAGCAGAAATCAAGAAAAAAATCCCATTCGATATAGCAAAAAGAAAAATAAAATATCTGGGAATAAATCTAACCAAGGAGGTTAAAGACCTGTATGCAGAAAATTACACAACACTGAAGACAGAAATCAAGGAAGACACAAACAAATGGAGACGTATACCGTGTTCATGGATTGGAAGAATTAACATCATCAAAATGTCCATACTACCCAAAGCAATTTACAGATTCAATGCAATACCTATTAAAGTACCAATGGCATATTTCACAGACATAGAACAAACACTTCAAAAATTTATATGGAACCATAAAAGACCCCGAATAGCAGCTGCAATGTTAAGAAAGAAGAACAAAGTAGGAGGGATCACAATACCTGATATCAAACTGTATTACAAGGCCACTGTAATCAAAACAGCCTGGTACTGGCATAAAAACAGGCACATAGACCAATGGAACAGAATAGAGAACCCAGAAATAAACCCAAATCTCTACAGTCAATTAATATTCGACAAAGGGGGCAGTATCATAAAATGGGGTAAAGATAGCCTCTTCAACAAATGGTGTTGGGAGAACTGGACAGCTACGTGCAAAAAAAATGAAACTCAAGCACCAACTTACACCATACACCAAAATAAATTCAAGGTGGATAAAAGACTTAAATATAAGCCATGACACCATTAAAGTCCTAGAGGAGAACATTGGCAGGAAAATCTCAGATATTTCACGCAGCAACATTTTTACTGATATGTCCCCTAGAGCAAGGGACATAAAGGAAAGAATAAACAAATGGGATCTCATCAAAATAAAAACCTTCTGTGTAGCTAAAGAAAACAGCATTAAAATAAAAAGACGACCAACTGTATGGGAAAACATATCTGCCAGTTACACCTCAGACAAAGGTTTAATCTCCAAAATATACAAAGAACTCACATGACTTCACTCTAAGAAGACAACTAACCCAATTAAAAAATGGGGAAAGGACTTGAACAGACACTTCTCCAAGGAGGACATACAGAGGATCCAGAGACACATGAGAAGATGCTCGATATCACTAGCTATCAGAGAGATGCAAATTAAAACCATAATGAGATACCACTTTACACCAGTCAGAATCGCTATCATAAACAAAGTAATAAACAACAAATGTTGGAGAGGTTGTGGGGAAAACGGGACCCTAGTTCACTGTTGGTGGGATTGCAGACTGGTACAACCACTACGGAAAACAGTATGGAATTTTCCCAGAAAACTAATAATGGACCTGCCTTTTGCCCCAGCAATTCCTCTGCTGGGATTATATCCTAAGAACCCTGGAACATCAATCCAAAAGAACCTATGCACCCCAATTTTCATAGCAGCAGAATTTACAATAGCCAAGAGGTGGAAGCAACCCAGGTGCCCATCAGTAAATGAATGGATCAAAAAATTATGGTTCGTATACACAATGGAATTCTATGCAGCAGAAAGAAAGAGGGAGCTCCTACCCTTTGCAAGAGCATGGATGGAACTGGAAAGCATTATGCTGAATGAAATAAACCAGGTGTTGGAAGACAAATATCGTATGATCTCACCTCTAACAGGAAGCTAAACAATAAAACAAACAAGCAAGCAAAATAAAACAAAGCCACTAAAATAGAGAACAGGGGGATAGTGACCAGATGGGAGAGGGGAGGGAATTTCAGGGGAAAAGGTGAAGGATTTACAAGAACTAGCATAAAGGACACATGGACAACAACTAAGGGGGGTGGAAATGGGAGGCAGGTGGGGAGCACTGGAGGGGTGGGCTGGGATGGGAGTAAAAGACAGAAAACTGTACTTGAACAATAATTAAATTTAAAATGTTTTAAAAATTGTTTTAAAAAATATTCAAAAGGTGAAGCAAGGGAGGAAAATGGATTTGGAGAGGGTGGGGGAGGGATGGGGAAAATACAGACAACTGTAATTGAACAACGATAAAATAATTTTAAAATTATCTTCCCTATATAGAGGTCATAGGCATTTCTTCACTGTACCGTCACTTCTGTGCTAAGCATTGTCCTCATTTCAGGTTCTGTTTGTAGGGTACCTTTTCTCACATAAGGTAATGTATCAGTTTATTAACAATTTAGGATAAATGAGTTTTGTGAACCTCTCTCTTGAGAAGAGAAGGAATTTTAAGTTAAGAGTCCTGAACACCTAAACAGGATAAGAAAAAAACACCTCCAGGGGATATTTCCATAGTTTCAAATTTTGCCAGCCCTACTGAGCACAAAGCCCAACCCTACCTCTTACATTTATCCCTCACAGTGGCCAGTCCAAGGCCTGACACAAAAGAAAACTCAGGAGCCAAATAACTAGCTTTTCTTCACAGAAACTGCCTTCATCTTCTGGAGATATCAGTGCTTATCTCATCCCCTTCAAGAAGCCTTCCCAGACTCCCCATCTCCCTGAGCACTGTGCCCCATCCATTCCTAAGATCCCCATCTCTTGAAGGTGCTTTCCCTGTCCCCATCACCATTATCAAACCCCAGCTTCCACAGAGGCAGGAAACATTGGGAGCCATCTCTGCAATCAAGGGAGCAGCAGAAACCAGAGACTGAGGAAACAGGAGACAGAAAGAGGACTTTGCATCCAGCTTCTATATAAGCAGCTGAATTGGAAATCCCCTGCATGTTTGTCTAGCTTTCCAGTGCCCTTTGGTCTCGAATGGTCTCATGAATTTTCTTTCACTTTTCCTAGGGTGAGTCAAAAAACAAGAATACTTTCTGATCAAGCACTTCTCCCCTCAGCCAATTCATGTGTCCTCCTTGTTCCGAATATGGAATGGTCCTTCTCTGTTGAGAATTTTTCCCTATTAACAACCCACCACTTCCAGTCTTCACTTATGACTGTCCAGTTTGTAGCCCTGGGCCCTCAGTGACTAAAAGACTTGTAATACTTATGGTCTTTTCATGATGCACCCAGGAGAAGACAGAAGACTATGATTTGGGCACCACCCCAAATCATAGGGGTGCCAGAATCAGAGGGGTGTCAGAGTTGGTATGGAGTGGTGGGACCATGAGAAACCAATTCAGACTGTCCTGGCAGGATATGTGAAGCATGCCCTGAGAAGACATAGGATAAATAGCCCTGGTGCAGTCCTGTAGGGCCAATTGCTATACTACTTCAGGCAAACCTGTTCACCTCTTTACGTACTGGTTTTCTGGTTTATTAAATGAGATCATTGAAGAGAGTTTCTAAGTGCCTTGCAGGCTTAGAAAACTGTGTTTATAAAAATGTCCTTTCTTGAGTTCTCTAATCCTGTCCCAAACCAAATCCACTACATGAGAACAATCCAAAACCAAAAATCAAATGCTGACTCCCACCTTCCATGTGCTAAAACAATCCCACACCCACTCTCACAACACAGTGCCTCTGTTTCCCCAACCTTAGTCCTAGACACTCCTCACTACTGTGATCTCAGAGGTGCCTAAAGGTGCTGGTCACTCCTTGGCTCTTGAGGTTTGGATTTGGAAATAAAGGAGTGCATGAGCAGCATCTCTTCAGAGAATTTACTCAATCACTCTGATCCTCCTAACATTCCAAATTAATCAATCCACTATCCCAAACTTTCAGGACATTGACACAAAACCCATTTTAAAAGGGAAAAACAAAAGGACTTCTGGCCAACCTGGAGGCATAGGTGCATACACTTTGCCTCCTTGCACAACCAAAGGAAGGACAACAAATTAGAAACAAAAACAATCATAACTGCCAGGAAATCAAACTATATGGAATCCCGACAACCACGGAGTTAAAGAAGAATAGGATGAGCAGAGACAGGCAGCTGGGGCAGAGAAGACCAGAAGCAAGGTGGTGGCTGGAGGACCAGGAGGACAAGGCAGCAGCTGGCAGTCCTGGCAACTCCACATTAGTGTGCGGATAAACCGGGAGGAACAACTGGAGAGTGAGACAGACTGCAGCCACTCAGAGTTCTAGCACAGGGAAATAAAGCCTCAAAACCACTGGCTGTAAAGATCTGTGGGAATTGCAGCAGTGGGAGAAAATCCCAGCCTCACAGGAGAGTTCACTGGAGAGAGCCCAATTTGCTTGTCGGTAGCATCAGAAATGACTGAAAACCAGAGAGTCAAGCAAGCAGCATTATTTCCTTTTGGACCCCTCCCCCACATACAGCACCACAACTCAGGGGAGTGGGTTGCCCTATCCTAGTGAACACCTAAGACTCTGCTGCTTAGAATACAACAGGTGCACTGAGTCACAGAAGTATGGTCCAAATGAAAGAAGAGATCTATTCTCCAAAAATAGAACTAAGCAATGAAGAGATAGTCAACCTATCACATACAGAGTTCAAAACACTGGTAGTCAGGAGACTTACAGAAATGGTTGAGTATGGTCACAAAATAGAGGAAGTAGTGAAGGCTATGCAAAGTGAAATAAAGGAAAATATACAGGGAACCAACAGTGATGGGAAGGAAACCAGGACTCAAATCAATGATTTGGAGCAGGAGGAAGAAGCAAATACTTGACCAGAACAGAATGAATAAGCAATAATTCAAAACAATGAGGAGAGGCTGAGGAACCTCCAGGATAACTTTAAACATTCCAACATCCAAATCATAGGGATGTAAGAAGGAGAAGAGGAAGAACAAGAAATTTAAAACTTACATTTGAAAAAATAATGGAGAATTTCCCTAATCTGGCAATGGAAATAGACTTTCAGGAAGTCCAAGAAGCTCAGAGGGTCCCAAAGAATTTGGACCCAAGGAGGAACACACCAAGGCACATCATAATTACATTACCCAAAATCAAAGACAAGGAGAGAATCTTAAAACCAGCAAGAGGAAAGGAAAAAGTTACCTACATAGGAGTTCCCACCAGGCTATCAGCTGATTTCTCAAAAGAAACCTTGCAGGCAAGAAGGGGCTGGAAAGAAGTATTCCAAGTCATGAAAGGCAAGGACCTACATCCAAGATGACTCTATCCAGCAAAGCTATCATTCAGAATGGGAGGGCAGATAAAGTCTTTTCCAGATAAAGTTAAAGGAGTTCCTAATCACCAGACCCTTATTATATGAAATGTCCAAGGGACTAATCTAAGAAAAAGAAGATGATCAAAACTGTGAACAGAACAACAACAAACACAACTATCAACAACTGAACCTTAAAAGTGACAAAACAAAAACAAACTAAGCAAACAACTACAATAGGAACAGATTCACAGAAATGGAGATCACATGGAGGGTTATGAGTGGAAACTGAGAGGAAGAAGATTGGAGGAGAACGTACAGAGAATAAGAAGCAGAAATGGTGATTACAAAATAGAGAGGGGAGGTTAAGAATAGTATAGGAAATGCAGAAGCCAAAGAACTTAAATGTATGACCCATGGACACAAACTAAGCTGGGGAGAAGGGGGTGATCCTTGTGGGAGGATATACAGGGTGGAGAGGAATAAAGGGGAGAAAAAATGGGACAACTGTAATTGCAAAATCAATTTTAAAAAGAAAGAAAAAAAGCATTTATTAAAAGTACTCCAGAATTTTTCAAAGTAAAAAGCCTATAAAAATGCTAAGTTATCATGTTTGTTTGCTATGCTTTCAGTGGCCATTTTCTGTACCCTCATTCACTGGTAGATCTCAAATGATCTCATTTTATTTCAAGGCTTTTGATTGGGTGAACTGGGGTTTGTGGGAAGTGCCTACATAGGGTAATGGGAATCCAAGAGCTCACTTCTTCATTTCAAAGAGCTTAACATGAACCATTTCCTCTACTTAAAGCTCTTATTAGATAATTAATAAAACTGGAAAATCTAAATATTTAAATGAGGTTTTTTGTGGGGTTAGGCACATTTAATTAAACACATAGGATGAGTATGAAAGGGGAAGAGTGCCTGATGGAACAGGCAGGAAACCTTGGTTCCTGCTAATCTCCTTTCAGATATCTCTCCAGGTTCCTCCTGTGTCCTGTGTTGAGAGACCAATGTTGTGACCTTTGGCTTCTACACACCAGAAAAAGATTGCTGTGCACCCAGTGTCCACTAGGATTCAGGTATTCTAAAACATCACCAGCAGCAGGCAGAAATGTCAGATCAGGTGAAGGGGACAGGGAAAGAGAAAGCCCTTCAGCAAGATAAGGATGGGTGATGGGCCCGGAAAAAGAGAAAGTAAAAGCTGTACAAGCCCTGACTTATGTAAACTGCTTTGCACCTATTACCTTCTTAGATCTTCACATCATTTCTGGAAAAGAAAGAAGGAGAGTAAATGTTTAAAGCTGCTTAAAATTAAAGCAGCTTTAATTTTAAAAAATATCTCTCCTCTCAATTTTTTTCTTCTTTGATATTCTTCCCTCAGAAGTATCAATGTTTTCATTCTCAGGGAAAGTAGAAAACCTTAGCCAGAAGCTCTAGGAGGCAGAGCCTAGGAATAACAGTTCCCAGGAATGTTATTCATCTACTGATGCCCCTCAGATCTGTACCTTAGAGCCCAGACTTGAGCTGCTTCCACACATGGTTCCCTGAATCCCCTGCATATCCTCAAGCATGCCAAGCTCTCTGCCACCAGGTTGTTGAGCATACCTTTCCCTCCAACGCCACCCCCAACACCATGAATTTACAAGAATATGCATTGTAAGCAGCATCTCCTCTAGGAAGCTTTCCCTAATTCTCCTCTCTTCCGTTCTGGGTTATGTGCCCATCTTCTGTCCTTTCATACTCTACAAACCTTTCAGAGCCCGTCTCTCCAGCAATAGGATTATCTGCTTACTTATGCTTTGCCCACAGTAAAGAGTAGAAATCTTGAGGGTCATGATTGTGTTTCAATTAACTTGTATCTTTATTTACTAAATGAATGAATTAACAAATGAATAAGTGAATAAAGGTGGAAAATACCTACTGAGTATTTATTATATTCCAGTAATTTCATTAACTGTTTTAGTATTCTAACAAGGTAAATATTAGTATTCTCATTGATAAGCAAGAAGCTAACTCACTCACAGTTGTGTTATAGTAGCTGGTAAGCAAGGGCTCCAATGCAAATCTCTATTTCTACAGTCCTTGTCTTCTTATCATATTGTGTTTCAATGGAAAGAAAAGGAGGGAGTGCATGCACATGCATGCCTTTTGTTCCATGAAAAATACAAGTTGGAGGAAAGAATACAGATGGATAAAGAAAAGCAAAAGATGTAAGGAGCCTTGGCACAAGTGAGAGCAAGAATTTTGGGGCCTATATGTTGACAGGAGTATCCCTGGGTGGACCACCTGCATACACTCCCCTACTCAGCAGAGGTGAGCAAAGAGTTTGTGAGTGCAGGAGTCAGAGCCTGGAGGAAGATCACAGCCTCCAGCAGAAGTCAATGAGTAATGCTCTCCCAGGACTGTGGGTATTCAAGGGTGCCACTGCAATTCAAGTCTTGCAAGTCTAGGTGGCACTATGGAAACTGGCCACTGGAGCTGGGGATTTCCAGCACAGAGTTACTTCAAAGTGAAGCCTGATATCCTGAAAGGAAAACTAATTCAGGGGATTTCCTACCCAGAGAGGATCTGGGTTCTGAGAAACAGTGTCCTTTCAAGTAACAAAAATAACAAATCTGGACTCTGCCCTTCTTGATCTTTTCTCCCCTCTTTCCTATGTGAAATTCCCTCCCAACCCAAAGCCAGGGTGAGGGCTGTCCCAGACATTCTGATGCCCCTGTGCTCACCACAGGTAGGATTTCTTCTTGGGACCTGACCTTCCCCTTCCTTCTTACCATAGTATCAACTTGTTCTCCCTCTGTTTCACAATAAATTGTTTCAGAGGCAGAAAGATCTCTTTTCATTTGTCCCTCTAACAAATTCAGAAAACCAGCCAAGGTCAAATACCATGCTATGGGTATCTTGCCAGGCTATGTAACAAATGTCTCAGATATGTGCAAATCTCCCAACTTGGCTCTAGCTGATAGGGGTGGTATTGGACTAGTCACTGCCTCCAACCGAGTCCTCCCTGGACCAGAGGCCCCTTTTCCCATCTCTTTAGTAATATCCATCAGAGAGTTTGTAAAGCTGCTTTGAGATCTAGCATATTGCTTCAGAAATGCCAACCAATTTCAATCAAAGTGCTACTGTGAATTCTCATTTATTATTGGGGGGCAGGGGGACTTGTCCATTCTCAAAGAAGGACAAGTTCAAAATACCTATCAAAATTAAAAATAGACACACTAAACTAAAACAACCCAAATACCCTTTAGTAATAGGGAAATACCCTTTAGTAATAGGGAAATACATTACTAAATTGTAGAATATCATCAGCAGTAAAAATGGATGGATTATACCTACAAGCAACGATATAGATCAATATCCCAGAAACATACTGAGTAGGGGAGAAAAAAAAACAAGACCAGGAAGACTATATAAAGTAAGATGCTTTTTATAACTCTTAATGACAAGCAAAACTACAGAGAGATAAAGAGATGAGCTACTTGGGAATCCAGAGTATGTTCACTTTTTGTAAATAAATAAAGCCCAATTTAAATGTTGATGAGTTACTGGGAGATTTTCAACAGAGGATAGGGCATTTAGGAACCCTCTGATATTTTATCTTGCCATATTGAGAATCTAAAGTTTAACTATGAGAACTTAATATTTGGTGAAAGTATTTTATTGAATGGCAATAACTATCTTCTTACTTAATTTAGAGGTGCAATGTGTTTTTGTTCTATTAAAAGTAAAGTATTGTGGGGACAACTTCTCTCAAGTCCCCCGGGTGCCACAGATGGAGTGTAATCATGACTAAGATATTACGTGATCTGCTTAGGGAGGAGAGATGGCCATTTTTCCCTGCTGGGAAAAGGCCCTGGGCTGGTAGCCAGTTTCTCAGGGGAAAAAGGCCCCGAGCCCTCTGCTCCAGGGCTTTTATTGGGTTGTAATACACAGGAATACAGGGCAGCAAGGATCAAACAGTAGACAACATTTCAAAGAAATCTGAGGGCTTCAGAGTCTGTCAGGAACAGAGTTTTAGGGTTTCCTGCATGAACTTTTAACATATGAATGAAAGCACTCTTAGCAGAGCAGATTTCACAGGTTTATCAGGAAGTCTTTGTGATGCCAGATTTTCCCCCAGAACCTGCTCTACCAAGGCAAGGAGTTGCACTGCACCTCTCCCCAACAGGTATTCAGGCTTAAGGGGATTAGAGCCAGGAGGCACTTCTCCCAGAGAACATGGGAACTGGGGGCTATGTCAAAGGCCGGCGGGGGTGGGGGGGTGTCCATTGCTCTTTCTTTGTTGCAGCCCCCTGAGTCCTTCCACGTAGGCCTCCCAAATGATCAAGTCTGGCTTAGGTTGCCCCCCACTGTGAGGGGTCTTACCCATCATTCACTTCTGACCAAGCTTTGGGGCAGGGAGAGGAAACTGAGGCAGCATTTGCTACCAGAGACAAGCTTTGTCTCTTGCAGCTCAGATTCCAAAGGTTGTCCCTCGCCCTTAGCCACAAGGGATCGAGATACAATTCCTAAAACCAGGCAGAACAGTCTACAACAAAGTAATGTTGTCCTGGCTAAGTGACTCAGCTGGTTGGAGCATTGTCAAATACACAGAAAGGTTGGGGGGTTGATCTCAGGTCAGGGCACATACCTAGGTTTCAGATTCAATCCCCAGTCAGTTGTGTACAGGAGGCAACCAATGGATGTTTCTCTCTCACATCAATGTTTCTCTCTCTCCCTTACTAGCTCTCTAAAGTGAATAAACAGACTTCCGCCAAGATGGAGGCATAGGTGGAAACACTGTGCCTTCTCCCACAACCAAGTTTGAATAAAACAAAGGTTTAGAGAAACAAAGACACAACCAAAGGACAGAAAATTGAATTATACGGAAGTCCGACTACATCTAACCGTTCAACGGGGACGGTAAGAGGGGCGGAGCCAGCAGCGAGCAGGGTCGGGCAGGACAGGGCCCCTGACCCAGGCACGCAGGCAGACGAGAACCAGTTGGGGTGCGGGGCAGACTGCGGGCACATATTCGCACACAGTGAGACAGACCACGCAGGCCCCAGGGGACGAGGGCTGACGGCGGTGGCACACTCGCGAGCAGTGGGATGAAACAAGTGGGCCAGGTGACGGCAGCAACTGCGACACCAGCGAGGGCCATGGCAGCAGGCGGCAGACTGGACGCCAGAGTCCCTCTTTGACCCCGCCCCCACATACAGCATCACAACCCAGCGACTTAGTTGCCCTGTTCTAGTGAACATTTTAGGGCTCTGATCCTGCTATGGAACAGGCACGAACAACCCGAAAGATGGCACAAGAAGAACTCAAAGTCCAAGAGCCAATAACTCTCAGCGACCAAGAAATTGCCAGCCTCTCAGAAGCACAATTCAGGACACTATTTATCAGGATGCTCACAGAACTGGTAGATTATAGTCACAAATTAGAGGAACAAAGTCACAAATTAGAGGAATATATGAAGGCTAAACTAATTGAAATGAAGGGAGATGCACAGGAAACCAATAGTGATGGAAAGGAAACGGGGACTCAAATCAATGGAATGGACCAGAAGGAAGAACAAAACATCCCACCAGAAAGGAATGAAGAAATGAGAATTCAAAAAAATGAGGAGAGGCTTAGGAACCTCCAGGACATCTTTAAACGTTCCAACATCCGGATTATAGGGGTACCAGAAGGGGGAAAGAAACAGCCACGAGTGGAAAACTTATTTGAACAAATAATAAAGGAGAACTTCCCCAGTCTGGCAAAGGAAATAGACTTCCAGGAAATCCAGGAAGCTCAGAGAGTCCCAAAGAAGTTGGACCCAAGAAGGAACACACCAAGGCACATCATAATTACATTAGCCAAGACTAAAATGAAGGAGAGAATCCTAGAAGCAGCAAGGGATAAGGGGACAGTCACCTACAAAGGAGTACCCATCAGACTGTCAGCGGATTTCTCAAAAGAGACCTTACAGGCAAGAAGGGGCTGGAAAGAAGTATTCCAAGTCATGAAATCCAAAGACCTACAGCCAAGATTGCTTTATCCAGCAAAACTTTCATTTAGAATGGAAGGACAGATAAAGTGCTTCTCAGATAAGGTCAAGTTCAAGGAGTTCATCATCACCAAGCCCTTATTATATGAAATGCTAAAGGGACTTATATAAGAAAAAGAAGATGAAAAATATTAACAGTGAAAGGACAGCAAACACACAGGTATTAACAACCACACCTAAAACAAAAGCAAACCAAGAGGACAGCTAGATCAGGAGTGGAACCATAGAAATGAAGAACACATGGAGGGTTAGAAACAGGGGGGTGGGAGGGGGAGAAGGGGGGAGAAGGTACAGAGAATAAGTAGCATAGATGGTAGGTAGAAAATAGGTAGGGGGGAGGGCGAGAATAGTGGGGGAAATATAGAATCCAAAGAACTTGAGACACGTGGTTATAAACTAAGGGGGGCAGAATGGTGGGGGAGGGAGGGTGCGGGTGGAAGGGATTGAAGGGGGGGAATAGAACAACTGTAATGGTATAATCAATAAAATATATAAAAAAAGAATAAAGTGAATAAACACATGCTCAGGTGAGAATAAAAAATAAAATAAATTAATGTTATGGTCTAAAACATAAATGTTCTAAAGGGATATAAATACAAGCAGAACTGAACAATATAGTGTTTAGGACCATATATGTATGCAATAAAGCTGTTATAAAAATAACAATGTTCATTGTTATACAACTATTCTTTAGAGTTTACATATGTATATATATTTATTTGTGATATCAAAGTTTGCGATAAAAATATAATTTTAAAAAAATTTTGTGTGCCTATGCTACCCAGAAATTCCACTTTAGCGATTCATCCTATTAATATATCCATATGTATGTAAAATAAGCAATGTACAAGAAGATTCATGTGGCATTGTTTACAACAAAAAAATAAAAACAGCATTTGTCAATAAGGAACTAAAGAAATAGTTGTACATAGTGTATACTATGGCATATA
Source organism: Sturnira hondurensis (assembly GCF_014824575.4). Lineage (NCBI taxonomy): Eukaryota > Metazoa > Chordata > Mammalia > Chiroptera > Phyllostomidae > Sturnira > Sturnira hondurensis. Next base: position 344,757 of record NW_028077382.1, on the reverse strand, counting down.
TAGTGGACTTAACTAAAAAAAATCAAGTTGCAAAAGTATATGTATAATATTCTGGTATTTAGAAAATAAGAAAATGTATGCATATGCTGAAATAGGCACACAATATGTTTGGGAGGAGATGTGACTTCTGGGGAGGGAAACTGAATTGCCTAGGGAACAGAATAAGAGAGATACACTTTTTATTATATGCCTTCTCCAATTTTTGTTATTTTTTTAAATTTTTTGCCCTATGTATATTTTGCCTGTGTAATAGTTAAACTGATAGGCAGAAAGGGGTGTATAAAGGAAAGAAAGAAAGAATGAAAGAATGTGTGGAGGGGGTATATGTATCTTTTTTATGCTGTCATTGGCTCAGCATAAAACTGCTATAAGCTATCCACCAACGGGAACCAGTTTCAAGGCTCAGCACTAGTTGCTAGGTGTGACTCATTTGTGTCAAGGAACTAAAATGGAGCCAGGCTGTCACGAAGGAGTCTGTCTTATGCGTGTCCTACTGATGAACTTTTGAACTTTTAAGTTACCACAAAACCACCTCCTGGACTTTACTTTCTTCCTAGCACAACAACTGGACCATTTGCAAGGAGCCAATCTGTTTGACAGAGCAGCATTCTTCATGTGCATATTGTACTAACCAATCCTTGTTAACCTAGCCAGAATCCATGCATGATCTAAATGAAAAACTCTTTTATGGGATTTTGCCTTTATAAACCCTGCTTGTCTTTGTTCTATCTGGAGTGCAATTCAGGTAGCAACCAGAATCTGCATCTCCCAGATTGTAATCTTTTTGTTCATATAAATGCCTTTTGTTCTTTATAATAGCTTAAATGTTTTGTTTGTTTGTTTGTTTGTTTGTTTTGGTTGCCTTGAGCAAATGGCCATAATAGGCTGGTAGCTGTAACAGCTATATCATGACCCTGAGTCTTTCCTACTTCAAATGTGCATCATTTACTAATATTTTACATATCACAAAACTTGGAGAGATTGACAATATCCTGTAATATAATCTGAAAGCAATGGAATCTAAAGTGAGCTAAAATTAGAGGCTAAACCTAACCAAAAATAAATAAATAAATGTAACTCAGGGACAATGGCTGAGCTTAGTTCTCTGGTCTGATGACAATACATGAAAATTGGCTAAAAAGGCAAAAAAAATTATATGGAACAGCTAATACACTCATTGTTATAGTGTGCTGTGCAGGCCAGTGGTCCTCATCCACTTTGCAGCTGTCAGGATGTCAGGCCATCCTGGTGTAAATCCAAGCTCTGCCTTCCACTTTTCATGTAACTTATTTAACCACCTGAAAGCTTAGTACTTTCTTCTGCAAGTTAGGGATCTCACTTAGGATTAGGTTCTGCTACCACTAACAAATACCTAAAAATATGGGGCTTTAAAAAGATAAACTACATTTACTCCACCTCAAATCCAGAGGTAGAAGATGCAGGGCCAGGTTTCTTTGAACTCTGCTATTCTTAAGATATGGACCACAGTTTTGTGGTCCAAAGCAGTAGCTGTGCTCCAATCACTAAATAATTTCAGGAATCAGATAGAAAAAGTGATGAGCCCTGGCCGGGTGGTTCAGTTGGTCGGAGCATCATTCCATGCACCAAAAGGATGTAGGTTCGATTCTTCGTCAGGACAAATACTTACCTTGCAGTTTTGATTTGGGTCAGGGCACGTATGAGAGGCAACCAATTGATGTTTCTCTCGAGCATTGATGTTTCTCTTTCTCTCTCTCTCTCTCTCTCTCTCTCTCTCTCTCTCGTCAACAAAAATTTGTGTTCAGGTGGGACTTAAAAAAAAAGAAGTAATGACAGAAGATAGCCAGAGGGCTTCAACTGCATTTAAGAAAGGATCCTCTGGTTAGAGAGATTTCTTTTCCATCTCAATGTATAGAATCTCATGGCTGCATCAGCTTCAAGGGAGGTTGTGAAATGAAGCTTTGACTATGAGTAAGCATAACCTAACTGAAATAGTATGGGAAGTGAAGATAACTACTACTAGGGAACAATGAGCATTCTATGATACAATAGGAAAAAGAGTATCTATATCACCTGACTATTGTGATGATTGAGATTTCTTATGTGTTAGGCTTCTCTAGTCTACAGAATTAAAACCAGAAGATGGAGCTAGAAATTGACAAACCTAGGTACGCCTAGGAGGAATGGAAAATAACCAGGTGGGAAAACTGTACTGTGGGAAAATGTAGCCTGGGAAAATGCCTGCCTGGGAAACTGCCTGCCGACGCTACCCAGGACAAACAGATGCCTGGCTAAGATTGGGGCCTGGGGTCGGCCTATCTGGTATAACAGGATGCACCTTTAACTTGAGCCTGATGAGATGTACCAAGAACAATGGTAGCCCTGACTGGTGTAGCTCAGTGGATTGAGCGCGGGCCTGCGAACCAGACAATCACGGTTCGATTCCCAGTCAGGGCCCATGCTTGGGTTGCAGGTCAGTTTCCTGCAGGGGCCAGTTCCCTGCAGGGGATGCACAAGAAGCAACCATACATTGATGTTTCTTTCCTCTCTCCTTCCCTTTCCCTCTAAAAAGATAAATAAATAAATAAATAAATAAATAAATGAATAAGAACAATGGTCAGCAGAAATGGCACCCAGCGACCAACTCTAGCCAATCAGACTCTGACACCCCAACCAGTTACCCTTCATGGGTTTTTGCACTTAAAACCCCTGCCCTAAGAACAACCAAGTCTTAACCTCCCTTGATTGGCTCACCAACCTCCCAAGGTTGACCCCACTTTCTCCCATGAGTCTTAACCTGCTTTGGTTGGCTCCCCAACCTCCCTAGGTTGGCTTCACTTTCCCTCTTATTCCTGCTCCTTAGCTCACTGAATCCATTTGGTTTCTTGAGTGAATCTGACCTAACATAATTTAGGCAAATTTTTACACAGAATAACCTCAAAAAATAAGGTGTTAAAAAAGTGAAATGGGAAAAAATGGCCCGAGATGATTCAAATGGTGATGAGTTACAAGTGGATTTTGGTGCATCAAATGGACATCAAACAATGTCCCAATGGCTCTTCCAGCCTTAGAATTCTACATTTGCTATTCTACACTGGTCTAACACAGAAGGAAAAAGAAAAGTGTAAAAGAAGAGGGAAAAATATCTGAGAATATATACCAAAGACAGTAGTCTGCACCGAGCTAACACTACTGTAAATAATACTTATAAATTCTATAAAAATTAAATATATATTTAAAAATAAACAGCTTGGCCCTCACTGGTGTGGCTCAGTGGATTGAGTGCTGGCCTGCAAACCGAAAGGTCACTGGTTCGAATCCCAGTCAGGACACAAGCCTGGGTGGTGGTCTGGGTCCCCAGCTGGGGGCATGTGAGAGGCAACTGGTGCACATTGATGTCTCTTTCCCTCTCTTTCTCCCTCCCTTCCTCTCTCTCTAAAAATAAATAAATAAATAAAATCTTTTAAAAAGTGTCAACAGGTTGATGTCAGTGGGGAGTGATCAAAAGAGAGAAGTAACTAGAGGGGATTTGACCATTGATAAAAGGAAGCATCTAGGTAAGATTTACATTTATACAGCTTTTCTCCAAGGGAGAGCTTTTCTCTCAGTCTATGCATGGCAGATGGAGCTCAAGCAGAAAGCTGCTTTTTTTCCTTCATTATTGTTCAAATACACTTTTCTGTCTTTTACTCCCATCCTAGCCCACCACCCCCCCAGGGCTCCCCACCTCCCTCCCATTCACCATCTCCCTTAGTTTTTGTCCATGTGTCCTTCATACTTGTTCCTGTGAATCCTTCCCCCTTTCTTCTGAAATTCTCTCTCCTCTCCCCTCTGGTCCCTGTCAGCCTGTTCTGTATTTCAGTGACTTTGGTTATATTTCGCTTGCTTGTTTGTTTTGTTGTTTAGGTTCCTGTTAAAGGGGAGATCATATGCTATTTATCTTTCACCCCCTGGCTTATTTCACTCAGCATAAAGCTTTCCAGTTCCATCATGCTGTCTTATTAGTTTCTGTGGATAGAGTTACATAGGCTGCCAGAGTATCTGGAAATTAAGGAGGATAAATCCCAGAAATGAGAGAACTACAAAAGGACAAACAACAAAATTAGATGAGAACTCTCCTTAAAACCTTGGCTGACCACTAACTTACAGATATACATGGAAATCTCTCAAAGAATTCAGGAGTAAAACATTTGGCAGGCTGAAAGAGCCAAGGAGAGATTTCAGCCACTCCCTACCACAAAGGAGATAGATGAGTTAGGGAAGCACAATAAAGACTTTTGGCTTTCCACTGAAACCCTAAAAGCACCAGACTTTAGAAATAAAAATTACAATCTAGGTTTAAGGGGTTCTTCACCCAGGACTAGAAAAAACCTGAAATGACCCACCCTAACAAAGCCTAAAACCAGTCTCCTAGAAGTTCAAAGTGATCAGCCAGTAACATATCTTCTTGTTAAATAATGTTCCTTAATCTTTAGGGATGACAGTGCAATATCTTGTCTCTATAACATATCATCCATACTACCAACTATTGGATGGGCCGAAAAGTCTGTTTAGTTAGACACATTATTCATATTCACTAATAGCTTTGAGGCAGGAAATAGTCAGGAAGGAAGAAACTCTGGAGGTGCCCCAGGGGCTAAGATAAAGGACATTGATACAGGACAGAGACCCTGTTCTAAGACCAGTTGTTTCCACTTTCTGGAAAAACCCTGGTTTTGGTGAATCATGAATGCTCTTACACAGAAGATGCTACGTGACCCCTGCTTCATTATAACAGCATTATAATAAATTAGCATTGTGAGATCCCCTTCTCTGGTGGCCAATCAGGGAAAATCATGGGAGACCACATGCGCAGCAGCTTTCAAGTAATACAAGTACCTGTGCATGCACAACAAAAGCCCACCAAAACTAGCCAGGAAGGATTCGCCCTGTAAAAATAGAATCCCTCTGGCCCCGAGGTCAGTCTCTGCTCAGAGTTGGCCTGCTCCCATGTTCTGTGGAGTGTACTATTGCTTAATAAATCTGCTCTCCCTCTTTAGGCTATAAACTCTGTGTGTTTGGTTCAATTCTTTTGCCCACAATCACCAAGAACCTGGTTACCTGTGCCCACCTATGACAGCTTTATTGATTTGGATATTTTGAGTATGTCAGCCATGTCCCACATGGTGGAACACTGATCATTCTTAATTAAAGTCTCGATTTGATCTCCAGCATGCAACTTTGCAAACCACTTTTGACATATTCAAGCAGTCACAGCACCTTCTCCATACACTGCACAAACCTTTTTTTTTTTGCATTGCTGTTGTGTTCTTACCTTTCTTGAGATAGTAAAGCATAATATGCTTAAAATGTTGCATATTTTCTTCCATCTTCAATATCAAAATGGCTACACAAAAATTCATCAGTTTTAATGGTTTGCTTAAATGCACACCAATATGACAGCTGTTATAATACAATGTAACAAAACTGTTATGAATGTTACTGAATAGAGGTCCAAGGAGGGTAATATTTGGCCCAGTGAGGGATGCCAAAAACTGTTACAGAACAACAGGGGCCCCTCCCAAGGACGCTATACTAATACCTACTAGGCTTGTCTGTCCACTGCCAGAGGAAAGACATCTCTCAATGCCAGAGATTTGTGAAAAGGAAAGGTTTATTTAAAGCTATACAGACTTAAAGTAGTGACCCAATGTCTCCATTAAAATATCAAAGTCCTTTAGGATAACCACAGACGCCACAGCACTTCCTTCTCCCCCTGCCCTAATTCGGGGTATCGTATCTCAGGAAAAGAAGCTCACGTCTGTGTTTCAGGCTGCTGGCACTGACAGCTGTGTTGCCATCCAGGCAGGATCTCTGATTACTCCAAAGTCATGCGACACCTTCTCATGACTTACTGGCAAAGGGTTCTTTGTACCCATTTTTCCAGTCAAAGTTACCTGCTTCCCAGGCCACGTGGCCAAAGGGAGCACCCCAAAGCTATGTAGGCCTCTTCTACCAAGCTGCCGGGGTCTGCACTCTGCCAAAAGCACATAGCTTTCTTCTTCACCTGGCTGCAGGGGTCCCCATTCTGGCAAAGCTGAGTGGTACAGTAACAGGGCGCAGCCAGGAGGGGGGCCCAAAAAAGATTTGGAATGGTGTCCAGAACTCAAAGTGTATAGGAATATTGGAGAGACATATAAGATGTCCTCCCAGCCCCCCCCCTTCCCCGAAGGTGTCAGTTGGGGAAAGGGACACATGGAGCAGGGCCATTGAGAGTTGTTTTGCATAGCAACAGTTTTACAGCTAATGTCTGGAATGGTCATTTAACATATCTATAACCTTTAATTGATTTCATAGATATGTTAAATAGCTGTGGCCAAGTTTTGGGCCAGGGAGAAGTGAGTGGTTCCTACCCAGAAGGTAACTGGGGGCGGATGCTCCGGAGACAGTGCCTGCAAGAGAGCCATGTGGCTTTAGCAGAGTGAGGACCCCCTCTTGGCCAGGTGAGGGGGAGAGCCACGCTGTTTGGAAAGATGTAGACCCCTGTAGCCATTAGGAGGGAGAGTCACGTGGTTTCAGCAGAGTGAGGACCTCCTCTTGCCCAGATGAAAAGGGAAAACCCTGCAGCTTTGCCAGAATGGAGATCCCTGCGGCCAGATGAAGAAGAAAGACGCGCTTTTGGTGGAGTGCAGACCCCTGCAGCTTTGGTAAAAGAGGCCCACACGGCTTTGGGGCGCTCCCTTTGGCCAAGTGGCCTGGAAAGCAGGAGAGTCTTTGACTGGAACTTGGTAAAAAAACTCTTGCCAGTGGAAGGTGCCGCATGACTTTGGATTACTTGGAGATCCTGCCTGGACAGGCGACACAGCTCACAGTGCCAGCGACCTGAAAAACGGATGTGTGCTTTTTTCCTGATTTACGGTACCCAGAGTTGAGCCAGTGGGAGAAGGGAGCGCTGTGTGTGTGGGGGGGCGGGGGGGGGGTGTATACCCTTAAAGACTTTAATATTTTAATGAAGGCATTAGGCCTGAATAGCATTAAATACACATTTTGTTTCCTTTTCACAAATCTCTGGCATTGAGAGATGTCTTTCCAATTGGCGGAGGACAGAAGAGCCCAGTAGATATTAGTATACCGTCCTTGGGAGGGGCCTCTGTTTTCTGTAGCAGTTTTTGGCATTCCTCGGTGGGCCAAGTATTGCCCCCCCCCTTGGACCTGTTACTGTTAATGTTACTCCATGTGAAGGAGTAACAGTACTCCTTCACATGGCTGCAGGGGTCCCCACTCTGGAAAAACCACGTGGCTCTCTCTTTCACCTGGGCAAGAGGGCATCTGCACTCCACCAAAACCGCATGGCTCTCTCTCTTACATGACTGTGTGGGTCCTCACTCTGCCCCAAACTGCATGTGTCTCTCTTTTTCCTGGGCAAGAGGAGATCCTCACTCTGCCCCAAACTGCATGGCTCTCCCTCCAATGGCTGCCATGTCTACGTTTAAATCCCCACACCAGCCCTCTTTTGCAGCCCCATTTCCAACTCCTCCTACAATCAGTTATACCTGCCAGGACTCCCGTATTATTATTACAAGTTTACTGGGCTGCCATCATGAGTCTGGGCAGGTGTGGCCCCACAGTGTGGGGCCAATCAACTCCAAGCTCTCACGCAGGCGCTGTAACTCAGGGGACCTGCCCCTAGTTACATCTTGGGTGGAAGTCACTTCCTTCTCCCTGGCTCAAAGCATGGCCACAGCTATTTAACATAACTATAAAACCATTTAAAGGTTATGATACAGGGTGCAGCCAAGGGGGGGGGGCAGAAAAGATTTGGAATAGTGCCCAGAACTCAAAGTGTACAGGAATATTGGAGGAAATATTATTAAGATGTCCTCCCCCCTCCCCAGGTGTCAGTTGGGGGAAGGGATGAATGGAGCAGGGCCATTGAGAGCTGTTTTGCATAGCAACAGTTTTGCAGCTAACCTCTGGAATGGTCTTTTAGCATATCTATAACCTTTAACTGGTTTCATAGAGATGTTAAATAGCTGTGGCCAAGTTTTGGGCCAGGGAGAAGTGAGTGGTGGAAAAACCCAGGCTGGAACTGGGGCTGCTTCTCGGAGAGAGTGCCTGCTTGAGAGCCATGTGGCTTTAGCAGAGTGGGGGCTAACCAGGCTAGGATTGGGGGCTGCTTCTCAGAGAGAGTGCCTGCGAGAGAGCCATGTGGCTTTAGCAGAGTGAGGACCCCCTCTTGGCCAGGTGAGGGGGAGAGCCACGCTATTTAGGAAGATGTAGACCCCTGTAGCCATTAGGAGGGAGAGCCATGCAGTTTCAGCAGAGTGCAGACCCCCTCTTGGCCAGGTGAAAGGGAAGCCCACGCAGCTTTGCCAGAATGGAGATCCCTGCAGCCAGGTGAAGAAGAAAGACGCGTGCCTTTGGTGGAGTGCGGCTTTGGTAGAAGAGGCCCACGTGGCTTTGGGGTGCTCCCTTTGGCTGAGTGGCCTGGAAAGCAGGAGAGACTTTGACTGGAACTTTCATATTTCCTTTGACATACCTTATAATATATGCAATCTCTCTTCACCTTTATTAATCTTAGCTCAATTGAAGTTGAGATTGCTGATGTGGTAGGGGGGTTCTTTTTGCTGGCATATGTTTGGTTGTCTGGTAACATTGCTTGGTTAGCCAACACCTGTACAACAGCATACAAGACCAGGTGAGAGTTATGAATACCAATAAGCCCACTGGAGGGGAAAACCCATCAACTAAGATGCCACCAATAGGTAAAGCCCAAGTACAGCAAGAAAGCTGGCACAATTCGAAGAAAGGGCAACCCTAGAGCATCCAGACAAGGAGATCAAAGAGACTGCACCATTGAGTCCCACAGAACCCCTACCATAGAAAATCACCATGTGAAGATAGCAGGCAAAACAGAGCATCCTCAATCGCAAAAACAAACAAAAAGAGTCACCAAAAATGGGGAGACAAAAAAGACCCCATAATTGAAAGGAATGAAGGTTCCCCAGTAAAAGACTAAATGAAATGGAGGGAAGTAAACTATCAGATATAGAATTCAAAAGAATGGGCCCTGGCTGGTGTAGCTCAGTGGATTGAGCGCGGGCCTGAGAACCAGACGATCCAGGTTTGATTCCCAGTCAGGGCACATGCTTGGGTTGCAGGCCAGTTTCCAGCAGGGGCCAGTTCCCTGCAGGGGATGCATGAGAAGCAGCCATACATTGATGTTTCCTTTCTCTCTCCTTCCTTTTCCCAAGAATCAATCTAAATTCTATTTTTTAAAAAAAAGAATTCAAAGGAATGGTCATAAGGATGCTCAAGGAACTCACTGACTGCTACAAGGAAGTGAGTAGGTACTACAACAGTATGAAAAAGGAAATAGAAACTATAAACAAGAACCAGAAATAAATGAAGAATGCCATATCTGAATTTAAAAATACTCTTATCCATTCCATCTTTATTTCCACCCATAATTTGCTAGAACAAATGACAAGCAGGCTGAATGAAGCAGAGGACCAAATTAGTGAGGTGGAAGACAAGGTAGACAGAAATAGCCAAGTAAACCAGCTGCACAAAAAAAGACTCAAAAAAATATGAAGATAACGTAAGGGAACTATAGGACAACCTGAAATACAACAACATTCAAATCGTAGAAATACAGGAAGGAGAAGAAAGGGAGTAAGGATGGAAAACCTGTTTGAAAAGTAACGATAGAAAATTTCCCTAATCTGATGAGAGAAAAAGTCACACAGGTCCAGGAAACACAGAGGGTCCCAATCAAGAGGAACACAAGGAGGCCCACTCCAAGACACATCATAATTAAATGTCAAAATTCAAAGACAAAGAGAATCATAAAAGCAGCAAGGGAGAAACAGGAAGTAACATACTAGGGGACTCTGATAAGGCTAGCAGGTGATTTCTCAGCAGAAACACTACAGGCCAGAAGGGAACAGCAAGAAATAATCCAAGTAATGGAAAGCAAAGGCCTGCAACCAAGACTCCTCTACCCAGCAAGGCTCTCAATTAAAATAGAAGGCAAAATAAAGAGTTTCCAAGATGAAAGAAAGCTCAAAGAATACACCTCCACCAAACCAGCACTGCAAGATACGCTAAAAGGACTGCTTTAAGAAGAGGAAGAAAAGGAGTGAGAGAGAGAAGAGCGCACATACAAGGGAGTAAAGTGCACATACAAGGGAGTAAAGTGGCAATGAATAAGTACCTATCAACAACAACCTTAAATGTAAATAGATTGAATGCTCCAATCAAAAGACGTAAGGTAGCTAAATAGTTAAGAAAACAAAACCCACAATATGCTGCCTATAGGAGACACACCTCAGAACAAAGACCTACACAGGCTGAAAGCAAAGGGTTGGAAAAAATATTCCAAGCAAACCAACAGAAAGAAAAGCCAGGCTAGCAAAACTTATCTTAGAAAAAATAGACTTGAAAACATAGGCCATAAGAAGAGACACAGAAGGACACTTCAGAATACTCAAGGGAAGAATCTATCAAGAACGTATTTATTGTAAACATATAAGCACCCAACATAGGAGCATCCAAATATATAAGGAAAATCTTGGAGGACTTCAAGAAAGATATCGACAGCAGCAAAATTATAGTAGGTGAATGCAACACCCATCAACAATGGATAAATCTTCCAAACAAAATATTAACAAGGGTATTGTGGAACTGAACAGCATATTAGATTAAATGGACTTCACTCATATATATTTTTTTTCTTCCATCCCAAAGAAGCAAAATACACATTGTTTTCAAATGCATTTGGAACATTTTCAAAGATATACCACATGATAGGACAAAAAACAAGCCTCAACAAATTCAAGAAAATTGAAATTATATCAAGCATTAACTCAGACCAAAGGGGCTTGAAACTAGAAACTGATTTCAAGGAAAATAATTCAAAAATAGTCCAACTCATAGAGACTGAATAGCATGCTATTAAACAATGAATGGGTTAATACTGAGATCATGAGAGAAATAAAAATGTTTTTGGAAACAAATGAAAATGAACACACAACAGACTAAAGCAATTTATAGACTCAATGCAATCCCTATTAAAGTACCAATAACATATTTCACAGATATAGAACAAACATTTCAGAAATTTATATAGAACCGTAAATGACCCCAAATAGCCTCAGCCATCTTGAGAAGAAAGAACAAAGTAGGAGGGATCAAAATACTCAATATGAAACTATATTACAACACCAATATAACCAAAACAGTGTGATACTGGCATAAGAACAGACACATAGACCAATGAAACAGAATAGCATACCCCAAAATAATTTCGAGTCCCTGGAATCAATTAATATTTGACAAAGGGGGCAGAAGGGTAAAATGGAGTAAAAATAGCCTCATCAACAAATTGTGTTGGGAGATCTGCACAGCTACACTAAATTAAAAAAAATGAAACTCAATCACCAACTTACACCATACACATAAATAAATTCAAGGTGGATAAAAGGTTTAAATATAAGCCATGACACTATAAAAGTCCTAGAGGAAAACATATGCAGGAAAATTTCAGAAATTCTATGCAGCAATATTTTCACCGATATGTTCCCTAAAGCAAGGACAGAGAGGAAAGAATAAACTCATGGTACTGCATCAAAATAAAAAGCTTCTGCATGCCTAAGGAAAATATCAGCAAAATGAATAAGGAACCAACTCTGGGAAAATATATTTGCCAGTGATACCTCGGATTGATCTCCAAAACATATAAAGAACTCACATGACTCCCCTCCAGAAACACCAAGAATCCAATGTAAAAAATGGGCAAAGGACCTGAACAGACACTTCTCCAAGGAGGACATACAGAGGTCCCAGAGACATATGAAAAGGTAGCCATCAGGGAGATTCAAATCAAAACCACAATGAGAACACACTTTACACAGTCAGAATGGCCATCATAACCAAATCAACAATCAATGAGGGCCGGCGAGGTTGTGGAGAAAAGGGACTCCTAGTACACTGTTGGTGGGAATGCAGTGCTGTAACCACTGTTTAAACCAGTATGGAATTTCCTCAGGAAACTAAAAATGGAACTGCCTTTTGACCCAGCAATTCCACTGCTGGGATTATATCCTAAGAACCTGAAACACAATCCAAAAGAATCTATGTACTCCAATGTTCATAGCAGTACAATTTACAATAGCCAAGAGCTGGAAGCAACACAGGTGCCCATCAGTAAATGAATGGATCAAAATCTATGGTACATTTACATAATGGAATACTACACAGCAGAAAGAAAGAAGGAGCTCCTACCCTCTGTAATAGCATTGATGGAAATGGAGACCACTATGCTAATTGAAAGAAGCCAGGCAGTGAAAGACAAATACCATATTATTTCACCTTTAAGTGGAACCTCATCAATAAAATAAACAAGCAAGCAACATATAACCAGAGACATTGAAAATAAGAACAAATCCACGGTAACTGGAGGAGAGATGGGAGGGGATAATGGGTGGGAGAGAGGAGGGTTCTCAGAAACAACTATAAAGGACACATAGAGAAAACCAAGGCAGGGGTGGAATCAGGGGAGGGAGGTGGGGATGATTGGGGTGGGTTGGAGAATTGGGGAGAAAAGGGAGGCAACTGTACTTTGTACTTGAACAACAATAAAATGAAAAGGAAGGGAGGGAAGGGGAGAGAAAGAAAGAGAGAGAGAGAAAGAAAGGAAGGAAGGAAGGAAGGAAGGAAGGAAGGAAGGAAGGGAGGGAGGGAGGAAGGAAGGGAGGGAGGGAGGGAAAGAAAGAGAGAAAGAAAGAGAAAGAGAGAAAGGGAAAGAAAAACGGGCTGAGGATTTGTATATTTAGAGACTGAGAGATGGCTAACAGACATTTCATATGCAACATTACTAATCATCACAAAAATGCAAATTAAACCACAACGAGATATCTCCTTGCATCTGTCAGAATGGCTATCATCAGCAGATCAACAAACAACAAGTTTTGTTGAAGTGTAGAACAGGAAACTCGAATTCACTGTTGCTGTGGTTGTAAATTGGTGTAGCTACTAGGGAAACAGTATGGAAGTTCCTCTAAAATTTAACAATTTGCCATTTGTGACAACATGAATGGATGTACATAGTATTATGCTAAGTAAAATAAGTTAGACAGAGAAAGACAAATATCATATATTTCACTTATATGTGGAATCTATGAGACAAAGTAAACAAACAAAATAGAATCAAACTCATTAGATACAGAGAACATTTTGAGCATCATTAGATGGGAGAGGGGCTGGGGGGATGGGTGAAACCTAACTGTGATTAAGAAGAATTAAGAAGTACAAGTTTCCAGTTATAAAAATAGTCATAGGGATGTAAAGTACAGCACAGGGAATATAGACATCAATATTGCCACAACTATGTATGGTATCAGATGAGTATTTAACTAATTGGGATAATCACTTTGTACTATATATAGTTGTCTAATCACTATGTTGTACACCTGAAACTAGTATAATTTTGTATGTAAAATTAATTTATTGGAACATAAATTGATTTTATGGAAATGAAGTCTACTTTTTTAAGACACTTTTCTATTTAGCAGGTTGGTGAAAGGGATCTTTCTTTTGATATCCTATAGTTGACACTGAAGCATTTGTTTTTATTTTCTTGTACTTGTACTGCTGGGGCTTCAGGGATCTCTGTGAAGTGTCACCTCGACCATGGATAACACCCTGTATCCCCTGGGACTATGGGTGTCTCCTCTGTGACCAGGTCACCTCAGTCTCAGAGCACCACCACTGTAGGGAAATGTGGTAGGTGATGTGATTTCAGGTCCACAAGATTTTAGTACTCTTTCCCACAATAAATGCAGGAGGTGCTGTCTGAGGTGTCCTAGGTGCCTGCACTAAGCTCTGCTACAATGAGTGGGAGTTGGGTGGGCTGGGTGAGGCTGGATTACACATTTGTGGCTTTGTTATCTTCCCAGTAGAAGCGGCTGCCACAGCTTTGTATATCAGCCCCAGTTACTGGAATTAGCTGGAGTGTGAGCTTGCTACTTAGGTAGAAATGTTCTGCTTCTTCAGTTCTTAGGGCTGCAGATAGTGTCCTCTGTAATCCAACACTTCCAATGCAATAGCTTCTAATTGGGCCCACTGCTACCTCTGGGAAAATGAGGAAATTCGAGCTCTGGGAGTATATAGGGATGGCTGCTATGCCTATGTGGCTTTATTTTCTGCCTGGTAATGATGGCTGTTAGATCACAGTTGCCATACCTGTTCTTACTCTGCTCCTGTCCCTGGGTTCAGCTATAGTATGTGCAAACATGGTACATGCTGCAGTCTCAGGCAAAAATATTGATTCTACCCTGCTGCTTCTTAGGGCTGCAAATTTTACATGCTAAAATCTGACTCCTCCCCTGCTACCCAGTGCTGCAATGATCTATAGGCTGCATCTTTGGCACTTACTTATCTCTGTCCTTCCGCCTTCCCTCTTCTAGGGTTCACTTCAATAAACCTCCCTTCAGATGTTTTGATGCAAGAATCTCTTAGATGTGTTTGTGTGTGGATCAAGGATTCCTTTGTTGAATTATAGCTGCCCATCTTGTAACTTCAAGGAGAGAGACCTGGAGAACCTCTCATACTGACATGCTGCTGACATTACCTTGGAAAATAAATTAATTTTTAAAAAACTTAAAATAAGCCCTGGCTGGTGTAGCTCATTGGATTGAGCGCGGGCCTGTGAACCAGACAATCGCAGTTCGATTCCCAGTCAGGGCACATTCCTGGGTTGCAGGCCAGTTCCCGGCAGGGGCCAGTTCCCAGCAGGGGATGCACAAGAAGCAACCATACATTGATGTTTCTCTTCCTCTCTCCTTCCCTTCCCCTCTAAAGATAAATAAATAAAATATTTTTAAAAAAAACAACTTAAAATAACATGGTTAAAGATCCAGTTACAATGTAATTGACAAAGAAATTTGTTTTTCTCCATAACACACAACATTTTAAGAAAATAATCATGATCAAAAGAGATGACATAACAGGACACATCAGAATTTTAGGAACTTTATACAATTTTGGAATACTCATATTAATAATATTTACCCAAACATTATACACTAGAAGTTTAGCATCATTTATTTTACAATGTTCTTTATATAATTTAATATTCCAAATAAGTCTAATCAGTTTAATATTTCTGTTGTATAAAGAGAGAGAACAAATCTTTTGAGGTATTCCAGGTCAAGAAAAAATTCTGCTCAAAATTCGAATTTTAGAAAACTTGTCAAACATACAAAAAAGTTTGAACATTTTACTAAAAAAATCACAGGTCATTATGAAATAATTCTTAATTTTTCATTTAACCAAAGTGACAATAAAAGAATTCAGAGACAAATACAGAAGGTTACATAATTGTTAGCAAAGATTTTGTTCTTCTTATTGAGAAGATTAGGTTTCCTTAAGTCATCAAGGACCTGATTAAGACAACATAAAACACAGGAAAGTTTGATAAAACATGGGATCTTTGCTTTCTAGGCAAAAAACTTTTCATAAGATCTTATCAGGAACAAACCAATAGTACAGGAAAACTTAGACCTTTTACCAGAAAGAAAGCCAAACTTTAATTCTGCATCACCTTACATTTGCTATTTAAGTTTACTTAATTTAATTTATTTCAATCTTATTCAGCTTGGCCACATATAAAATTTCTCTTTCACCATTCCTTTTTACAAACTTTCTACAATTTTCCTTGTCCAATTTAATTTGTCTGTTGTTCTCTTACCCATTCAGAAATACCAAACTTTTTTAACAGGAGAAAATATCCAAATTTAATATGTCTATACATGTGGGGTTGCCATATGTATGTGAGACCTGGCCCTGGCTCGTGTGGCTCAGTGGATTGAGTGTGGGCTGTGAACCAAATGGTCGCTGGTTTGATTCCCAGTCAGGGCACATGCCTGGGTTGTTGGCACGCAAGAGGCAACAACACAAAGAGGAGGAGATACTTCTCTCCCTCTTTTTCCCTTTCCCTTCCCCCTCTCTAAAAATAAGTAATAGTAATAAAGCTAATATGAGACCTGACAACATATGGGCAGTTAAGAGTTATATGAGCTAAGGAAAATGGGGAATTTGTGGTTTGTGACTTCAAGGGACAGAAAGGCAATTCAAATGGAAATAGGAAAGCAAATGTTTGGTAAATAAATGTTTGTTGGGCCATCTTTAACAGAGGGACATGAGGGAACTTTGAACAATGGGCCTTGCTATGTTCCTCCCTATCACATACTAGTTCATATTAAGCTACAGTTATCTATGATAATATCTCCCTTACTGGAACAAGTACTCTAAATTCCTTTCAGGCAGTTAGGGGGAAGCTCAAAGGTTTTTCCTGAGTCATTTCTTAAAAATAACCAACTTACATCATTAATATCCCAAAAGGCACATTTGGGGGGGTGGCAAACTCTGCTTCCTCTCACTAATTAGTTAGTCCACATTTTACATCAGCCTCAGTTAACACTCAACCTATCAGTCTGCAGTACCAATGTGAGCTCCATCTGTTTTCCAGCACACTCATGGTTTCTTCACTTTTTATTAGACATTTGACCAGGAGGAACAAAGGAAAAGAAGAGCTACTGCGTGGTGATATACCTGGGAAAGAGAGGTTAAGTGAGAGAAAAGGGAAGAGAAATGCCCACCTGGTATGACCTGACAAGTACCTGCAGTGAGTTTTCATAAGACAGCTTAAAATGCACTGGTCTGACAGCTCTCATCCCACTAGGTCTGGGTAGGAACAAGCCACAGTCAGCCAGAGATCCCCAGGGAGTGTCCTTCTTCTGGGCTTCTCTGCATATCCAGGATCTGAAAGAATCCTTTTTATGGTTGTCTTGATTTCTTACCTCCTGGTAACATTCTGGTGGGCAACACACTCATCATCCTGCCCTCTATGCTAAACCCCAGCTTCTACTCTCCCATATATATTTTGCTCTCCAATCTCTCCTTCTTGGACATCTGCTTCACCACAAATTGTGTCCCCTAGATGCTGGTCATCCCTAGGGCCCAAAGAAAACTACCATCTTCCTTGGCTACTCTGTTCAGCTCTTCAGCATCTTGTTCCTTGGAACAAGAGTGCATCCTCCTGACAAGGATGCCCTTTAACTTCTATGTGGCTGTCTGTCAGCCCCTCCACAAGGCCTCCATCATCCATCCTCACCTGTGCTAGCTGGCCACTGGCAGCTGTTCCCTGTGTCATTAGGCTGTTGGAATCAGTGGTCCAGACATCACTTACTCCCCACCTGCTATTCTACCCCCATTAGCAGATGGATGGTTTGTGGGTGGGGTCCTGATGGGTTAAAGGGACATTGAGAATTCTCCCTGTTTACATCCAAGCTGTGACCTTTATTGTAAGAATAAAATATAGGCATGCTGCCTCCCAGAGAGAATTGGCCCTTCTTTCTGGGAGATTACTACTTTTAATATTTAACTATTCCTTTGAAAAGAACTGGCCCTTCTCCCAGAGGGATCTGTTGGTTAGCTAAGTCACACAAGGTCCTTGGTGCGTAGCCACTTTTGCCTAAAACATATTTAAGCATAGCCCCCAAAGTGAGACTTTGAAATTTCACCCGAGTGAAGAATGCTTCACTCGGAATTTTTCCCAGTTGGACCCAAATGCTGTCTCCGAGATTCCCCAGCATCTATGTTTGGGTATTGGTGATTTCCTGTCTGGTGATGTATGCTCTTGATTCTTGCTTTCTCTTTGCTCTTGCTTAATAAAGTGCTTAACTATTCAACTTTGACTTGGGGTTTTTATTGCCTGTGAATCTGAACCTCTAAATTAAGTGCCCAAGATCTCGTATGTGTCTCCAAATGGCGCAGGTCCCAGTTTTAATTTGACTCCCCACTAGGGACGCCACCTACAATGAGATTTGCACTGTTGTCAGTGCAAATCTTCATCTTGGTTGTGCCCCTCAACCTCATCCTTGTTCCTTATAGTTCCATTGCCCAGGCAGTGCTGAGGACTAACTCTGCAAAAGGATGGAGGAAGGCTTCGGAACCTGCTCCTCTTATCTCACAATGGTTACCCCGTCTTTGTTGTCTACCTCCTTCCCCAAAATCCCTATGCCCATGAAAAGAGCAAGTTCTTTGGTCTCTTCTATCTAGTGGGCACTTCTTCACTTGACCCTCTCAAATACACCCTGAGGATTGAGGAGGTAAAGAGGCCATTTGGAAGATGGCTGGAGAAAAACAAGAATTCCAGGAGAGTGGCTTAATGTGCTTCCAAATTGAGATTCTTCATGCTTCTGTCAGGGAGTGTGTATTCCTCACACCTCTGCCTTCCTCATACCCATCATGCCACAGTAATGAATCATAGCCACATGTGTGTGCATGTGTATGTTTATGAGTGTGCATGCATGTGTATGAGAGACAGACTGAAAAGTTCATAAGAGAAGGAATATATCTTTATATAAAACATTTTATGGAGGCACCATATCTGGCTGCAAAGGTGGCAAGAAATCTTTAAAGCAGCCCAAGAAGCAAAGAAGATAGATGAGATAAGGCATTCCAGTACAGAAGGGAAAAAAAAACTCAGGCCATGAGGAAGGTCACCCTGGCCACAGACAGAATTAAGAAATCTGGCCAAACTGTTCCTGGTGCCTGGGGCAATGGTAACTCTTAATTCCATTTCTGTTTTAACATCTGGGTTCCTTGTTATCACATCTGTTGCCACCTATAGCTAGAATGAAGTGTTGTCTTGGAGTCCATTGTAGATTTAAAACCTTTTGTAAAAATAATAATAATCATGAAATGGCTCATCTCTTTAGTTCTTCTCACTCAGTTGTGAGGCCAGCACAGAATCCTGCCAAAGTGTGTTCCTCAGTCTTTGTTCTATCCTGAATTCTGAAATTAAACCAATTTTTTTGGGGGGGGGGAATAATTATATGAATCAAATTGAATATTTTCTTTTTACTGTCTTATTTTAATGGTCTTTGCATCTGGGATGATGTGCCTAGTTTTATCATTTCTATTTCTATCTCATCTCCCTTGACATATCATCACTATTTCTTCACCTCCGTTTCTAATATCTACCATATGATCTTTGCTTTTGAGTTTTTCTACTTGCTTATATGTCTGATTTGCATTTTTATTCTATTTTTATCCCCCTGAATGACAGCAAAGAGGGGCATAGCTGAAACCCAAGTAAGTTCAGAAAGCCAAAACTTCCTGTCAGGCAACCTCTCAAATACACCCCTTTGCTTTCATGCCACAATCAAATTTCCCAGTATACTTAGGCTGAAGCCAGATACAGCCTCCGGGAGAAAGTTTAAATTCTTCAGTCCCAGTATTTCTTTTCTCTTTTTTTTTTACTTTTTTAAAATTTTTATTTAATTGTTCAAGTACAGTTTTCTGTCTTTTACTCCCATCCCAGCCCACCCCCCTGCAGTGCTCCCCACCTCCCTCTCATTTCCACCTCCCTTAGTTGTTGTCCATGTGTCCTTTATACTTGTTACAGGAACCAGTATTTCTTTTACAGCAGACACAAAATGTAGGTGAACAAACAGCTGGGAGACCAAAATGTCTTAATGTCCAGGCTGTCAGGACAATTTTGACAATGGGGACCTTGGTGCCATCTCCTGGCAAAATGTGGCATTGAGCATGGCATTCCAGACTCCTGACCTAATATTTCTCTCTAAGGTCATCAGGCTTGTACTTTGCTCAAAAAGGTAATTATTATTTTATTGTTATTATTATTTATATAATGACTATGATATTCCAGTACCACTTAAAAATACACACACCGACTCATTAATCCCTTTAACAACACTATGAAGCATATAATATTATTACCCTCTTCCAAGTACAGAAACAGTTTAAGTAGATTTAAAATGTCAGAGATTTAGACCCAAAAGGACTAATTCAAGTCTCCATGCTGTTAACCTTGGCTTTTGGTACAAACAGTGCCTTCCCAGCCCAACTGAGGGGTCTCAACTTTTCAATAAACTTGGAGGAAATCATCCCAATCTAGAAATGCATCTAATTCAATCCCCCAGCCAAAGGGGGTTTGCTTCCTTGGAATAAGAGTTTATTAAATGACTGAAAGCATCCTATGGACACAAGAAAACATAGCCCATTGGAAAGAAGTTCTATGACACCTCATGGTGTGTGTTTCTGGCTTAGTTCTGCCACTAGATTTCATACTTCCCGAAGGAAAGAATCAGAATATTGCAGAAAATTGGCACCCAGTTACCTCTATAAATTAATGAGTGAGTGAATAGATGAATGACTGAAGGAATGAATGAATCTTTCCAAAGAATGTGGAACTCTGGAGGGCTTAATCTCATAGCTGCCTTTTCCTAGCTTTTCCATGGCAATGGCGAGAATATCAAATTCTCTTTGGGTATATTTTTCTCTTTGGGACAGAATAAGAAAAGGGAAAATCCTACCTTTATTCTAGTCTGAATACAAAATGTCTTTGACTCAACACTTAACATGGCATCAGCACAGAACAGCACAGCTTAACTCTTCTAATCTGCATTTTATTTTTTTTATTTTTTTATGTATTTTATTGATTATACCATTACAGTTGTTCTATTCCCCGCTTCATTCCCCTCCACCCACACACTCCCTCCCCCACCATTCCCCCCCCTTAGTTTATAACCACGTGTCTCAAGTTCTTTAGATTCTATATTTCTCCCACTATTCTCGCCCTCCCCCCCATCTATTTTCTACCTACCATCTATGCTATTTTCTGTGCCTTCTCCCCCCTTCTCCTCCTCCCACCCCCGTTTCTAACCCTCCATGTGTTCTTCACTTCTATGGTTCCACTCCTGATCTAGCTGTCCTCTTAGTTTGCTTTTGTTTTAGGTGTGGTTGTTAATAGCTGTGTGTTTGCTGTCCTTTCACTGTTAATATTTTTCATCTTCTTTTTCTTAGATAAGTCCCTTTAGCATTTCATATAATAAGGGCTTGGTGATGATGAATTCCTTGAATTTGATCTTATCTGAGAAGCACTTTATCTGTCCTTCCATTCTAAATGAAAGTTTTGCTGGATAAGCAATCTTGGCTGTAGGTCTTTGGATTTCATGACTTGGAATACTTCTTTCCAGCCCCTTCTTGCCTGTAAGGTCTCTTTTGAGAAATCCGCTGACAGTCTGATGGGTATTCCTTTGTAGGTGACTGTCCCCTTATCCCTTGATGCTTCTAGGATTCTCTCCTTCATTTTAGTCTTGGCTAATGTAATTATGATGTGCATTGGTGTGTTCCTTCTTGGGTCCAACTTCTTTGGGACTCTCTGAGCTTCCTGGATTTCCTGGAAGTCTATTTCCTTTGCCAGACTGGGGAAGTTCTCCTTTATTACTTGTTCAAATAAGTATTCCACTCGTGGCTGTTTCTTTCCCCTTTCTGGTACCCCTATAATCCGGATGTTGGAATGTTTAAAGACGTCCTGGAGGTTCCTAAGCCTCTCCTCATTTTTTTGAATTCTCATTTCTTCATTCCTTTCTGGTGGGATGTTTTGTTATTCCTTCTGGTCCATTCCATTGATTTGAGTCCCAGTTTCCTTTCCATCGCTATTGGTTTCCTGGACATCTCCCTTCATTTCAATTAGTTTAGCCTTCATATGTTCCTCTAATTTGTGACTATGTTCCTCTAATTTGTGACTATAATCTACCAGTTCTGTGAACATCCTGATAAATAGTGTCTTGAATTGTGCTTCTGAGAGGCTGGCAATTTCTCGGTCACTTAGAGTTTTGGGCTCTGGGACTTTGAGTTCTTCTTGTGCCATCTTTCGGGTTGTTCGTACCTGTTCTGTAGCAGGATCAGAGCCCTAAAGTGTTCACTAAAGCAGGGCAACTAAGTTGCTGGGTTGTGACGTTGTATGTGGGGGCGTGGTCAAAGAGGGACAATGGCTTCCCTCTGCCGCCTGCCGCCGAGGCCCCCACCGGCGCCGCAGTCACCACCGACACCAGGCCCATGCGTTTCGTTCCACTGCTCGCGAGTGTGCCACCGCCGTCAGCCCTCCACCACTGGGTTCGCCCCCTGGGGCCTGTGTGGTCCATCTCACTGTGCGTGAATGTGCAACTGCGGTCAATCTGCCCCACACCCCAACTGGTTCCGGGTTGCCTGTGTGCCTAGGTCGGGGGATCTGTCCTGCCCGACCCAGCTCTGCTCCTGGCTCCACCTCTCTTACCGTCCCATTGAACGGTTCATAGTTGTCGGACTTCCGTATAATTCAGTTTTATGGTCTTTGGGTGTATCCTTGTTCTCCAAACCTTCGTTGTATTCAAACTTAGTTCTGGGAGAAAGCACAGTGTTTCCACCTATGCCTCCATCTTGGCAGAAGTCTCCTAATCTCCATTTTAGCCATCCATGCACTAATCTTATCTCTTCAGCCTTATTGTTTCTGCCCTGATCTTAATATAGACCCTCATTTTATATTTGATCATCCTAATCTCACCCTATGAATAATACTAACCCTAATTTCACTTTTTAAATCACTTATGTAATACCTTTTTCTCATGACCACTTCTATTCCCTTTCTCTCACTGACCCAGAAACCTCTATTGTTTTTGCCTATTTATCAGCTCCCTAAGCCCAGAGACCCTAAAGTTTATGTAAAGTCCTTTGTACAAAGATTCTAAAGGAAATACAAGACAACTAAATGAAGCAATCTAACAGAATCTGTTGTAATAAAACCTAATTTGTTGAATAAATGACTTAACATCAGCTTTAGAACTAAAATGTTATTCCTAATTTATTCTGTGTGGAGAGTTAGCTATTGGATGTTCTAAGAGAAAATCCAATATAAGGTTACCCTGTCTCAATCTTCAACATGTCTGAAGAAGACAGAGATGGTCAGAGACATATTTCCATCACGAGTAAGAGTTACACAGCTTGGCTGAAAACAAATAAGAGGCCAGAGGAATACGTGTTATGGGAAAAATCCATCCTTCTTGCTGACGCAGTAAAGAATTACAGATCAGCATGTCTATTGTCATACAAGCCAAGTTCATTAGTGATACATTCTCACAGAAGATAATGGGAGGGAAAAAAAAGAGAATGGGCCTTGCTGAGGTTGGGGAGAAAGGCACAAGGCATAGGTAAATGCAAGGGCAGCAAAAAGCATCAGGTCCTTTGTCCTGAAGACATATAGTTGTAGGATACAGTGAGCGAGTTACATATGAATTGGTGGGTAAAGGCAGTACCGGCTTCCTCTGGGGAACATAACTACCTAAATATAGGTATGTGGGGAGGGTTGTTAGCCCAGATTCTTGCCCCAGACCACATTTGTTCATCTTGTTGGCAGTAGTTAAAGTTGAGGTAGTTACACAAAGTTATTTATGGGCTCTTTCTGTAAGCATCAGGGGCCCTATAGTAAAACAGATAGTGACCAGAGGCAGACAATTAACCAAAGTTGTTTTATGAGCTTCTTCTTTGGGCACTGTTGACACCCTCCTTTTCCCCTTTCCAGGCCTTGGAATATATACAAAGTTTCAAAGGCTTTCTCTCAGATAGTGGAAATGATACATAAAAAATTTCAAAGGTAGCCCTGGCTGGTGCAGCTCAGTGGATTGAGCGCGGGCCTGTGAACCACACAATCACGGTTCGATTCCCAGTCAGGGCACATGCCTGGGTTGCAGGCCAGTTCCCAGCAGGGGGCTCATGAGAGGCAACCATACATTGATATTTCCCTCCTTCTCTCCTTCCCTTCCCCTCTAAAGATAAATAAATAAAATCTTTATAAAAAAACTTTTTTTCAAGAGTAGGACTTCCTCCAAGATAGAGGCGTAGGTGAAAACACTGTGCCTCCTCTCACAACCAAGTTTAAAGTCAACAAGGTTTCAGTAACAAAAACGCAGCCAAAACACAGAAAATTGAACTATACAGAAGTCTGACAACAAGGAACCTTTCAGCCAGACCGCTAAGAGGGGTGGAGCCAGCAGCGGAGCAGGGTCAGGCAGGAAAGATCTCCCAACCTAGGTGTGCAGGCAGCTGTGGGAGGATCCCAGGTGTGGGTAGCAACAGGCAGACCCAGTGAGGGCGCATGGCGACAGAGTGACTGCGGTCACACATTCCCGAACAGATAAACCAGTGCAGGAGCAAGCAGTGAGACAGACCATGCAGGCCCCAGTAGTGGGAGGCAGCAGAGGGGACCACCATTGCTCCTCTTTGACCCCGCCCCCCACATGGTGTCACAACCCAGTGACTGAGTTGCCCCACCCTGGTGAACACCTAAGGCTCTGCTCCTCATACATAACAGGTGCAAACAGACCAAAACACGGCTCAACTCAAAGCCCTGGAGCCAATAACTCTAAGTGACCAAGAAATAGCCAACCTATCAGATGCACAGTTCAAAATACTAGTGATCAGGATGCTCACAGAACTGGTCAATTTTAGTCACAAATTAGACAAACAAATGAAGGCTAGACTAATTGAAATGAAGGGAAATGTACAGGAAACCAATAGTGATGGAAAGGAAACTGGAACTCAAATCAAGGGAGTGAACCAGAAGGAAGAAAAAAAAATGGCCAAATAGAAAAATACGAAGAAACAAGAATTCAAAAAATGAGGAAAGGCTTAGGAACCTCCAGGACATCTTTAAACGTTCCAACATCCGGATTATAGGGGTATCTGAAGGAGAAAGAGCAAGTGGAAAAGTTATTTGAACAAATAATAAAGGAGAACTTCCCCAGTCTGGCAAAGGAAATAGACTTCCAGGAAATCCAGGAAGCTCAGAGAGTCCCAAAGAAGTTGGACCCAAGAAGGAACACACCAAGGCACATCATAATTACATTAGCCAAGATGAAAATGAAGGAGAGAATCCTAGAAGCAGCAAGAAATAAGGGGACAGTCACCTACAAAGGAGTTCCCATCACACTGTCAGCAGACTTCTCAAAAGAGACCTTACAGGCAAGAAGAGGCTGGAAAGAAGTATTCCAAGTCATGAAATCCAAAGACCTACATCCAAGATTGCTCTATCCAGCAAATTTTCATTTAGAATGGAAGGACAGATAAAGTGCTTCTCAGATAAGATCAAATTCAAGGAGCTCATCATCACCAAGCCCTTATTATATGAAATGCTAAAGGGACTTATATAAGAAAAAGAAGATGAAAAATATGAACAGTGAAAGGACAGCAAACACACAGCTATTAACAACCACACCTAAAACAAAAGCAAACTAAGAGGACAGCTAGGTCAGGAGAGGGACCATAGAAATGAAGATCACACAGAGGGTTAGCAACAGGGGAGTGGGAGGAGGAGAAAAAGGGAGAAGGTACGGAAAATAAGTACCATAGATGGTAGGTAGAAAATAGACAGGGGAAGGGCAAGAATAGTATGGGAAATATAGGATCTAAAGAACTTGAGACACGTGGACATAAACTAAAGGGAGGGGAATGGTGGGGGAGGGAGTGTGCAGGGTGGAGGGAAATGAAGGGGGGATTAGAACTGTAATGGCATAATCAATAAAATATATTTTAAATATATTTTTAAAGGAATTAAAAATAAAACAAGCAATAAATAAATAAATAAATAAATAAACAAATAAATGAAGTTTGATTCAAAAAATTTTTTTTTCAAGGGTTCCCTTCCTCCTGTGCTACTATGGTGTTTCTTGTGATGGAACACCCAGCAATCTTACCCAACCAGGCTCAGGACTGGCGAGTCAGTTAGTGAGACATGTCTCTCTCCTTCTCCCTGACTTGGTTTACTATGTATCCTACCTAACAAAAGAATAAAGTGTATAAGTCCTTGGGTGGTGTGGTGCTCAGAGAATTGTTTTTTTTAAACTCTCATCCAAAGATATGTTTATTGATTTTAGAGATAGGGGAAGGTAGGAAGAGAGAGAGGGAGAGAAACATCCATCATTTTTCTCTCCTACTTCCCCTGACTGTGGACCCACAACCCAGGCATGTGCTCTGACCTAGAGTCAAACCTGAGGGATGATGCTCCAACCAACTGGCCAGGGTGCAATCAGAGAATTCTTGCTAGAGGTTTAAACCATGGCAGAGGGAACAAAAATAATGTAAAATATTTGCTAATTTACTGTGTGGAAAGAGCTAAAGTATGCTGTGCATAAGAATGGAAAGATGGGGAGGAAGGAGTTACACCAGTGAAGTCTGAGAAGTAATACCCTAAAATATATATATATTTAATATAAAATAGGTTGGTGAGCTAGTTTGGACTAATAGCCACAAAAAGGAAGTCACATAGCATCCTGTTAACCAATATAAAAATTACTTAGCCTAGAGCCTGTTTGACTGCAGGGAAAATAAATAACCAAGACAGCAGAAATAATAATAGCATACAATGAGTAAGAGTAACAGACATACAGCTTCCACTCCTGCACACTAAGATAAACCTAATGGCACACATTAAGGCTTTTTCACCCACAAAGTGAATGACTACCCCCAAACCAGACAAGGTGATTCCAGGGGGAAAGCAGATTATTGGAAGATAAAAATTAACTACTTACCTAATCAAGAAACACTCAGTTACTCATGATTGCTTGTAATTTTTGCTCTATAAAACCTTTTTGTCTGTAAGCCAGTGAGGAGTTTGAGCTTTTAGGAATGAACATTCCCCATCTCATTCATAATATAGCCCATCTTTCTCTACTGTGAAGCCTCGTGTCAGCTCTCATTGTAGATAATTCTAGAAATACATAAGACTCCTGGCCAAGATGGAGGCATAGGTAGTTACACTTCGCTTCCTCACACAACCAAAAGAAGGATAAACACCAATTTAAAAAAAAAACAGAACTGTCAGAAGTTCAACATTCAAGGAGTGAAAGAAGAAACATTCATCCAGACAGGTATGAGGGGCAGAGATGGGAATCTGAGGTGGAGAAGATGCGTGGCAAGGAGGTGGCCACTAAGGCTGGGAGACCAGGCGGTCCCACATTCATGTGTGGATAAGCTGGGATGAACAACTGGGGAGCAAGACAGACCACATAACCCAGGGTTCCAGTGTAGGATATGAAAGCCTCAAAAACATCTGGCTTAAAAACCTGTGGGGGTTGCAGTGGAAGTGGGAGAAACTCTCAGTCTCACAGGAGAGATCATTAGAGGAGCCCACAGGATCCTAGAACATACACAATCCCACCCACTTGGGAATCAGCACCTGAAAGGACACAAACTGCTCGTGGGAAGTGCGGGAAGTGACTAAAAGTGAAATGAGAGCTGAGAAAATGGCATTGTTCCCTCTCTGACCCCTCCCCCACAGAGAGCACCACAACACAGCAAAGTGGGTTGCCCCACCCTGGAGAATACCTATGGCTCTGTCCCTTACAATGTAACAGGTGTGCTGATACAAAAAAATATGGCCCAAATGAATTAACAGGTCAAAATTCCAGAAAAAGAACTAAGCAATGAAGAGATAGCCAACCAATCAGATATAGAGTTCAAAATACTGGTAATCAAGATGCTAACAGAAATAATTGAGTACAGTTGCAAAATAAAGGAAGAAATGAAGGCTATACAAAGTGAAATGAAGAAAAATATACAGGGAACCAACAGAGAAGGTAAGGAAACCAGACCTCAGATCAACAATTTGGAACAGAAGGAAGAAATAAACACTCAACCAGAACACAATGAAGAAACAAGAATTCAAAAAACTAAGGAACAGCTTAGGAACCTCAAGGACAACTTTAAACATTCCAACATCTGAATCATAGGAGCACCAGAAGGAGAAGAGAAACAACAAGAAATTGAAAACTTATTTGAACAAATAATGAAGGAGAACTTTCCTAATCTGGCAAAGGAAATAGACTTCCAGCAGTCCAGGAGGCCCAGAGAATCCCAAAGAAGGTGGTCCCAAGGAAGCACACACCAAGGCTCATTGTCATTACATTACCCAAGATTAAAGATAAGTAGAGAATCTTAAAACAGCAAGAGGAAAAGAGACAGTTACCTACAAAGGAGTGCCCATCAGACTATCAGCTGATTTCTCAAAAGAAACCTTGCAGGCAAGAAAGGGCTGGAAAGAAGTATTCGAGGAGTTCATCACCAAGCCCTTATTAAATTAAATGTTAAAGGGACTTATCTTAGAAAAAGAAGATAAAAAACATGAACAATGAAAGGACAGCAAACTCACAGTTCTTAACAACCACCCCTAAAACAAAAACAAAGGAAACAACTAGAACAGGAACAGAACCACAGAAATGGAGATCACATGGAGGGTTAGCAAGAGGGTAGTGGGAGGAGAAGTGGGGAGAAGGTACAGGGAATAAGAAGCATAATTGGCAGGCACAAAATAGACAGGGGGAGGTTAAGGCTAATATAGGATATGGAGAAGCCAAAGAACATATATGTACAGCCCATGGATATGAACTAAGAGGGGAGAATACTGGAAGAAAGAGGGGTGAAGGGTGGAGGGGGATAAAGGGGAGAAAATGGGACCATTTTAATAGCATAATTCATAAAATATACATAAAGAAGTATATAGAAAATACTAAATGGGATACAATGGGAAAAGGGGATCCTTTACAGATGCTTTAAGACTACAAGATTTAGGTCATGGGGATGTAAAGTACAGCATAGAAAACATAGTCAATAATATTGTAACAACTATGTATGGTGCCACGTGGATAGTAGAAACACCAAAAGGAACACTTTGTAAAGTATATGATTCTCTAATCATTATGCTATACACCTGTAACCAATCAAATTAATATTGAATGTAAACTGTAATGGAAAAGATAAAATTAAATGATAAAATTTAAAAGAGTATAACTTCCAGGATTAAAAAAAAAAAGCTACAAGATTTAGATCTTATGAGGGAGGGCATTTACCTATCCACCTAATACAACACTTGAGCTGGGAGTTTTAAGGGATGTTATTCTAGAACCTTCATTTTAGTTGCCTATTCAAGTTATAATCACCAGTTCACTGCTGAAGGGCTCACTGAGTCATGACTAGCCCAGACCCTGTTGAATCCCTCCTACCCACAGTGAAGCCAGCCTTCCTGATTTCCCCCATGCACGATTAATCACTCAACCCTGGAGTACCATAATATACCACCCCCAAATAGGTTTTTTTGGCATGTGGAGCCAAAGGTTATTGAGAACCTACAGATTCAGGAAAAGCTCTAAAAACAAGGCACAAGTTTTTCTTTAGTAAAGGAAATTTACATTTGTAACGGTGCCACCATGTCCTGTAGCAGGAAGAAAGCATTGACTTAAACCTACTCCAGTCCTTACTAAAGAACCTTTGTTCACTTTTCCTGATCACCTTCACATTACTTGCCTTCACCGCCCAGAAGCCCAAACCCTTTTTGTTTAGCCTAAAATGGTACATAAGCCCCAATTCTAACCACTCCTTTGGATTGATTACTCATCACTGGGTGCTGCCATGTGTCTATGTGTGGCACTCCTGTTAATAAACTTCTGTTTCTGTAGCTAATCCATCTTTTTTTCCAGTCTAGTTTAGAAGGCTACAGCTGGACAACCCAACACAGGTAAAGGAAGGTTAATTTTTTCTTCCCTTCCCCTCTACACACACCTAAAGAAGGCATTCTGCATGCCACAGGAGCATGACTTCGGCGTGTCTGTCTCCTTAACTTGATTGTATCAGGCCTTGGCAGAGTGCCTGGCTCACATAGGCCTCAGTGTTTCACCATGTGGGCCAGTGGTGCTGGGAGTTCATCTTCCATGATAGTTTTGTGGCTGAAAAAGGGGCCACATAAAAACGACCTTTGGAATTTCAGAGTAATCTTTTTTCCCTTTTTCCAGATCCCTCAAGGCACACCCACAATACCTAAGGAGAAACAATGAAACCCCTCATTGTTATCTTGTTCCCCAGATACCAATTCTGTGCTAAAAATATAATTGTTAACTGTCCTGTGCCCACCAATGTAAAATAAATGTCTGCATTTTACTCTTTATCCTATCTCAATTGTCCTGCTTTGCTTTCTCCCGCCTCCTCCATCACCAATGGATATCATGTACCCCTGTCTACTCCTTTGATTCTAATGTATAAAATAATGTGTTAAACTCCCACTCTCTGGGAGTGGAGCATTTTCTCTGGAACATTTTCTCAATCCATTGAGATTTTGCTTCCTAGCAATTGTCAATATTTTGGCTAAAGTAAATTCATAAAAATCCTCTATAGGTTTGCATGTTTCCTCAACAGTCTAGAAATTTCCTTTCTTACTTCAGTGGGTCACGGAAGTAGATGCCATACTTACCAAGTATGTCAAATATCACTTGTTTGGGGCATCACCTGACATGAAGCTCATCCTGATTCCCTGTCAGCTGATACACCATGAAGTGCAAAGTAACAGAACTCCCTGCTTCAAAAGCCTGAGTGAATGAACAAGGTGTCCATCCAGAGTGGCCTTAAACTACACAGGACTACGGGAAGAGCCACAGCTGCAGAAAGGGCTAGGTGTGGGACAACAGCTGGCCCTGAAGTGTCCAGAGAGGTTGAAAATCAGTGAAGAGACAATATTAGCAATCAGGCAAGCAGTGTGGCCAAGGAAAGTGAACACTTGCTCTAGAGTGGACAGACCACATGTAGTAGGTTATTTTTTCCAAAATAGGCTGACTGCATGTCCCATCCCCAGTGTACTTTTTACAATGGGATTGACCTCCCATCAAGAAGTCAAGGTCTATATTTCCTTCCCCCAAATCTAGATGCAGCCTTGTGACAGCCCAGACCATAGGGTTCCACGTAAGTGGTGCTATGTGACTTCTGAGGCTATGTCAGAGAAAAGAGATGGCTACAACCTAGCTGGCTCTCTCCTTTCATCTCTCTCGGGACACTCACTTTTGGAACTTAGTCATCATGTCATGAGGAAACCCAGGCCACAGTGAAAGGCCACTGGTGGAGTTTCAGCTGATGGCCAATACCTACCTTCACACCCTTCGGAGGACTCCAGCTCCCAGCCTTCAAATCTTCCAGGTATCTCCCTGCTGTCCCGCCTGAGTTCCTGACCCACAGAAACTATGATAATGCTTATTGTTCTGGGTAACAGGTAGTAGGTAACAATACATGCAGCATGAATGCCAGCTGTACTCATTAGTTATGTGAGCCTGGACAAGAGTCCTCCTCTCCCTGAGCCAGTCTCCTTGCCAGATAACAGGTAAGAACACACACCTTCCCTACAGGGCTGTCCTGGGCACCAGGGCTAATGACAAGATGCCCAACAGTCCTGGTTGCTCCAGCTATCTTATCTACTTTATCTGCTTACTGGCTTCACCTTCCCCCTTGAAAATGTACCTTCATGAAAGACCATTCTGCTCACTGCTCTCGGCAACCTTACCAATTGAAACATGTTGACTGGAATAAAAAGATAAAACTAACAGAGCATCAATGTGCTCACAAAATGCCAAAGTGACTAGGGTGTGGAGACAAAAGGCTGTCAGGGTAGGGCAGGGCCATGAAACGCTGGTGGGCAGTCTCAAGTCCAGGGCACTCTAAAGTCAGAAAGATCGAAAGCCTGCGGGTGACATAGGTAGAGCTGGTGATACCAAGGGAGTCACTCCCCACAAGCCTGCTGAATGGTGGTCTCACCACCAAGCAGAGCTCCCTACCCAACAGGAGCTTCCACTAGCCCTGCCATGTGGCATGGTCTCACACTGCTGCCGGCAATGTCCAACTTGCCCTTGGCCATAGGAGAATCTCCAATCCTTTGTAATACACACTATGCCTAAGTGCAAAGAAAGTTCAAAGTGGTAATTCTGGTTGTTTAGATCCTACCCAGGGCTGGTATATACAGCATCTTTTGCTTCTGAAGGCAGCCAGCTGCTCATTTTACATGGTGAAGGCTCACCTACTCCATAGGCTTCTTCTGCTTTGCTTGAGAATGTTCCATGGCAGGAAGAGGGTAACCTCACATTAAGTCCAAATGGTCCAAGACAGATAATCACAGTGGAAGGCCTGGTCTAAGAGGTAATGACCATTGCTTTCATGGAACTACAGAAACTGACCCTGAAACAGGACAATGAAATGATACAGCCCACTCAACCCTTGAGCTCTGTTACAAAAGTCATTAAAAAAAATCAGTGTGAAAGGAAAAGAGAAAGTTTGAGCTTCAGAAAAACACATCTCCGGGGAGCATATGAGATCTTGCTCCTTGGCATATGTTGTCATTTTGGCTCAAATAAATGTTATAAAAATTCTCAAAAAAAGATAAAGAAATAAAACTAAAGCGCTTCTCCAAGAGAACACAAAGGATTATAAAAGTCCCAGGCAAAACTGTTTATTTTTTTTCCAACAGCCATTCAATACTTTCTTTTTATTTGGATAAAAAATCCTTCCAAGATGCCAAGAGTTCTTAGACAAAGACTTCTAAGTTTGGAAGCACTAAGCAGCCAGCTCATTCACTACCTCCTAGCAATCATCATTTTGTTGTCTTAGTTCCTAACAAGGAGAATCCTCACATCTGTTCAGCTACATGCTCTGGGCTCTCAATATGTGTCCATCACCTGAGAGAACTCATTAAACAGCAATGACAGTGGCTAGCATTTACCCAGAATCTGGTGATGGTGGTGCTGGAAGATAATTATTGTCTTCACAAATAAGGACTTAGAGAATAGAGACTACAGAAGTTTTTGCATGTTGTGGAACCTAACACTCTGGTAGTCTGACTCCCCATTTTTAACCACTAATGCCATCACTCAGTAATGACAGCCCTGAGCATATCCTGCTAAGCCCTCACAGGATCAACAAAACACCTCTTTATACCCCTCCCCTTTCAGGCCTTTCCAGTGCTATGAAGCCCTCTAAATCTCTGTGGTTGGACTGAAGCCCACTCTGTTCCCAATAAGGGACCAGGTGCTAAGTCACACTGTTCACTGGTTTATTGCGATCCTTTCCCAAAAGACACCACAGTGTGAAAGGGATACTCCCTCCTGCTCCATAGGCCCATCTATCCATGTCATCAGTCAGGGGTGCCTTCCTTTGCTCAGAATTCTCACCAACTATCTACTGGAAGCAGCTCCCAAATCTCCCCACATTTCCTCTCCTTTAATTGCCCCAGAAAAACACAAAACTCAAGGAAGCAATCTTGGGAGATAGTATACAGAAGGGAGAGGTGTGTGTATGAGGCTGCTAAGGAGCTAGTGAGTGAAAAGCTTTAAGGAGGCACCAACTAGATTATTGAATAGTGACATAAAATCATAGGAGGAATAAAAGAGAAAAGGGTCTGGTTCTTAGAGCAATGAAGAACCAGAGAACCTCAGAGGAATCACAGAGGGGCTGTATTTACAAGAGGTGGAATGGGGCAGTATGTTCTTCCATCTGGGGATAGGGAGCCCTGCTTCTTCCTATCCCTCCCCCTACTGGCCTGCCTCCCTACACACCCCTCACTTGTAAAGCAAATGGACTCGACTCCCATCACAACTAAGTCGGTCAGGGAGCTCAGGGGGGCCCCTGGGTAGGACCCCAGGCCCTTCTGGGGGTGTCAGAGGTGGGCGCCGTGAGCGCAGCTGCTGCCGAGACTGGAGCTGATGGCGCAGTTCAGAGACTCGCTCCTCTTTCTGGAGGAAAAAGAAAATAATTAGGAGATGGGGAGAAGGGGAAGTCATGAAGGGTGGGGGAGGGTAAAGGGGACAACGGAGAAAAACGAAGGTGGGGACACAGAAGTAGGTGGACAAAAGAAATTAAAATGAGAAATCCAGAAAGAACAAGAAAAGCCAAAAGAGCATTAATGGGAGTACCACTGAAGGAAACGATCAGGGAAATAAATGGAAAGAGAAAACGAGGAAGGGGGCAAAGGTTAGTGCACACTGCTTCCAACAACTCATACAGATTTGTGTCAACCTAGTTTGAACATGCCCCGCACTGTCACTGCACAGCCTGGGGCCCAGTGGACACCATGGACACCTGCCCATCCCCTTTCCTGGAGGGTATGCTCAATATTAACTGCTGAAGGCTCACCACTGCCCAGCGGAGCCCTCACCTCCTGATAAGGCCAACACTGGATCTTACCTGGCACGGAATCCTTGCTCCTTGCCCTATCCCTCCCCTTCCCTAGTCTACTGCACTCATTCCCTGGCAGGTTTCTCTTGTGATGGGGCTTTCTGGACCCCTTCTGCACCCTGTATCAGCACACCTCAGCGATGATCTTTTCAAGTTCCCGGTTCTCCTTCTCCAACAGCCGGGACTTCTCCTCCTCATGGTTGTTGGTCGATGATCCTGTCTTCATGGTGTCCTGAGCCTCTGACTGCCATTCCCCTCGGGTTATGAGTCGACGCATCTGGGGAAGAATGTTTGGGGCCAATGTGGGAGGGCCAAGCAGGGACCGTCTAGATGTCTAGCAATAGACTGACAGTGGGTTACAATTGGAAGGAATGAAAATAAGAGGGACAAGCTCAGCCCCAAACGGAGGAAAGGGGACAGGGGAGCAGAGTCCTGGGAAGAAGGATTGGGGAGGGTAGAAGCACACCCAGGAGCTTACCTTCGGCACAAAGAGCACAACCAGCGTGATGTAAGAGGAGAAGACAATGGCAAGAGAGGCAAAGGCGAAGGCCGCATCCTGCTGGCTGGCCAGGATCATGGTGACAGGGGCAGTGATGAGGCACAGGACCTGGGGGCAGTGTGTTTGGGGAGTCTCAGCTCTACAGGCTCAGACAAGATCCAGGATTTTGTTTCCCCAGGAGAGATTTGTTGAACTTTCCATTTGAAAAGAATCCAAATAGGATCATCCTCAACTCTAGCTTAAGAAGAATCGCAAATAAGCTGTCTAAAAGCAGTTCACAGCTCTAGGTCAACCTAACACACCCAGAGTCCTGAGGAGTCAATCCCTGGTCATACCTGGCAGGAACTCCCAATTCAGATTCCAGCCTGTGAACCCCAGACAAGCAATTTAACCTCTTTCTTTATGCCTTTTCATCTATGTCGTGTGGACACTAATATCCACTTCACTGGGTAGTTGTGTGAAGATTAATAAGGTAGTGTCAGTGTGTGTTTTATAAACTGTAAAGTACTTTACAAATCTGAAGCATTAAAAAACTCTTTAAGACTTCCATCCAACTGATCCAAGATCCAGTGCCTGATCCTTCCCATGCCACCCCATCTGGGTTGCTGTAGTCAGCCCCTCGGGTCAATGCCAAGTGTCCAGGGAGCTCACCGCCACATTGTAGATGGCCATGCCCACAGCCCGGTGGTCATTGATCTTCTCAGTGGATACACTCTTGGTCTCATAAGCAAGAAAGATACCCAGCAGCAGCAGCAGCCCCTTGTAACCATAGAAAATGCCTGCAACAGCAGAAACGGGTCACCTAGGCAGCATGATCTCCATGGTCCCATCCACTCCGCATCCTCTCTATGCTAGTCACCCACCATGGATCCTTCTCATAGTTCCCCAGTGAAAAGGGAGCCTCCTCCCCAATCAAACCCTCTGACCTAGCATGCTCCTTCCTGTCCACTGCCCCCAGTGTTTATCCAGTTCACGCCCACCTCACCACTTTCTCCTAGGCCTAGGAGCCATGTCACACAGGAAGATGACAGTCAATAACAGCTGTCAGGAAGGCAAGGGCCTGGGCCACACAGTGTCTTTTCACCTTTAAGGTGGGAAGACAGCTTTTCGGACTAGGGGCAGGTATACCATTTGTGATCACAGATCAGAGGAATTTTATAAAGGCCAGAAAGGACCTAAACCCATGCCCACAGAGCCCCAGTGTTACTCTAGGGAGTAGTCTAGATGTAGACGTGTCAGGTCTGAAGATGAGAGTGAGGCTATTCCCACTGGTCTCTGCTTTTGCTGAACCCAACTCTGCCTTATCCCTTCTTTAGACTCTAACCTCCCCCCAGCAAAAAACCAACTGTCCCCCAGTCTCAGAAAAGATCAGTCCCATGACAGACAAGGACATTCAAACTGGGTTCACCTCTTCCTCTTTTTCTAAAGACATTTCTTTCTCCAAACCCACTGTCCATTGACCTATCCTTCAGCCTGTCCCCCCACATCAACACACCAAGCCACGTATTCATCTTCTTGGAGCTGCAGTGCTCCAGCTGGGGCAGAATAGACACATCAATATCTTCCTTTGGTTCCTCCTTGGCAAAAGTCTAAGGGAGAAATAAGACCACAGGAAAGATGGTTGTCATCCTCCCCTGTTCCCCCCACTTC
Source organism: Sturnira hondurensis (assembly GCF_014824575.4). Lineage (NCBI taxonomy): Eukaryota > Metazoa > Chordata > Mammalia > Chiroptera > Phyllostomidae > Sturnira > Sturnira hondurensis. The sequence goes on along the minus strand of NW_028077382.1, from coordinate 308,768 downwards.
TGCTCAGTCCCTGACTTCAAACTAAACCCCCTTTCCTATGAGACCCCCAGGATGAGGCCAAGTTCCACTCTGGGCCAGAAAGCATTCACCTAAACACCTTAGGAATGATTACTCCCTCTCTTTCCATGAATCCTGGAAAGTGTGCAAATCCTTCCCAGACCCCCCGCCACCCCCGTTCGCTTCCATTCTTCAGATTAATCCAGAGGCCTCTGATGGAACTCCTTCTAAAAAGGAGGAAAAGCTCTGACATGCAGAAGGCAGAAAAGCACTCTCTTGCAGAGGGGCTTTCCTCCTCAGAACCACACGCAGCCCCAAAGGCCGTGACTGCTCAGTCTTCTGACCCAAGTGGTACCTCAATGGTCCGGTGCAAGGGGTCTACAATCTGCCAGATGGTGAGAGTGAGGACATCCATGCCCACCAGCAGGCCCACCGTGGCATACAGCTTCCAGGGCTCCAGGGTCTGGGCAAACACAAAGCACAGGCACATAAGGGGAAGTTCACTAAGCTGACAGCCAAGGCATCAGGGACTGAGGGATGGCAATCAGCTCACCTTCCTCCACTCCTTCTTCTCCTCCTTCTTTGTAAAGACCGTGTGGACCCACCAGATCTTGGTGAACATGGAGCCATAGCCCAGACTAAAGCCCAGACCCAGGAGCCAGAGGCGGGCCTAGGAAAGGAGAGGGGCAGGAGCAGAACAGGGCAGGAATGCAGCAGGGGACAGATGACCACAAAGGCAAAAGGCAGCCAGCAGGGACAGTGGGGGAGGGGAATACCCATAGGGGAGGGTACCCTACCTTCAACAGATTCCTCCCATCTATCTTCTACTTTGCCACCAGGTGATCTGGCTAAAACCTCCTGGTTTTAATGGCCAATCACTTCTGACCATTCCCCAATGCCTACAGGTTGCAGCCTAGAAATCTCAGGATATGGCAGGAGACTGTTTACAGCATGGTCTTGCTCGCCTTTCCAGGCTTAGCTCCCAGGCCCTTGCATGCCCAACACTCTAGCCATGCTGCTCACATGGCTCTCCCCTGGTCTGCTGTCTTTCGTGTCTTTGCTACTCATATGATGTTCCCAGCTGACAAAATCCCATGCATCCTTCAATATTTAAACATTACCTCTTCTTTAAGGTCTGCCCAACCACTCTAAGCTGCTCTCTCATTTGCTCCCACAGCACTTTGCACAGATCCCTATTCAAACACCCATCACACCTCCTCGCTGCATTCTGGTCTCACTGGAAAGAGAATGCTCCTAATGAGTGGGATGCACATGTATGTACAAATGCCCTGTGCAGAGAGGCATGAAAACAAGCACTGGGCAGAAGAAAGGGAAATAGTAAGGTGGGCAGGGAAAACAGTGTGTGTTTCCTACCAGCATAACATAGAACCACACAAATATCACTGCTGAAACCAGCCTTTCCCCACAGCTGCAGAATCTTCCATGAATTAAGAGTCTCATAGGGCCTCTCCCTGTGTAACAGTGGTCCCTTCCCCTCACTCTCCCAGCTGTCAATTCACATTTCTGCCTCCATCCTTCCCAAGCCCAACTAAGGCTCCCACAGGAAACCCAGTTCCTGTTCTCAGTCCCCACACAAAAGACAAGCCATCACTGTTCCTTTGTTCAGACCCCTTCCTTCATCTTCAATACCCGCTCCTCTTCTTGGCAAAGCCTGCCATGGCAACCCGGGAGCCAATAAGTGAGCTACAGAATGAAAGTGTCTGGAGGCACAGAAAGTTAGGGCAGAGACAGACAGAGATCAGAGCAGTGACCCTAGAAGGAAAGGCAGGGAACTAGAAAGCATAGGAGGTGCTCCTGAGTGGCAGGTCAGCCAGACTGTACATGGTATCTGTACCCCCCTCACCTGGCAGATGAAGGGAAACTGGTTTCTCCCAATGTGGTAACCATCCAGCCCGAGGGGGAAGACAGCAGCTAATGCCAGCGAGCAGCCCACAGCTGTCAGGTTATTCAAGTTGGGCTGTGAGTTCTGGATATAACTAGGGCAGAGGCAGGAAGAAAGGGAGAGAGAGAAGAGCAGAATCACCCCCTTCTGAAGGGAGGCTCAGCTCTCCAAATGCCACAGACAAAGGAAGACAGGCCTGCAGTAGGCAGCAGAGCCTTGAGAGAAGATGACTGGCCAGGGGCTATGCACAGACTTACAGAGGGCTTCCCTTCACAAACATTTTATTTGGAGCCCTGCACTGTGTTGCCTGCACAGTTAGCTGCTTTGAAGCAGCGATGGGAGTTCTAGTTGGTTTCCCCACTTTCATGCTCAGTGATCATTAAGAAAGCAGTATGACAATGTAAAAACCTCAATGACATATGGCCTAGAAGTTACACAGGTTTGATTCTTACTCCCCTCAATGATCATTATCTTGGAGAGGCAGACAGGACAAGAAAAACATCAGGAGATACACTTACCGGACATGGGAGTTGTAGATGTTAAAGGACAGACAGACAACAGCTAGGACAATGCCCAGGCTGGAGAGAACCGAGACGGAGATAAAGAGTTTCTGTGACAGGAAGCGGAACGTCTTGATGACCAGGGTCTGGTCAGCAGGGGGGGACCCGCCTATGGCATAGGGGGAGGGAAAGAAAGGGAAAGAAAAGGAAGGGGGATGAAGGCATGAAGGTGGGATAGGGGGAAGACAATGGACAGAGCCGCTGGTGGACACTCAGTTCTTTGGCTGGGAGGAGAGGAGACTTAAGTGCCCCTGAGCAGTGCTGCTGCAGGTGCAAAGAAAGCTCTTAGGGGACAACGAGAAAAGCCATCAGCAAATGGAGTACATTTGTGAACTAGAGGCTGACAAAGGCTGAGATGTGTCACCAAAGTTATAGTCTTTCTTATTATTTGTTCTTTATTTTTCTTGCAGGAAAGGAAAATGGGAATGGAAAGAAGGGGAGAGATGAGAAAATGATGAGGTTTCTTATGACTCAAATCAAAAGCTGCAAAAAAGCTTAATGATTGTAAAATCATAAAGCTAAAGAGCCTCCAAGTATCTAGTCTGCTCACCTAACTTTAGGAAAAGAAGAAACAAAAACTAATCTATGATTTTTAACTCTGACAGGCTGATATTCCCAAAGGTGTTTTCAGTTATCATTAAGCACTAAGAGGAAGGTGAAATTTGTCAAGAGTTTGCAGGGCAGGGCAGGGGGTAGTTTTTCATTTGGTTACCCTGGGGAAAAATGTAATTTAGGCCATGGAGCATTTATAGCTGTACAGAACACTGTCCTACATTCAAATTATAAAACATTTCAGAATTTCAGCAGGGGTGGGAGCTACTAGACTCCAACTGAGCAGGTGAATGGCAGGGGTCTTCCATGGCTGTGCCTCGCTCCATTCTTAAAATGTCAAGCCTTAATTTTATCAGGAAGACCTTCCTTTTGCCCACCTTTAGTATCTTTCCCACCTCTTATTATTTTACCCCACCAAGCAAAGAATATTGGTTACTTTCCCCTTTTATAATGCACATTTTAGTAGAAGACAATTCCTATCCTCTCCTATAGTTTAAGCAATTGTTTTCTTCAGAGATAAAGAGGCAACTGAAGCCTAACATATCAAGAACATCCCAGAACATCTGGGACACCTAAATGGAGTTTCCGTTTCCTGCCCTGCCTCTGACCCCCATGACTGCTTTTAATAGTGCATGCTACCAACTGTCTATTTTGTTTCCAAATACACCAGTCTCCCCTATCTGTGTCTTGGACATTCTATCCCCTTCCTCTGAACTCAGCTCCTGGTCCATTCTCTGGAGCATTTCAACTTAATGGCAGCTACCACCCCAGCTTCATTCAAATGCATGACCCTTTTCTGTGATTGTTCAGAGGGCATGAAAGGAAATAAAATAGGATCTACTTACCAATCCACTTATCTGTTTTGGACCAGGAAAGATCATCCTTAGTACTGTCATAGTAGCCAATCTTCTTGTAGCTGCCACCTGGACAGATGACAATAAAAAAAGTGACCACAGGTTGGTGAAGAGCAGACCGTGGGCATTCCCAACTTCCCACTTCCCTAAAGTAGCCTTCTGTGGTTGTATCTGATTTTCTCTTCACCTGAGCCCCTGAAAGATACTTGCAAGGACCTGAGGGGTCACGTGAATAAGTAACCTGACTTAAAAGCAGTGTGGGTCCCACAAATCAATCTTGTATGTGTCGAGTTGTTCGGCGAAGAAGGTTCCACCATGTGTCTGCCACTCATTCCACTGCCCCACACCTCTCTTAGCAAGATATCTCACTTTGATTCTAGTTTTAAAGCTTTAAACATTTGTTTATTCTCCCTCTCATGATAGACAGAATCATAGAATTATTTTCCCAGTGACTTTCCTTTTAATTTTACAAATTTACTTTATGTTGGTTGGCTTGGGTTTTAATACCTGAAGTAAGTTGTACCTGCCCCTTAAAGAGCCACAGAGTAAAAGTCAGTCACTCCTAAGATTTCGGTTCTAAAACTGTCCCAGTTACCCTAACTTTTCCATCAAAAGCCAACTCACATCCCCTTCACCATGGCTGAAGTCCATTCCCTCTTGTCCTGGATACAAAGGGGAACTGAGAGATTGTGGGAGGTAGGAGGAGGAAAGAAACTTTTCACAGGAAGCCAAGAAGAAACAGCTCTCTTGACCATGCTATGAGGGTGAATGTGGGGGAGTTGAAAAATTAACTCAAAGTTTTTCAAATATTGTGCTATATGTTATAAGAAAATACAACCTAGAAAAGGCAATCTACACATACTGCAGAAATATTCAGAATGCTTACTTACATAGCAAGAAAATTCTATAAATTCTCTTTAAAAATAGCAGGTGTCCTAGATTCAACTTTCCTTGACTCCATGGGTATGCAAGGGAGAGGTCATTAATCCCGTAACCCAAGCAACCAAAAGGAAATTTCTTTAAAATCAAACCCAGGCCCTAGCTAGTGTGGCTCAGTACATTGAGAGCTGGCCTGTGAACCAGTCACCGGTTTGATTCCCAGTCAGGGCACATGCCTGGGTTGAGGGCCAGGTCCTCAGTTGAGGGCACATGAGAAGCAACCACACACTAATGTTTCTCTCCCTCCCAGCCCCTCTCTCTAAAAAAATTTAAATAAATAAAATAATTTTAAAAATAAAATAAAATAAAAGCCAGCCCTCGCTGGTGTGACTCAGTAGAGTAAATGCTGGCCTTCGAGCCAGTTTAATTCCTAGGCAGGGCACATGCCTGGGTTGTGGGCCAGGTCCCCAGTAGGGGGTATGCAAAAAGCAGCCACACACTGATTTTTCTCTCCCTCTCTTTCTCCCTCCCTTCCCCTCTCTCTAAAAATAAATAAACAAAATCTTTCCAAAAAGTCAAAACCAATGGGGACACAGAGGCTATTTCCAAAGTGCATGCCACTTTTCAAGAAAACAAGCACTGCTGCTCAAAGAAATCCACCCATATATGACTTGTTTTTACTGTTTGTTATTATTATTATTAAAGTTTAGTGAACAGTTAAAAGAGGAGGGAATAGAGAGGCACCCAGGCTGCCTAATACCCCCTGGTGTCCTAGCCCAGCTCCAGCTGGCCCCCACTCCCCCACCCCATGGTCCCCTTGTCCCCAACTTACGGCTCTGTACTTACCCTGGAGTTGCTCAATAAGTGTCCATGCCATCCGAGAGCCACTGGCATCAAACACCACATGGCCCTGAGGGAGAAGAACGTGAGCAGTAAGGCAAAGAAGACAAAGGCAAGCGTGAAAGAGAACATCAAAGACTCTTTGAATCCTTAGGTTTTTTATGTTAATTGAGCTTCAGAATGAATTCTATTTATGGCATTTGCCTGCATATAGGACATACCCCAGATACTCATACCCTAGATTTCAGAAACGCTATTCTTTAGAGAAACTTCACCCATGATCTTGGAATGGGATACATCCCCAGGTAGAGGGAGCACCAGGAGACCTGGCTTAGGGCTGTATGACCTGAGCAAGTCACCAAATCCCTCTAGATGCGAATTTTCCCACTTTAAAAGAAATAAGAAGATGGTCTCTGTTTCCTCTTCCAAAATCCTATGATTCTTATCTGACTAATCAGTGTCTGGACTAGAAAGAAATGAGGGGTGGGACTGAAAAAAATAGAACAGACCCTTTTTCCCTTCTAGGCCCGGTGGGTTTTCAGGTTTGGGGATCCCTACTGCCTTGGTCTGAGACTGATTATCACAGGGAGGTAACAGAGAGACAGAGAACACATGATTCCAAGAGAGGGTATATCTCTCTCGGTGGGAGAACAGAGGAATGTGAAAAAGTCCCTGGAACTCACAGAGACACCCTCAAAGGACGACGAGTTCATTGCCCGGTAGATTTGGTCAGTAATGGTCTGGTTGTTGTAGTTGAAGTCTTCCAGGCGCACACCTGAGCGGCCATCCCCTCCAGATGTCTTGTTCAAAGCCAGTGCCAAGGCCCAGATAGCATCATAAGCCAGGGGTGCCTCCTGGAAGCCACCTGTCTCCTCAGGGTGTCTTTTTAGTCGCTTGGTCAGTTTCTCCACAAACTCCTGGGATGTCTGAGGAAAGAATTAGAGTGTGACAGGGAATGGGTGGTGGCATGATTCTGGTTCTGACATTATGACTTGACTAGATGGTTTAAGCTCATGTTGTCATACTGAATGCATGTACATTTAAAATCTTTAACTATGTAAGCATGGGCCTGCGAACCAGAGGATCGAGGTTCGATTCCCAGTCAGGGCACATGCCTGGGTTGTAGTCCAGTTCCCTGCAGGCCAACTCCCAGCAGGGGACGCACAAAAGGCAACCATACATTGATGTTTCTCTCCTTCCCCTCTAAAGATAAATAAATAAATAAATAAAATCTTTAAAATCTTTAACTATGACCATACCCAAGTGTCTGTCTTATATCAGAAGCTATACTAGACTATAGCAGAGATTATTTGGGTCCAATGTTCTTAGTGTGCATAGCTGCTAGCTCAGAACTACCGAGCTGTTAAAGAATAGACACTTTGCATAATAAATGGCAAAAGACAAAAAGTAGAAATAGAAAAAAAAATAGAGAAAAGCAAGAAAATGGATATTCCAATGGAGAGCTGCAACACTGCACTCTCATTCAGACCTTCCCAACAGAACTGACCCAGGACCAAACAGCTTCTCCAATTCTGAAAGATCTCAGAAAAGGTGGCACCACACCTTTTTCATCTACTTGTCAGCCTGGAAGATTTTTCTTTAGTGTTTTGACTTTTCACCATCCTCATGTGCTTTCAGTTCACTGACTATTAAATGGTTTTGAGAAAACTGAGTACTGTGGAAATAACCTTAACATTTTTAAAGCCTGTTATTCAATCCCTACCCACAACACTCATTCCCAACCCTAAACCTTCTTTTTGCAAGAAAGCTAAATAAAATGACAGCTCCTTTAACTCTATAATGGAATAGGTTGAGAGACCCAAATTTCTATACTTGGCAGTAACCTTGCTTAGCTAAATGACCATAGGCAAATTGCTTTAAGTTTTTGGAAATGTCTTCCATAATATAGAAAATCACACCTGCCCTTCCTTACGTCCCAGAAACCACAAAGAGAAAGGCTCAGTGGCCACCTCATGGCAAGGCACAAGTAAGACACAGGCACTACACCTTCTATTTAAATTTGGAATATATTAACATACACACACTCTATGAAGAAACAAAGAATAGATAAAAATATCCATTCCCCAGGCCCCTCCCATTTTTCTTTCTCTTCAACTTTCAGGAGACACAAAGGAGTGGAAAATGCAAAGGACAGGCAGTTGTGGTACAGTGGAAACAGCCTGGGCTTTCAAAACAGATAGGCCTGTACTTTATTCTCCTTAAGGACAGGATCAGGTTCCATTTTTCTCTTTATCCTCAGAACAGAGCATTATGCTCAGCTGATAATGGATGTCCATTGGATTAGGGCAGTGAAAATACTCTATATACTATAATGATGGAAATATATGTATATATATATATATGTATATACAGATATATATATACACACACACATATACATATATACCTACATATATATATGGTCTGTCCAGAAGGTATCCAGCCATGTAATATGAAAAATAGAGGCATTATTTTAACAAAATACAAGACACACTGGACAATGATACTAAGTCCCCTTCAAAGTAGGTACCTTGGTACCTCACACAGTTCTCCCAATTACCAACAGCTGTCAGGTTATATTTTCCTGAATCTCATCAACAATCTGAAATGTCTTCTCTTTCAAAGGTTTTAGTTTTGGGAAAAGCCAGAAGTTGCAGGGCACCACATCTGGGCTCTAGGGGTGCTGAGTCACCTGGATGATTCAATAGTTTGCCAAGATACTCTATACAAGATGTGATACATGTGTGGGTACATTGTCAAAATGAAGCTGTCAATCACTAGTTATCCATAGCTGTGGTCTTCTGAACTATCCAAATAGGTTCCCTGGAGGAATGTTCAAGCTTATTGAAAAATTTAATACAGATTCATTGCTCTACTTGCTCTATCATTTTGAATGTGACAGCCACACAGTGCACATGCTCACTCCACAGCATCTACTGCTCCCACTGACTAGTAGAGTGAAGTTGTCATTATACATGCCTTTGCATTCCAGCCCACTCCCCTTGACTACCAGGTTACACTGATGTCTCACAAATCACTCTCGTTATATTAACAATGGCTGGACTTGTCAGACAGACTATATACATACATACATACATACATACACACACCAAAAGGTTGGACATCCCTGTGGGCTTACATTGTTTCAAATCACCAAGTTCTCTTAATTCCTTTGTTGAAATACCTCATTAATATCATCCTTCCCTACACAGAATAGCAGCTGGTATTTATATTATTTATATTATTTATATTGTTCATACAATGTACCAGGCACTTTTAAAAGGTACATATATCAACTTATTTAATTCTTAAATAATCTAACGAGGTTTATGGCCCTTTCTAGAGATAAGGAAACTGGGGCACAGAAAAGTTCAACTTGTCTGAAGTACTGCTAGTGCATAGCAGGATGCAAACCCAGGCAGCCTGACATCACAGTCACAACTCTTCCTAACCACCCCGCACTGCTTCTGTAAGCTGAAATGTCTCTCTGCTAGAGCATCTACTGAGTGTGCAGCAGTTAGCCTGAGGCTTTCTTTTTCTTTTATAATTTTTTAATTTGATTTTTTTAGAGAGGGAAAGAGAGAGCAAGAGAGAGAGAGAGAAACATGGATTTGTTATTCTACTTATTTATGCACTCACTGGTTGATTCTTTTATGGGCCCTGACCAGGGTTCAAACCGACAATGTTGGTGTATCAGGACAGTGCTCTAACCAACTGAGCTACCAGGCCAGGGAAGGCTGAGGCTTTCTGAGCAGCCCTTCAGTCACCAAGTCTAACCAATCTGCAGTTCAAAATAAGTGCTACATCAGAAAATCACCCAATAGGGGAGGACTCATCCACTCTGCATGATACCAGTCTCACACCCTGCTGGCTCCAGATCACTACCACTACAACATTTGGCTCTGGTGGTATCACTGACCCCTACATAACTAAAGTAAACAAAAACATCTTGCCCCTTGGGTTGGCAAATATAGAGCTGTCAATTTTCAAATGGAAATGTTACTAGGCAGTTTAAGGAGAAGAGAACAATAAAAATTCCATAATCCATAGAAATTAGTAAAGTAACTAACTGCAAATGTATGATAGTAACTTTTCCCCAGCTCTGTCTGACTGTTTCTATATGTGAGAATGAATGCTCAACAGTGATCTAAAATACGTACACTGCGGTAGGGTTTTTTTAAAAGATTGTGTTTATTTATTTTTAGAGAGAGGGGGAGGGAAGGAGAAAGAGAGGGAGTGAAACATTATGTGGTTGCCTCTCATGCATCCCCTACTGAGGACCTGGTCTGCAACCCAGGCATGTGCCCTGACTGGGAATCAAACCAGTGACTCTTTGGTTTGCAAGCCTGTGGGTTTTTATTTTATATTGTCCCCAGATCTGATGGGACCTTTACCCAATCAAAATTCACTCATTTTACTCACATTCTTACCCCCACCCTGCCCCTCTAGCCCAGAGGTATAACCTTTCTCCAGAGCCCCTCTACCTCACTCTCCCACATCTAACTCCTAAACACTCTTTCTCTAAGCCAAGGTTTCTCAGTCTCTGCACTACTGACATGTGGAGTAGGATAACTCTTTGTTGTGGGGGACTGTCTGGTACATTGTAGGACATTTTAGAAGGATCACTGGCTTACCAATTAGACAGCAGATATGACAACCAAAATTGTCCCTAGATATTGCAACCTCTGGATGAAAACCACTGCTCTAACCAACAGTCCTCAAAACGTGCTCTCCAAACCAGAAGCATCAATTTCCCCAGAGAACTTGTCAGAAATGTAACCTACACCTAGGCCTACCCCTGAATCAGAGCTTCTATCAGAAAAGGCCCTTTTCCCTTATTAACTGACCTTCCAGGTAATTCTGATGGAAGCTAAACTTTCAAAACTATTCATCTAAATCTAAGGCCATCCTTATAGAGTAAAGGTGACTCTGCTTCTTTTCTAAATTATCATGGCTCTGGGCCTCTAAGACCAACCCTTGCTTCTGATCTACTTTTCATGGACCTATAATCTCTCCCCTAGTTAACTGTGAAGGCTGCTCCTACCCTCTGGTAAATCTTGGCTTTTGCCCCTGGCATTTTAGGCTACCTAGCTTGTCTGGTGTCACTAGAAGCCCTATGAGCTCAAAGGCAGGTACCATTTTTCTCTAGAAACCAAGAGTCAAAAGGAAACCTCTATCCAATTCATTCTGCTCAAACGTCCCTTTATATCCCTAACCACATCCCTGCTTCTTTTGAGGGGCTCCTCCAGCTCCTTGGTAGGAGGCAGAAGCCACAACTGGAAGGTCCTGGGCTCACAGCACCAACAAGCCTTTTCAACATCACTTTCCGAGGTTCTTGAGGATGACTCACCTATCAAGTGACCTTCCAGAATGTTTCCAATATATTTTCAACCAAGATACCTTACACATAGAGTCCCTTAGAATATCCCAGGACAGTATCCATAATCAGAGCCCACATGGCAAATGACTAACCCTTCATCACAACACATTGCCAGAATGAATTTCCTGAATCTTCTTTCTCTCTTACTCATAACCTGCCAACACTTAAACAGTGTTAGCCAATAAAAGTGAAAAACTTTTTAGCAGACTTCATGGTTTTCCATGGAAGGTAAAGAGGGCAGAGTGATTTGGACTCAGATTCAATTAGGGTTCAATCCAAGCCTGACCACTCAGTAGTTTCATGACCTGGGACAAGTAAGTAACTTAACCTCTCTGAGTCTCAGCTTCCTAGCCCATAAAATGGAAATGAAAAATCAACATCAGAGTATTGTTGTGAGGATCACTAAAATTATGTATGCAAGCTCCTGGTTTACTCCACAAAAGCAATTATTACTACAACTTTGTTTTAATGAGATATTTGGAGGGCTTTATAACCATTAGCTCACCCCTAGCAATCTATCCAAACAGGAATTCCAGACCTGAGGCTGCCCTTGGTGTAATAAGCAGACACACAAGTAGCCCTATCCAGGTCATCCAAGATTCTGTATTCCTTAAGATGTAGTGCTTCTTCCCCTCATACCCTACTCACCTGTGCCCCATACTGGCAAAGGCTGCCTCAGCCTTCCTAAATCAGAGAATATGCCTTCTAGCTCTAGGTCTGACACTAACCAGCTATCCGGGGCGAAATAATTTCAAAGTCTCCTTTACATCTAAAATTATAAGATCATTTAAAAACTGTCAGGAACAGCCAAGCTAACTGAGCATCAAACAGAAGTGAATATAAAACACCCTGTCCAGGTATCTCAAGTTATTTAAAGCACCATTCCACTATGCCAAGGTTACAGGTTTGATCTCCAGCCAGGGCACATAAATAAGTGAACAAACTGATGTTCCTTTCTCTTTCTCTTTTTCTCTCTCTCTCTTCCCCCAACCTCCCTCATCCTGCCTCAAATCAATGTAAAAAAATTTTTTAAGTAGTTAGTATAAAACAACTCTAAAAAACTCTAAAATCACCAAGGAAATAAAATGTATTTATGCCCAGGAACACTGCTCCTATAAAGGTGTGCTCATGTATACAGCATCTATCAATAAGTTATCATTAATATCTCTCCCTCATTTCATTTCTTGCTAATTGCTCCTCGTTTCCATGAACAGCCTTCATACTCATTAAACCACTCTCATCTCCTCTCTCTTCCCTGCCCAAGGCAGTCAGAGCAGAAGTGCAACCAAAGGAAATACGATGTAAAAAGAAGCTCAAAGTGGGTAGAGGCCCCTTGCCCCTCTGTATCTCCAAACACCACACCTGTTCCCCTCCCCTTTGAGACTCCCTCAGACCTCCCCACCTGCCCAAGTGCAAGCTTCTAAGTTCCCACAATCTCACCATGTTGGAAATGCTGCGGGTATTGGCAGGGTTCAGCATGACGATCTCAGTGGTGATGTGACCCTCCACCGCCTCAGTCATCTCGTCCACTGTGCAGTTGATGGATGGGTCATAGGTCTTGAACCAATTGTCAGCATACCACCCAATGAGGAACCAGACATACTTCTTCCCGAAGAGCCGCTCCTTGTAGACCTAAATACAAAGAAGGAAGAGGGCTGAGTCTCTGTTTCTTTCTTTTTTTTCTTTATCTCATATGTCACTATTCAGCCTCTTAGGAATCAGAGAAGAGCAGAGAACTGAAAAGAGAAATCAGAGAAGTCTTGGTGGGGTGGTAGGAAAGGCTCTACTCCTCCTAAATTTCTCCCTAGCCTCTATTTTCAAGTGGCCTTTCACAGCCAGTAAGGGATGACAGGATCCACAGGCTCCTCCAGAAATACAAAGTGGAAGGAAAATAAGATCTGTGCCATGTGTGTGAGAAGCCAAGAGATGGAGTCAAAGCCAACAGATGGGGTCATATATTAGTCAACACCTCAGGTCATTTGCTATCAACTTAAGCAGAGATGCAGAGAGTGATCCCGTGAGACACCCAAGGCAAAGAGCCTGGCCAGTCCCCCTCCCTCTTCAGATTCCAACTCCACCTCACAAAAAACTTTGCGAGCTTCAGTCTCATAGAAAAGTCCCACGATGATTCGGGCATCCTGGCGCTACAGAATGGAGAAAAAAACAGCACTAAGTGTATCTGGAATGCCAGAGGGGCTAAGCCAAGTGCTCTTACAGCTGTGATTTCCTGACCCAAAGTGTTTAGTGCACAGTTCTATTCAACAGGTGATAGATATCAACCGGAAGATGGAGATAAACTTCCCCAGGAGATGACTGTCATGGAGGTGTTAGCCAACACAGTGGCAATCATACTTTAAGTGTATCACATCAACATGTTGTGTACCTTAAGCCTACACAACGTTATATGTCAATCACATCTCAATCTTAAAACAAAATAACCAACATTCCCTCACCTAACTCTCCTCCCCATCCCACCAACCCTCCAACCCACCAAGGTCACCCTGCCATTCCAATCATCCCACCTTAAGGTTTTTGACAGGCACAGCTGGGTCTGAGAAGAAACTCTGGCGGAAAGTAATCTCAATTCCAGCCTCCTTTACTCGTTCCTCTAGATCATCCAGAGTCTTAAGTGGGAATGAAAAAGAGAAAACATGGGGTGCACAGTGGGCAAAGACCAGAGATCTTACCTGCGACTGCACAATGAAGGAACAGCAGCAGTATGAACCTTCTTCCTTCAACACCCTCTGTCAAGGAGCGCTCAAAAGAAAGCACCTGGAATCTCAGGATATGGCTCCCAAGTGAGGAGGACCATGGTGATCCCTCCTGAGCTTCTATGTCCAGACAAGTCACACCCACTCCCCTCCCTCCCCTCCCCCCACTTACCACTGACAGCAAAAATAGGAAACAGAGGAACCAGGAAAAGACAAGACAGGATCTGATATAGATAAGATAATATCAATCTCAAGAGGCAAGTGAGCAGAGAGACAAAAGGACCACAGAAGAATGTACTGAATCATTAAGAAAGTTGGGGGGGAAGATTAAAGGGCCACTGAACATAAAAGGGTGAATAGAAGATTCAAATAGAATAAAAGAGAGGAAGCCAACTGTCTTCTTCAGGTAGATCATGTGTTTCTTCTCTACTTCCACTCACCCTGTTTGTCAGCATCTCTCTGAGTCAGTTACCTGTGTTCACATGTGTTTGCTCTCCACCTGTCTCCATCTTTCTCTCCCTCTCTGCGCCTGTACCCACTCCCACAGCTCCATTCTGCTATTCCCATTCACACCCCCCCACCACCCCCATGAGCAACTCTGGAATCTGCTACCTGGGTTCCTATCACATATTCTCTCCCTTACTGTGTCCTGACTTTGGAATGAACCTACTTTAATAGACCTGGGTCATTTGGGAACTACCTGTCTGGGGAACAAAGCATCAAAGTGGAGGGAAAGCCGAGCTTCTATGTCCAGACAAGTCACACCCACTCCCCTCCCTCCCCTCCCCCCACTTACCACTGACAGCAAAAATAGGAAACAGAGGAACCAGGAAAAGACAAGACAGGATCTGATATAGATAAGATAATATCAATCTCAAGAGGCAAGTGAGCAGAGAGACAAAAGGACCACAGAAGAATGTACTGAATCATTAAGAAAGTTGGGGGGGAAGATTAAAGGGCCACTGAACATAAAAGGGTGAATAGAAGATTCAAATAGAATAAAAGAGAGGAAGCCAACTGTCTTCTTCAGGTAGATCATGTGTTTCTTCTCTACTTCCACTCACCCCGTTTGTCAGCATCTCTTTGAGTCAGTTACCTGTGTTCACATGTGTTTGCTCTCCACCTGTCTCCATCTTTCTCTCCCTCTCTGCGCCTGTACCCACTCCCACAGCTCCATTCTGCTATTCCCATTCACACCCCCCCACCACCCCCATGAGCAACTCTGGAATCTGCTACCTGGGTTCCTATCACATATTCTCTCCCTTACTGTGTCCTGACTTTGGAATGAACCTACTTTAATAGACCTGGGTCATTTGGGAACTACCTGTCTGGGGAACAAAGCATCAAAGTGGAGGGAAAGCCCTAAAACCAAAAAGTTGAAGAGGATCCTAAAAATTAAACTTGTCTGTTCCTCTAGCTATAGAAAGAACACACACTTAACCCCCTTGTGTTCTCTTATGATAAAGAATCAGGATCTTCCCCCCAAAATGGATTCCATGTCACATCCCTCCGTACTGCAGTTGGAGTGAATGCCCCTTTACCCAGGTCCTCCTCACCGACGTGAAGACTTCGGTGGTCTGCTGGATGGTGGCAATCTTCTTCCAGCCCCACTTTTCAAAAAGTTTCACACGGGTAGGATTGTGCAATGTGGCTGATGGATGAGTTCGAAAGAATGTAGGGAAACGCTGCCGGTTTGACAGGGCTGGTGAGCTGGAGCCATAGGAAAGCTATGAGGGACAGGAATAGGGCAACAGGGGACGTCACACGTGGACTCCACCAAGAACTACCATGAGCTGCCAAGACAGTTTCCAACCTTGCCCACTCTCTCCAAGTGCCTCTACTTCTGCCCTAGGAAAGCAATTCTCAAAAGCCCACACACCCTCACAATCAAGATGCTCCTTCCCTGACCTGACTTCAGCCTGGTGGCTGCAGCACAGCCAGGTCACTGTCACAGGAGGCCAGTTAGTTCAGATCTGCAAAGAGCTCTGAATCTTGGAAGCTGTCCTCTTAAATACACCCAAAAGAGAATGGCCTGTCTTCTGACCCCCAAGCCCCACTTACCACAATCAGGTTCCACATCCTGGCAGCCTCAGCCACAAGCGTGGAGACAGAGCTGCAGCCGGGCATGAGGATGATCTTGATGGGGTCATTGTAGAGCAGCTCATACAGGTACTTGGTGGCTTGGCCTGGGTCACACTAAACAGGGAGTGGGGGAGAGGTAGGCTCTCCTAGAGGTCCCCTGATCCCTGCAACTCTCACTCTTTTATTTTTCCCACTAAACCTAGTTACTTCCCCCAACTACCCAGCCCTCTGCTGAAACCCTTTTGTCACTATTGCCATGTTCCTCTCCTTTCTGGCATCTGTTCCCATTTTCTCAGTTCCCCGCACCTGTTAAATACCCTCTCTGTCTTCCAGCTGGTGCTAACCCATATCCTTTCCTCCACAACCTTTGGTCAGTATAAATGCACATACCCCTTCCCGCCTGCCAGCTCATCAAGATATCCCTACCACCTTCCCTCCATCACTCCTGCTCCTTACCATGTTTCTATGCTCCAAACATCTGTGCACAGAAGAGTCTGCAGGAACATGAACAAACTCTCCACAAGTCCCCAGACAGCCTCCTCAAAGCCAGTTAAGGAAAATTCCTCCCTCACCTCTGCAAAGTCCCTCTCCCCACCTTTCTTTCTTTCTTTTTTTTTTCCCCCTCCCTCTTCTCAGAGGCTAGTGATAAACAACAGACAGCAGGAACAAGTCCACTAGGGGGTCTAGATCAGCATCCATCCCCTCCTGCTGGGTCCTGACATTTGATGGGTCCATTAGAAAAAGAGACACTTAAGGCTGGGGGAAGAAACAAGGATAAGGGAAGAACCGGGAAGAATAAATAGAATGATGTTCAAGAAACTAGATACTTTCAGGGGTGAATGAAGGAGAGGGATAGAGATGGGAAAGCGATCAATGCAGAAAACTAGAGAGGAAAGGAATACCGGGAGGAGGGGAAATGGGGGAGGAAGATCGCAGGGTCTCTAACTGCCTGTTGCCCTCCTGCTGAAAGATGACATTTCAGAAGCTGCTGGAGCCCCAAAGGAAGTGAAGAAGAAATGGAAGCCAGTGGGGAGCCAGGGCAGAGGGGACACGAATAGGAAACACAGAGGACTGGGGAAGGTGAAACAGGGAGAGCAAAGTACAAGGAAATAAAGAAGGCCTCCTAGCATCTGCTCACTTCCCACTGAGCCCTGACATTTGGGACACTGTGGGAAGTTGGAGAAGGGAGGCTGGCAGAGTCTGAAGAGCCAAAAGGAACCTAGAACTCTGCTGCCCACCTGCCCACCCCCTGCCAAGGGCAGTGCTCAATGGCTGTTTTTTGAAGGTTCCTCATCTCCCCTACTTGGGCACCTTTGCATATCTTTCCATTCTCAGGTCTCACCTACCTGACCTCTCTCCCAGCATCTGTTACTCCAGATCCTACCCCAGCTTCCCCCAAGGCTCCTCAGTGACCCTCCCTTCCTTGTCTAAAGAAAAGGTGGTTAGGAACAACAAGAACATATATAAGGTACATACAAAGAAGGCAATGTATGCTCCCCAAATGTCTCTTCCTCTGTGTCTGTATCCCTCCCTACTTTTTCTCATATCTCTTTCCCCTTCCACACCCAGCGCATTCCTGCAGACTTCCTCCACCACATGATTCTCGCCCAGCCCTAATACACACCTCCTCTGTTCTCCCGCTCCCCTGTTCTTGCAAGGATCCATATTTGCAGGCAGGAAACAACACATTCCAGTTTGTCTGCCTTTCCATCTCCCCCTTGCTGCCTCTGCTATTTTCTCTTCCATCTCCCTTCTCTCAGGTCCCCCATCTGCTCCCCAACACCTCCAGGGACTCACCTGTCATCGTGGATGAGTCCGAGCTCCCTGTGATCCCCATCAAAAAGCTTACATCCCTCCCTCCCTGTCTCTCCCTAGAAACCCACCCCCACAGCCAATTACTTCTCTTGCTCTCCTAATCTGGACCCTTTCATCAGATGACCCTCTTTCCCATTCTGCCTCTCCTGCCCTAAAACCTAATTCTCTTCCTGAGCCTTGTTACTCTTCCCATTAACATTTGGGGTTAGCTACATAGGCACCCATCAGGACAGATTTTTATTGGTAAAAATGTAGACCCTTGGGACTCATCCCCAACCAAGGAATTAGAATCTGCATATTTAACAAAGTCCTGCAGTGATTCTTATGCACAATGAAGTTTGAGAATCACTATCAACGTGTCAGAGACCTTAAGTTCTCTCTCCAAGCCCTTGTGCTCTTCTCTCCCCAAGCCCTCTTCCTTCAATCCCACTCAGCCCCTCCTCCCTCGCATACCTATTTCTAGATATAGATTACTGTTCTAAAGCATGAATATAAATCCTCAGTTCACCCCAGAGGTGAGGTCACCAAATCTTTACCTCTGTACTTTATTTCACTCTCCCCCGATCCTTAAATCACTGTGCCACAGGTCAGAGAAGATAAATGTGAGGTCCCAAATTTCCTTCCTCCCTCTGTCACATCCTTCCCCACACTCCCAATTATTTAGGTAGCAGATAGGAGAGGGAACGGAAACTTACAGGACCATCCCCTGCTACACCTAGACTTACATTTCTTTACCTTCCCCACTCCCTCTTCCTCACTTCTTTAACCCTACATCCCATTTCCTGTCTCTCACTGCTCAGCCTCCCTCCTTGCCCCTCCCTCACTGCCATCCCTTCCCAGTCCAGTTCTGCTGCCTGTATCCTGATTTCTCTCCACCCCCACACTATTGTGGGGGCTCCCAGGTGGACCTCTAATCCAATCCATTTTCCCAGTGTCTCTGCTCATCTCTAGACCATGAATCTGCCTTCCCCAACCACATATGCTATATAGTCTCACAATACAGGAATCCACAGGATCAGGATCAAGAAGTCAGGTGGGGCTCTTCACTACCCGCTATTTTTTTGTGATAAACTAGAGCTATCAAGTCCCTTCCCGATATGGTTTTCATTTGGTCCCTATTCCTTCCAGCTCAAAACCAATGTCAAGATTTATTTACCTTGTTACCATAGTAAATATAAACCCCATACAGTCCCCCACCTCTGACATTTTCTCCATCCCCCAACCCATCCCATGGTTAGCTTACTCCCCAGACAATCAGGCTCAGCTTGTACCCTAAATCCATCATCAGCTTCCCCAAACCCCAGCATTTCCATGGGTCTCTGAGAATAGGAGGGTCTGCCTTGTAACACGACAAACCATCTTGAACCCTTACACCCTCATCTTGAACCTCCAGCCCCTGTGACTCTCCCCAAGCTCTTGCACTCACAGCCCTTCTGCTGCTAGTCACATATGGGAGGGGTACACCTACAAATCCCAGAAATGACTTAGACTGTGATGGCCTGGCCCCTGCTCTCCAAGCCTCCCCACCCATCCACTCCCCTGTCCAGGGCTACCTTGCTGTCGTGGTGGATGAGCTTGAGCTCGTAGTCCGGCAGAATGTCCCTGCGGCTGTTCACGTCCTCCAGAGCCATCTCCACCGCGGGTTGGCAGGCCTGGCCCCCTGGCCAGCCCCCACTCATGGGAAACAGTGCCCCGATGTATACCGCACGCCGTTCTGAGGAGGAGTGCGGGGGAACCCGCAGGTGAGGCCGAGGGAGATGGGGGGAGTGGGAGGCCCACACCACTGGAGCCACCCCCACTGCTATGGCCACCAGGAGGGGCAGTGGCCACCCCACCCGGGTAGTGGCGTCCCCTGGACCCATGGCAGGGAGAGAGTGGGAGGCAGCTGTTTGGGGAGGAGGAGCTCAGGGGGGACACTTGTCCTGGGGAGGGCTGCTGAAGGGGTGTTGAGGAGGCCTCTCCATCCCTGGTTTTGTGGAGCGGAAGGGACAAGGGCTTCGAAGAAGAAGGGAAGATTGGCTTCCTAAGGTCCCCACGGCTCTAGCTTCCCCCACGGTCACCAGCAGCCACCACCTCTCCTCGCCACTGACTGACCAAACGAGGGGAGGAGAAAAAGAGAGATGCTGGGACGGACGGGGCTCTGACGTCACTGGAGACGCGGAGGGGGTGGGACTGGAGTTGAGGGGGGGAAGGGGGCGGGAATAGAGATGAGCGCAACCTTGGAAAAGACAGCCGAGCGGAGGGGAAGAGAGGGAGATAAGCGATAGCGTGACGAGAGAAATGGACAAGGAAGGGGCATTGTGGGAGCAAAAAAGAGGGGGAGGGGCCTGCCAGGAGTGCGAGGCTGGGATGCTGGAGCATTGAGCAGAGAGGAGCAGATTAGGCAAAGAGGAATGGGACGCTGGAGGAAAGGGGCTGGGCCAGAGCGTCTCAATGGGAGAGCAAATAGACGGTGCATGGCGAGGGCTGGGATGCGGAGGGCTGAACGGTTTCGGAAAGAGATAGTTGGGTGGGGAATGGGGTGCAAAATGGAGTGATGAGAACAGAAGTAGAAAACAAGGGGCTGGGAGGCTGTTGAAAGGGTGTTGGGAAGAGGAACTGAGATAACAAAGAGAAAAAGGATGAAGGGATGGACTGGGTAATGGAGAAGCTAACGGAGGGAGATGAGGCTGGGCCATGGGTGAGAAAGGTGAGACAGCTGACAGAGTCTTCAGAGCCCTTGAGAAGGGTAACGTTCTAGGACAGGAAAAGGTTCTCGGGAGGGTCTGAAGGTACCCACCCCAAAGGGAAAGACAAGGGGGAAGCTCAGGGCACCCCAGCACCCTGCTGCCCCCTGCTGGGGCTTTGCCATTTGGCCAAAGCAAAGGCTGGCAGGAGGCGCTGAGGGAAAGGCAGCCAGGCAGGGAGATGGGAACAACAACGGCCTAGCAAAAAAACGGGACTAGAGGCAGGAAACAGGGAAAGAACAGCCCGGCCGTAAACTGGGGTGACTGGGGAAGGTTGGGAGGACTCTAAGGGCAGAATCCGGGCGGGTGGCAAGTAAAGACTGATGGGGCAGGTATTGCAGTGCACGCGATAAGGGTTTCTCAGCTCACCTGAGTGTGGTGTTCGGTTCACTGGCAGCAGGAAAGACGGGATCAAAGAGTTACCACAGGTGCCCAGCTTCCCTGGCCTCAACCCCAGCCCCCTCCCACACCTGTTCATGCCGAAGACAGGGAATAGGGGGAGATTCTGCTACCTTTCTCTGGAGAGGATGCCTTTCTGAGGGAAGGGTGCCTGGATAAGAGCAAGGCGGACTGTGGGTCAGGACTTTTTAGTTTTCTTCTTTTATTTTTCATATGACAGCAGAATTTAAGACAAAAATGCCTACAGCTAAGACATAGGCAGATCCTGGTTTGTAGAGCTTAAATATTATAAAAGTTGGGGGTCTGTCTTTTAGAAAAAACAATTACAAATACAATTGGTTTTAAGCTATTGCTGTTAAAACATCTTACTTAGGCAATTTTTATAAAATACCTATGACCATGTGAAAACATTATCAGAGCTCTCTACATCATTAGAGCACAAGAAGAGACCTGTGTAAATGAAGAAATCTAAAGCTTAAATTTCACTTGTTTCATGGCTAACCCACTCCTCTATGGGACTCCTAATTTCCAGAATGGAATGATAAACTACATGCAGAATAATTAACTGAGAATCTGAGAATGCTGAAAGTCTACAAGGGAAGAAGCAGCAAAAAGCATGCCTGTATCCCAGGAGGGGAGGCTACAGAGGGAAAAGTCTATGTGACTAAGAAAGAGGGAAACTTGCCAAACCAGACGGCAGAAAAGGTGATGAACACAAGACCAACTCCCTCGGTGGAGGATGGAGGTCGTCTGGCTCCTCCATTCCTGGGTTGTCCTTAATGCTGACAGTTCCACCGCCCAGTTTTAAGCCTTTTTCATTTTATTTTGATAATTTGCTACCCCAGATATTCTTTCCAATCTTACTATCTTTTCTTAGTATGACATGATTTATTTCTAGGTCTGTACAATAATTCAGTTATACAGTGAATGGAGAGGGATCAATTCTAGAAGAGGTTTATGCATAGAAAGTTCTAAGTTTAGAGAAAGGGAGTGAGGATAGGGAAAACTGGAGTATTTAAATTTTAAGAAGGGTAATGGAGGGTGAGATTCATAATAGAAAAGAGAAAATGTGAGGTGCAGGAACTATAAGCAGGGAGAAGATATAAAAAGAGAAAGGTAAAGAAAGGAAGCCCTAAGCCAACACAGGTAAAATGGAAACTGAGGACTGCAGGAGGAAGTCTGAGGCAGATGGATAGAGAAAGGAGTCGGGCTTTCACTTCTCCCTCCCCAAAGCCCCCATTTTGTATAGCACCCATTCTGTCCATCCATTCCCAGCCCACTCTACGCTCTCATCAGCTGCATGCAGGCAGCTGTTCCCCTCACCCTGGCAGTGGGGCTTGGGGCTGCTCCACTGGCCCTGACTACAGACACTCCGGGAGCCGCCCACCAGATGGAAGTCTGGGTCACACCGAAAATCCACCCGGGCTCCGTCCAGGGCTGGGAGATCCCCACCCGTCAGGAACACCTTCCCATTTTCCAGCATCAAATAAGACTTGGAGCAGATTCGGACTGTGGAGAGACAGGAAGAGAGAGAGACAGGCAGGTTGGAGAAGGCTCCTTCCTCTTAGAGAGCAGAAGGCTCAGCTTTGGGTTCAGACCCACAAGCATCCTACAGTGCAGGAAGTCCAGTGTAAAAAGGATTAGCCTCTCAGCCTCCAGTCCCCCCTTACCCCTGGAAGCATCCACATTCCCACAGTAAAAAACATTCCCATGTGGGGACCCAAGATGGAGCTACAAGCACATAAAATGGGACCTCTTCAGTGAGTAGTTCCCTGGCTTGGGGGGGGGGGGGGTGACTTTAGATGCACAGATTTGCCTTTCTTATTCTAGTTGCTTTGTATTAATATTAAACTGGATTCTGTTTCTTAGGTGTGCGATCTCTACATTGGAGACAGAGATATTTGGAAATGTGATGAAATCATCTTAGAATGTTTTTGCATAATCTGCCACAAATAATACTCCAAGAAAATAACACACAAGATGAATAATCAGGTTATTTTATCAATGGTCAATGGCCTAATGAAGGAAGGATGCAATTAAATGTGCAGGCTGCTAACTTTACTGGCTCACACTGCACACAATAAAGTCCTTCTTAAGTAAATGTATTTGTGAGTTTAATTAGACTGGATTTGAAGTGCTGACTTGAACACAATAGTATTAAGTTTGAGGCAGGAAGAGGAATGGTCTTGAAGAAGGGAGGGACTTTCGGAGGCTACTCACCACAGCGGCTGGGTGTGTCCATATCTGTCCAGGAGCCATTTGCCAGGCACTTTCGCACCTTGGGCCCCACCACCTCGCGCTCTCCCCGGCACACATACTCAATTTCATAGTCCACAGGCAGGAAGTTGATAGCCTTCACCTGGTCACGAGTCAGGCCCCTGTACCTGATGCCCCCTTCCCAGGGCGGGTGTATGATCTGGCAACCTGAGGGGTGGGTCAAGAAGGAGTAAAGAAAGGAACGGTGGGGGGAGGGTGGAAAGGCAGAGTCACTGGGCACAAATGCAGGAGACCCTAAGGTGTGGTCAATGGACAAGTAGAGGACAGAGGGGATGGAATGGGATGTTCAGAGGGTCGGAGTGGAGATGGATACGAAACAAAACTCTGCTCAGAGCTAATGTTCTGCCCAGAGAACTCTGGGCAGACGGTAATGAGTCCGGGTTAAGTCTAATTCTTAAGTCTAATTCTAATTTTTCTTCCCACAAGTTGGGAAGAAAGGGTGCTGACTGGAAGTAAGGAGAAAAGTAATTGAGAAACCGTAGGGCGTGAGAAAGGTTCAGAGAGGGCATTTGAGATGAATTAGGATGAGATGAGATAAGGGTCTTATAAGTCCACCTGGGAGAAACGTGGAACTAAGAAAAGGGCAGAACTGGGGTAGTAATGTGGGGCCAGAAAGGGGTGTAGCTGAGAAAATAACGCAGGGTCACAGACAGGTAGCCTAGTACTGATGTGGGGTGACAGCAAGGCTGTCAGGAATAGTCCAGTGGGCTAAGCAGACGTGCTTGCCTGACTGACGGGGCAGGAATGAGGACCAGGAAAGATGGAGGGATGCCAGGAGTCGCGGGAAAAGGAAGCACCTTCAGAGGTGGTGTTGGGGGTCTGCGCCCCGCCCGCGCCGGGGGGGCTGATGAAGAGTGGCGCCAGCAGCAGCAGCAGCAGCAGCAGCATCTGAGTGAGAGGCGGCCGTGAGGACCGCATCCAGCCCCGCCGGCACCACCCGACCCCGGAGGTGGCCCGGCCCTCCCTGCCGCGGCTCCTAGGCTCCGACTCGACTCAGCCAGGGTTCGAGAAGAGAGCCCCGCGAGGGCGGCGGGGGCGGAGCCCTGGCGGGCGAGGGGAGAGGAGGGGAGAAACCCTGTGCACACCCTCCTCCAGACTCCCTCGGCCCCCCACCCTCCCGGGACTCCACCTCTTCTCCCCCGGGCCCCGAGGCTCGACCGCCCGGCTGACCCAGCTCCCCGACAGCCTCCCCCAGCCTCGGGTCCCCGGCTCGGCCCTCCGCGCGTCCCTCCCAGCCCCGCCCCAGGACCCCGGCTCCTACCTCGGCGCTCCGGCCCAGCTCCCCGCTTGTCCACGGCCTCAGGCTCCAGGCCCGGCCGCCGCTCCCGGCTCTCCCTCCTCGCCCCTCCACCTATTCCCTCCTCTCGACCCTCCTACTGGAATTCGGGCTCCGGCCCAGCCAGGGTCTCGGCCTCCTCCCTAGCTTTCCCCGACCCCACCCCCGTCTATCCTTCCCCGGGGCGGCGGCGGAGGCCGCGGGAGCCGGGAGCGAAGGAGGCGGCACCGGGGACCCGGAACGCTCCCGGGCGGAGGGACCTGGCGGGTGCGGTAGAAGACCGGGCGGGGGAAAGAGCGGGGGAAACAGCGGGGAAGCAGGGCGGGGGAGGGGAGCCCGGCGGGGAGGGAGGGCCCCTCCCGCCGCCCAAGCCCGGGGAGCCGCCCAGGACCCCGCCCCGGACCGCGCGTAGCGCGAGGGGCGGTGGTTAGCGCAGTGGAAACGCACGTGCACGTGCGCTCTCCGCCGGGACCCGCGGCGGAGCCGCGGGGCGACGTAGTAAACGCGAGGGAAGCCCTGCCCGAGGCGGAGGAGCTGGCGTTGAGACAGGGAATCTAGGATGCAGGTGGAGAAAAACGGTTGCACAAAGAGAAGGCCGCTCTGGATCTGGGTGAGAGGAGTGCAGCAGAGGCTAGGGAGGAGAAGACAGGTGGGAGGCGAAGGAAAAGCCAGGGTCAGACAGTGGAGAGGAGGACAGGAGAGGGGGTGAAGTCCCCGAGCCTTCTAAGCGCGACAGAAGTTGGGTGGGAACGAAAAGAGCCTTGAGACCGGAGTGGCTACACCGGTTCAGCAGTATTTCTACTTGCCTGTTCTGGGAAAGGAATGCGGAGAGAGGGCTGGAAGCAAAAGATGGAGAGGGGACTATCAAGGGGAGAAATTGAGCTAGTAGGAGGTTTAAGGGGGGGGGGGTGCATAGACAAAAGGGCCTCCAAGAAGTGGACAGGAACCTGCATTATCTTCTGCAGTCCCACAGGGCCTGGCAATCAATATTTACTCACTGAGGAAGAACTGGAAGCTCTAGAGACAAAATGGGGGAAGTGCAGGCCTTTTGACAGTTCTAGAGGCTCTTGGCCAGGGTCAGGTGGTGAAAGGTGTGTTTGTGTGTGTGTGTGCGCGCGCGCGTGCGTGCCTGCCTGTGTGCTTGTGTAGCTGTTGTTCATGTGAGTGACTTTGGGAGAGAGGAGACAGGGGGCTTTTGTGGAGGAGGAACCCCACTTCTTTCTGGGTGGTCCTGGGAAAGAGGTGGGAAAAAGCCAAATACTGATTAGCACTGAAGTTCTAAATCTTCAGCCTTTTTTATAACAAATATTTTGTAATAACTCCTTTATTGTGCTGATTTAAAATTCATAGATACTATACCCTACCTACATACATAGACCTTTAAAAGAACCAACATCCTTCCCTGTCTAATAAAAAGTAATTTGTAGTAAAGTTACATACACAATATTATTATGTGTGAATGTTGAGGCCTGACTAAACTAGAACCTGGGATAAGCACACAGCCACTGGCACTTACCTATAGAGCCACAGGGACGGAGCTGCTGCACAGGGGCTACTACAGGTGAGACTACTTCCAGCATGTTGTCATCCGTGAGGTTACTTAAAATGTTGGACAGCTCTCCTAGCAAAGTCAGTCTTCCCTAAGTTTATGCAAAACTGTGATTGCATTCCCAGAAAGTTCATTGTATATTAAAATGTTTTTTTAACTATTAAATTTTAGACTCAGATAATTAAGCACAGGTTTCACCTACA
Source organism: Sturnira hondurensis (assembly GCF_014824575.4). Classification (NCBI taxonomy): domain Eukaryota; kingdom Metazoa; phylum Chordata; class Mammalia; order Chiroptera; family Phyllostomidae; genus Sturnira; species Sturnira hondurensis. The sequence goes on along the minus strand of NW_028077382.1, from coordinate 282,765 downwards.
AGAAATGTCCTAGGGGACATTTGAGAATCTGGATGAGGGACAATTCTTCATTATACAGACTAGTTTGAAGACTATCTTATACCCCTGCCCTACCCATGAATGCCAATTGTGCCTTCTTCCATCATCGTAATTACAAAAAGAAAGCCCACACATTTTCAAAATGTTCTCATGGGACTGATTGAGAGCCACCCAACTAGAAAAATGGACAGAAAAGGAGTAGAGTGGGGCAGGGTTTGTAACCACTCAAAATGACAGTCACCTCTCCTCTAAGTGGCCTGTCCTAGCAGGACAGAATCAAACTAAGTGGGTTTCAACTAAAACAGAATCATTGACACCAAGAAAATGTCGTATGGATAAGTTTCTTAGACTACTTTGGAAAGATATGTCCTGCCTCTGTGCCCTATCTACAGGCTACATCAGCTGTTTGGCCAGTGGGACACCCTCCCTCTGTGCTCCTACATGGTCCTGACATGGTTGAGTACTCAGAGGACACCCTTCCCAGACACAGAAGGGCTGGAGAGTATCTGAGTGGGTGCTTTCCAGGCAACCTACAAACAAGCTCCCAACGTCTTTCATTCTGGCAACTTGTCTCTGGCTTCCCTGAAGTCCTGTGGGCTTCAAAATGAGCATATGGAAGGATGGAGTCCCCCCTGGAAAAGAGGAAGCTATGATTCTAGGAAATTGAAAATTATCTTGGTGATATTCATTACCACATTGTTGGTGCTAAACCAGAAAAGGAAACAATCTTAAGGTCCAAATCACAGGTACCTGATTCAGTATGTTGGAATATATCCATTCAAAGGAATAGTTATGAAAACATGTTTAAACGCGTACCTTCCAATGGTACTAACATTGAAAAAAATGAGAATTTGAGGGGAAAAAAGGATTTAAAATTCATACAACTGTGGCATATATATGTTAAAAAGCTGGAAGAAAATACATCAAAATGTTAGCAGAATTGCCTTTGTGGCCCCCACGTGGAAACCATGCCTCTATCACAGTGGGTGAGATGGGCCCTGCCCTGGCCCAGGGACTCAGTGCCCATTCTCATGCAGCAGGGGGGAAGCCTAGAGCTAGCAGATGGGAAGCGAGCTCTGCTTCAGCAGCTAGAGTCAGCAAGCATCTCCAGAGTTTTAACCTTTTTTCCCTGTCTTTCTGAGTCATCACCCTGAAACTCTAAGAGCTAACATGACTAACATACACCTTCAGATGTTTTCAGTATTTATTACACTTAGATAAGCACAGAAGGATAAGACCTTACTGGTGCATCATTTACAAAAATTATGTCTTAATGCTTTCAACTAGTTCTGTGTGGTAGTATCTCCATGATGAAAAAAATGGTAGCATAGGACATTTAAATTAATTGCCCAAGGCCACACAACCAATAAGTAGAACTGGGTCTCAAACCCAGGTCTCAGGTCCCCTTCCCTCTCACTCACAATGCTGCAGCAATGCTGGCCATATTGCATTCTTTTAACTTGCTCAAATACTTTCAACTCTGGGACCGAGTATACCCAGCTCTCTTTGCCTTGAGGAGTCCCCCTTGGCCTCCCCACCCCATGTCATCTTTATCTAATTAACAGTGTAAGTGTTACCTCCTCAGGGAAGCCTTCCTTGGGATTCCTCAGACTAACCTAGACCCCACACCTCACCCTGCTGGTCACTCTCATAGCACATTGTATTCATCATTCAAAGCACTTTTCTCGGTGGTAATTAAAATAACTGTGGAATAATTTCTTTAATATCTACCTTCCTGACCAGAACTTAAGCTCCACAAAGACAGGGCCCCTGAGTACAGTCCTCATTGCATCCCCACACAAGAGCTACGCAGTGCCTATTGTCTTGTTAAAGGCTTAATGAAAGATCAACAAAAATGTCTTCTGACTCAAAGATCACTTGTTACTGCACAGTACATAACTTCTTTGGTGGTCTCTGTTGTTTATTAAAGACCTAGATATTGGTGAAATGAGATGCTTTCTTCCATGGGCCTTAATCATGACACACTCTCCACACATGTAAGTCCTTATACCCTATGAATTACAGGATGATAATAATAGCATTTGTTTTATTATAATCATTTGGGGGCAGTGTGCTTTACTGAGAGTATCTCTTTTACTCCTTATAACAATCTTTTTTTAATTGTATATTTATTCTTTTTTCTTTTTAGATTTTTTAATTTATTTATTCTTAGAGGGGAAGGGAAGGAGAGAAGGAGAGAAATATCAATGTATGGTTGCCTCTCATGAGTCCCCTGCTGGGAACTGGCCTGCAACCCAGGCATGTACCCTGACTGGGCATTGAACCGGGATCATGTGGTTCACAGGCCCGCGCTCAATCCACCGAGCGACACCAGCCAGGACCTTTATAACATTCTTTGACATAGGTGTTTTTATTTCCAATTTGTAAATGGGAAAACTGAAACTTGATGAATTTAATAATCTGCCCAGTGTCTCACACATAATAAACCAAGATTAGAACATTTATTTATCTGACACCAAAGCCCCCACTCAGCCTGATGACCAGCTGTTGGAAGCATCTTCCAAGCCCCTATGGGTCTGTCTCCCTGGAGTCTCTGAGTAACAGCATTGCTATTGTGGATAAAACCACAGGGGTAATCACTACATGGGTAAGATTCCTGTTGGAAGTACATCACTGTGATGTGAAGCAGAGGGTTCCAGGAGTACTTCTCCAGTGTTCATCAGTATGTTCCACTTTAACAATAACTATAGCCACTAGTCTTATTTGCAGGTACTGTTATTTTGCTGTCCACAATGCTGGTATGCCCAGAACCCTTTCCTTATGGCAAGCCTTTCATGATTGTTTCTGGTATTGCATTTGTCATCATTTGTGAACTGACGACCATTTATGAAAGATCCTAGGAGTCAGAGAAATTCATCACTACTCAGTTAGAAGAATTATCAGAGCATATAAATAACCAGGATCGAATTGAGGCTTTAGCAATGACGACACCAACTCAGTATGATCTTTTAGAAAACTTGGACATCTTTGGAGCTTTGGGTTTTTTAATTCCCTTGAACATCTTTAAATAGAAATATAAATTCTGGTTTTAAAAAGAAAGTAGCCTTTTGTGTTAGCAAACTGAAGCTTCCTCTCCAGCATCAGGCATAGCAAGACCTCTGTTTATCTCCTACCTCCAATGAGTCCACTAATGGTGTTACAGGTAAAATTTCCAGTGTATGCACAAGTTCTCACCCACATGACAGCACTAGTAGTGGCTCAAGTCAGACAGCAAGATGTTAGCAGGAAGGTCAGGGTTCCAAGATGGCTGTAGACTAGCTGGAAGCTCCATCTACTTGCTCCTAGCCCCAGACTAGTCTTGCAGCTGAACTACAGGGCAATCAACTTGATAAGCCAGTTGAATGTGTGTGAGAGAATGTACAAGTGAACACGTGAGCAGGTGAGTGTGTGCATGTGTGAGTGTACAAGCGTCTGTCCCTCTGTGCAGGTGCTCAGGGACGGGTGGTCTGGAGTCACTGCCACTGCCACTGCCCAGCTTGGCACTTGTGGCTGTGCAGGTCTGGAGTGTGTGCCATTTTGTGAAATTTACAAAATCCTCCTTGGGAAGAATCGGCTGGAGCAGGCAAGTAAGCCTCTGTGCCTGCCCTTTCCACCACACACTTTGTGTAGGCCCAGCCTCAAGCCCTACTGCCGGGGAGCCTGGGTCCAGGGACTGATATTTTCCAGGAAGGGGGCTGTCGCATCTCTGGCCCAGGGAGTCCCTGAAGTCATGAGCTGGACAGAGTCTAACTGAGGAGGCTATGGACTGGCTGAGGAGCTGGGAGTGGTGGGGGTGAAGAGAGGCCACCGAGGAGGAGCTGGCTGTGAAGGCTATGGCGGGAGTGCAGCAGCAGGAGCCTGAGGCTAAGACACTGGAGGGAGTGGCGTGAACACCCCACCTACGTTCCATGTTATAATTTTGCTGCTGGACTCTTCCCTCCTTTCCACCAGCCCATCAGGATGATATGAGACTTGAAAGAAGATGATGCATACAGGATGTCTATTGATTTGAGAGAGAGAAACATTGGTGTGAGAGAGAAACATCAATTGGTTGCCTCCTGTACATGCTCTGACTAGGAATCCAACCCACACCTAAAAGCCCTCTCAAGGTAGAAGCAGACTCTGCAGTGACATACCCCTGGACCTCGTGCTGATAAAAGCCAGCTTTGCAGAGCAGCTTGGCCCACCCTGGAAGTAACCAAGCTTGGAAGAATCAGCGACAAACTGTGGGTTGCTTGTAGCTTCCAAAAGGCTGACAAGGGCCAGACATGGACAGCACCTGACATTGGCTCACACCAGACTCAGATACCAGATTGGCATCCAAAGGGAGAAACCAGCAATTAAGCACCAAACTCAGCTGAAACCAGTCCACTTGGTTCTTTTTGCTTTTTTTGAAGTATATTTTATTGATTATGCTATTACAGTTGTCCCAATTTTTCCCTCTTTATCCCCCCTTCATCCTACACCCCCAAACCCTCCAGCATCCCCCACCTTAGTTCATGTCCATGGGCTGTACATGTAAGCTCTTTGAATTCTCTGTTTCATGCCATTTGTAATCTCTCCCCATCTTTTTTATGCCCACCAATTATGCTTCTTATTCCCTGTACCTTTACCCCTGCTCTTCCCCTCCCCTTCCCCACTGAAAACCCTCCATGTGATGTCCATTTCTGTGATTCTGTTCCTGTTCTAGTTGTATGCTCAGTATTTCTTCTCATTGTTTTTTTGTTTTGTTTTGTTTTGTTTTAGGCTCAGTTGTTGATAGTTGTTTCTTGTCATTTTATTGTTCATAGTTTTTTATTTTCTTCAATTTCTTAGATAAGTCCCTTTAACATTTCATATAATAAGGGCTCGGTGATGATGAACTCCTTGAACTTGACCTTACCTGAGAAATGCTTTATCTGCCCTTCCATTCTAAATGAAAGCTGAGCTGGATAGAGCAATCCTGGATGTAGGTCTTTGGATTTCATGACTTCAAATACTTCTTTCCAGCACCTTCTTGCCTATAACGTTTCTTTTGAGAAATCAGCTGATAGTCTTACAGGCACTCCTTTGTAGGTAATGCTCTCCTTTCCTCTTGCTGTTTTTAAGATTGTCTCTTCGTCTTTAATCTTGGATAACTTAATGATGATGTCCCTTGGTGTGTTCCTCCTTGAGTCCATCTTCTTTGAGACTCTTTGAGCTTCCTAGACTTCCTGGAAGTATATTTCTTTCACCAGATTGGGGAAGTTTTCCTTCATTATTTGTTCAAATAAGTTTTCAGTTTCTTACTCTTGTTCTCCTCCTTCTGGCACCCCTATGACTTGGATATTGGAATGTTTAAGTTGTCCCAGAGTTTTCTAAACCTCCCCTTATTTTTTTTTAATTTTTCTTTCTTCATTCTGTTCTCGTTGGATGTTTATTTCTTCCTTTGTTCCAAGTCATTGATTTGAATCTCTGTTTCCTTCTTGTCACTGTTGGTTCCCTGAATATTTTGCTTTATTTCACTTTGGGTAGCCTTCACTTGTTCCTTCATTTTGTGATCAAGCTCAATCAGTTCTGTGAGCATTCTGATTACAAGTGTTTTGAACTCTGCATCAGATAGGTTGGCTATCTCCCTCATTGCTTAACTCTTTTTCTGGAGTTTTGACCTGTCCTTTCACTTAGGCCATATTTCTTTGTCTCAGTGCACCTGTTATGTTGTAAGGGATCAGGCCTTAGGTATTAACCAGGGTAAGGCAACCCTCTTTGCTGTGTGTGGCACTGTCTGTGGGGGAAGGGTCAGAAAGGGAACATGGGGCTGGATTGCTTGGCTCTAGCCCCACTTTCCAACGAACTCTCTCTCGTGAGACTGGGAGTTTCTCCCACCATGGCAAACCCCACTGTAGTTTACAGCTAGCTTTGAGTCTTAGTTTCCCTTCCAGCTATCCCTGCCTTGCCTGCGCAGTCCACCACCTTGCTGTGAGTCCTCTCAGCCAGCCCTGCCTCACCACATGGTCTGCTGCCTTGCCAACAGTTCTCTCCATCCACTGGCTGCCAGTTCCTTCCTGTGGGTCTGGTAAAATGTTTCTTTAATTCCTTGGTTGTCAGAGTTCCATGCAGTTCGATTTTCTGGCACTTCTGGTTGTTTATTGTTTTTAGATTGGTTGTTATCCTCCTTTTGCTTGTGTGCGGAAGTGAAGAGTTTCTACCTATACCTCCATCTTGGCTGGATCACTTGGTTCTTTTTTCATTATTTTTTCTTTTTCTTATTCTTTTTATCTATGTTTCTTTTTCTTTTATTTATGGTGCCCTACTTTTTCTCTCTTATCTCTTATTTTACTCTTACCTTTGATTACTCCACTGTTCCCTTCCTTTCTCTTTTTATTATTTATGTTAATTTTTCTGTGTTCCTTCTCCCCCCTTTTCATCTTTCTATTCATTTTAATATTATTCTATTCCCCTTTCTCCTCTCGTAATCACTTTTTCCTTTGTTCTTCTCACATTATTTTTCTTTTCCCCCTTTCTCTACTCTTCCATTTCTCTTTCTGCTTTTAATATTCTTGGCTTTCTTGTCATTAATATTGCTGTTATGTATGGAGGAAGGGGTTGCTTGTTTTAGTGTTGTTTGGATTTTCTGTCAGCACCTATACAACAGCATATGAGATGAGGTAGGAGCTGAACCACTTAGCCAGCTAGAGGGGAGCTCCCACAAATGAATGGGCTATAATAATAATCAGGACCCAACTCCAACAGGAGAGTTCACATAACCAACACATAGGACATTCTTAGAGCATCCAGATCAAAAGATCAAGGAGTTTGCATCACTTGTCCCACAGGAATCCTACCACATAAGGCTGCTCAAAAAAAACAGAGTCAAAGCAAATCAATTTAATACAGAAATGAACACAACACAAAGAGACAACTAAAATGGGGAGACAAAAAACTCCAAAACAACAGAAAAGAAGGAATCTCCAGAAAAACAGCTAAATGAAATCCAGGCAAGCAATTTATCAGAGACAGAGCTCAAAGTAATTGTTATAAGGATGCTCAAGGAACTTAGTGAGAACTATAAAGAACTTAGTGGGAACTACATCAGCATGAAAAGACATAAAAACCTTGAATAATAACCAGATGGAAATGAATAATGCAATATCTGAAATGAAGCATTAGAAGGATCTAAAAGCAGGCTGGAAAACCAGAGGATATGATCAGCAAGTTGGAAGACAAGGTAGAAAAAAACACCAAGTCGGAGCAACAAAATGGAAAAAAGACTTGAGAAGAATGAGGATATTTTAAGGGACCTGTGGGACAACATGAAATGTAACAATATTCACATCATAAAGACACCAGAAGGGGAGAAAAAGGAGCAAAAAATAGAAAACCTGTTTTAAGAAATAATGACAGAAAACATCCCTAATTTGATGAGGGAGAGGCATAGAGTCCCAGTCAAGATGAACTCAAAGAAGCCCACACGAAGATACATAACAATTAACATGACAAAAATTAAAGACAAAGAGACAATCTTAAAGGCAGCAAGAGAGAAATAGCTAGTTACCTACAAAGGAGCACCAATAAGGTTATCATCTGATTTCTCAACAGACACACTACAGGCCAGAAGAGATTGACATGAAATATTCCAAGTAATGAAAAGCAAAGACTTGCAACCAAGACTACTCTACCCAGCAAGGCTCTCATTTAAATGAAAGGCAAAATAAGGAATTTTTTTACAGAAAATAGCAAAAGGTTAGAGGAGTACAGTTGCACCAAACCAGCATTGCAAGAGATGCTAAAGAAACTGCTTTCACAAGTGGAAGAAACAGAGAGAGAGGAGCACAGATACAAAGAAAAAGAGGGCAATGAGTAAAGTACCTACAAATAATAACCTTACATGTAAATGGTTTAAATGCTCCAATCGAAAGACATAGGGTAGTGAGAGATTCACGGGGGAAGTGAGCAGCGTCTGGTTGCTGATGCCTCCACTGAGCTCTAACTTTCTGGAACTCTCTCCTGAGAGGAGGGAATGACCAAGTTCCAGGAACCAATAACATTTGAGGACTTCTCTGTGGACTTCACTGCAGGGGAGTGGAGTCACCTAGCTGTCACTCAGAGGCAACTGCACAGAGCTGGGATGCTGGAGAGCTACTGCCAATTGATTTCAGTGGACTGGAGGATCTGTTTATTGTTGGCAGTGGGGTTTTAAAATCACCTAGATTTGGAGAGAGGAAAGAAAATGGCAGCGGAGTAGGACAGAGCAACTCCATTTCTCATACCCCTGGGAGAAAATCCTGGCAGATCTACTGAGGAACAGCGCAATCAATTCCCCACCAACAACTCCCCAGCATTTATGAAAACAAGAGACCAGAGATAGTGATGGACCAGACAGCTACAGGTCGGTGGGGTCTCAGGGACATGAGTAAGGATGGAGGCAGCCTGGCCTGCAGCCCACAGCCAGCTCCTAATGGCCTCTAAGCCGCTGCTGCAGCAGCAGTCAGGGGCCCAGAGGCTCCCGTCTGTGCCCAGTGACAGGGGTGTCTGCCACAGAGGACTCAATGGGAGCCAGCACCTATGAGTAAAGACAAAAGTGGCAGCAGCAGAGCCTGAGGCCTTCAGCTAGGGCCTAATGGCCTCTGAGCCTCCGCTGCCACCTCGGAAAGGGTGTAGAGGCTTCCGTCTGCGGCCAGTGTCGAGGGCGTCTGCTATGGAGGACTCATTGAGAACCTGGCACCTGGCAGAGCCTTGGGCCGGCTGCAGGGTCCTTGGAAGAGAGCTGGCTCCCTCCCTCCCCATCTAGGCGGGGCTGGGTGGCAGAGACCTGTATGCCTAGGTTTGCAGGGAGGGTGGCAAGGACAGGGGGCCCGTATTCAGTTGTGAAATCTGTTGTCGCCAGCCCTCTGGCCTGCCAGCCCGCCGGCCCGCCAGCCCGGGAAATTTGAGAGAATTGTCTTAACTGGTCAGTTTGGGGATTGGACTGGACTGAGAGGCAGGCTTTCTGGAGAAGTTTTTATTGGAAAGTGGACTGAGTTGTTCTCTTGTGAAGGGAGCTTGACTTGCTTTTCACCCAGCCACAGGACTTGGAAAGACGAGTACCAGACCCCATGGGAGCCAGGCAGCCTGTTGGGTGGGCGGGTGCCCACACCCCAGTCTGGTAGCCTGGCTGGCATGCAGGTATAGCCTGCACCTACAACCCAGCCCACAGAGGGGTCCTGCTGAAACCAGATATACTGGATTGGACAGTTTGAAACCAACAAGGGAGAGTAGGGTAGTTTGTTTTTTCTTTTCTTTTTATTTCCCCTTTTTTTCTTTGTTTTAAACTTTTTTTAGTAATCGTATATTTTCTAAATTTTATTATTCCTTTATCTTTCAATACTTTGTTCCTCTCCTTTCTTTTTTCCTGTTTTAGTCCTTCTCCCTTTCATATCAAACTTATCACTTTTTCCACCCTCCTCCTATCCATATGCACATGGAACATTTTCAAAGATAGACCACGTGATAGGACACAAAACAAGCCTCAACAAATCCAAGAAAATTGAAATCATACCAAGCATTTTCTCTGACCACAAGGGACTGAAATTAGAAACCAACCCCAAAGAAAAAAAACCAAAACACCCAAAATCGTGGAGACTGAACAGTATGCTATTAAACAACAAATGGGTCAAGATTGAAATTACTGAAGAAATCAAAAAGTTTCTGGAAACAAATGAAAATGAACTCACAACAACCCAAAACTTATGGGACACAGCGAAAGCAGTCCTGAGAGGGGAGTTCATACCAATACAGGCCTATCTAAAAAAGATAGAAACATTTCAAACAAACAACCTCACCCTATGCCTGCAAGAACTTGAAGAACAACAACAAAGACAGCCCAGAGCAAGTAGAAGGAAGAAAATAACCAAGATCAGAGCAGAATTCAATGACATAGAGGCTAAAAGCACAATTCTAATGATCAATGAATCCAGGAGTTGGTTTTTTGAAAAGATAAACAAAATAGACAAGCCTTTAAGTAGGCTCATTAAGAAGAGAGAGGACACAAATAAACACAATGAGAAATGAAAGAGGAGAAATTATAACTGATACCACAGAAATAGAAGGGATTGTAAGAAATTACTATGAAGAACTATATGCCAAGAAATTTGAAAACCTAGGTGAAATGGACACATTTCTAGAAAAATATAGTCTTCGAAAACTCAATGAAGAAGAAGTAGAAAGCCTGAACAGACCAATAACAGCAGATGAAGTTGAAGCAGTAATCAAAAAACTCCCATCACATAAAAGCACTGGACCAGATGGTTTCATGGGAGAATTCTGCAAAGCATTTAAGGAAGAGCTAACCCCTATTCTTCAAACAGTATTCAAAAAAATCCAAAATGATGGGAAACTCCCAAACTCTTTTCATGAAGCCAGCATCATCCTAATTCCAATACCAGATAGAGACACAACAAAGAAAGAAAACTTCAGGCCAAAATCGCTGATGAACATAGACGCTAAAATCCTCAACAAAATATTGGCAAATCAAATCCAACAATACATCAAAAAGATCATACACCAAGACCAAGTGGGATTCATCCCAGGGATGCAAGGATGGTTCAATATTCATAAATCAGTAAATGTAATGCATCACATAAACAAAAGCAAAGACAAAAAACACATGGTCATATCAATAGATGTGGAAAAAGCTTTCGATAAGGCACAACACCTATCTATGATAAAGGCACTCAGCAAAGTGGGAATAGAGGAAGCATTCCTCACTATAATAAAGGCCATATATGAAAGACCTACAGCCAACATCTTACTCAATGGTCAAAAACTAAAAGCTTTTCCACTAAGATCAGGAAAAAGACAAGGTTGTCCACTTTTACCACTTCTATTTAATATAGTACTGGAGGTTTTAGCCTCAGCGATCAGGCAAGAAAAGGGAAAAAAAGGCATTCAAATCAGAAAGGAGGAAACAAAACTGTCATTGTTTGCAGATGACATGATAGTGTACATGGAAAATCCTATAGACTCTACCAAAAAACTGCTCAAACTAATAAATGAATTTGGCAAAACAGCGGGATACAAAGTCAATATCCAGAAATCAAAGGCATTTTTGTACACTAACAATGAATCAGCAGAAGCAGAAATCAAGAAAAAAATCTCATTCGATATAGCAAAAACAAAAATAAAATATCTGGGAATAAACCTAACCAAGGAGGTAAAAGACCTGTATGCAGGAAAGTACACAACACTGAAGAAAGAAATCAAGGAAGACGCAAACAAATGGAAACATATACCATGTTCATGGATTGGAAGGATTAACATCATCAAAATGTCCATACTACCCAAAGCAATTTACAGATTTGATGCAATATCTACTAACTTACCAATGGCATATTTCACAGACATAGAACAAACACTTCAAAAATTTATATGAAACCATAAATGACCCCAAATAGCAGCCACAATTTTGAGAAAGAAGAACAAAGTAGGAGGGATCACAATACCTGATATCAAACTGCATTACAAGGCCACTGTAATCAAAACAGCCTGGTACTGCCATAAAAACAGTCATATAGACCAATGGAACAGAATAGAGAGTCCAGATATAAACCCAACTCTCTACAGTCAATTAATATTTCACAAAGGGGGCAGTAACATAAAATGGGGTAACGATAGCCTCTTCAACAAATGGTGTTGGGAGAACTGGACAGCTACATGCAAAAAAATGAAACTCGAGCACCAACTTACACCATACACCAAAATAAATTCAAGGTGGATAAAAGACTTAAATGTAAGCCGTGACACCATTAAAGCTCTAGAGGAGAACATTGGCAGGAAAATCTCAGATATTCCACACAGCAATATTTTTACTGATACATCCCCTAGATGTATAAGAATAAAGAATAAAGAATAAACAAATGGGATCTCATCAAAATAAAAAACCTTCTGCAAGCTAAAGAAAACAGCATTAAAATAAAAATACAACCAACTGTATGGGAAAACATATTTACCAATGATACCTTGGACAAAGGTTTAATCTCCAAAATATACAAAGAACTCACACAACTTCACTCTAAGAAGACAACTAACCCAATTAAAAAATGGAGAAAGAACTTGAACAGACACTTCTCCAAGGAGGACATACAGAGAGGATCCAGAGACACATGAGAAGATGCTCGATATCGCTTGCTATCAGAGAGATGCAAATTAAAACCATAATGAGATACCACTTTACACCGGTGAGAGTGGCTGTCATAAACAAGCCAATAAACAACAAATGTTGGAAAGGGTGTGGGGAAAAGGGGACTCTAGTCCACTGTTGGTGGGATTGCAGACTGGTACAACCATTGTGGAAAAAAGGATGGAATTTTCTAGGAAAATTAAAATTGGACATGCCTTTTGACCCAGCAATTGCACTGCTGGGATTGTATCCTAAGAACCCTAAAACACCAATCCCCAAAAACATATGCACCCCAATGTTCATAGCAGCACAATTTACAATAGCCAAGAGTTGGAAGCAACCTAGGTGCCCATCAGTAAATGAATGGATCAAAAAAGGTGGTACATATACACAATGGAATTTTATGCAGCAGAGAGAAAGAAGGAACTGCTACCTTTTGCAACAGCATGGATGGAACTGGAAAGCATTATGCTGAGTGAAATAAGCCAGGTGTTGAAGGACAAATACCATATGATCTCACCTTTAACAGGAAGCTAAACAACAAAACAAACAAGTAAGCAAAATATAACCAAAGACACTGAAATAAAGAACAGGAGGACTGTGACCAGAGGGGAGAGGGGAGGCAATTTCAGGGGAAATAGGGGAGGGATTTAGAGGAACAAATATAAAGAATACATGGACAACAAATAAGAAGAGTGAAAAAAAAAGAAAAGAAGGGTGGAAATGGGAGGGAGGGGGGAGCATGGGGGGTGGGATGGGATGGGAGTAATAGACAGAAAACTGTACTTGAAAAATAATTAAATAAAAATTTTAAAAACACATAGGGTAGTGAAGTAGATGAGAAAACATGGCCCACATATATGCTATCTACATGAGACCCACCTCACAGCAAAAGATTTACACAGGCTAAAAGCGAAGTGGTGGAAAAAATATTCCATGCAAATGGACATGAAAATAAAAGGCTTAGGTGGCAATACTTATATCAAAATTAATAAACTTCAAAAACAAAAAACCATAAAAAGAAAGACTTCCGCCAAGATGGAGGCATAGGTGGAAACACTGTGCCTTCTCTCACAACCAAGTTTGAATACAACAAAGGTTTGGAGAACAAGGATACACCCAAAGACCAGAAAACTGAATCACACGGAAGTCCCACAACTACGAACCATTCAACGGGGACGATAAGAGAGGCAGAGCCAGCAGCAGAGCTGGGTCGGCAGGACAGATCCCCCGACCTTGGCGCGCAGGCAGCCCAGAACCAGTCGGGGTGTGGGGCAGACTGACCATGGTCGCACATTTGCGCACAGTGAGATGGACCACGCAGGCCCCAGGGGACGAACCCAGTGGTGGAGGGCTGAAGGCGGTGGCACACTCGCATGCAGTGGAACGAAACGCGTGGGCCTGGTGACAGTGGTGGCTGCGGTGCCGGTGGGGGCCTCAGCAGCAGGAGGCAGAGGGAAGCCATTGTCCCTCTTTGACCCCACCCCCACATACAATGTCACAACCCAGCGACTTAGTTGCCCTGCTTTAGTGAACACTTTAGGGCTCCAATCCTGCTACGGAACAGGCACGAACAGCCCAAAAGATGGCGCAAGAAGAACTCAAAGTCCCAGAGCCAATAACTCTAAGCGACCGAGAAATTGCAAGCCTCTCAGAAGCACAATTCAAAACACTATTTATCAGGATGCTCACAGAACTGGTAGATTATAGTCACAAATTAGAGGAACATATGAAGGCTAAACTAATTGAAATGAAGGGAGATGCACAGGAAACCAATAGTGATGGAAAGGAAACTGGGACTCAAATCAATGGAATGGACCAGAAGGAAGAACAAAACATCCCACCAGAAAGGAATGAAGAAATGAGAATTCAAAAAAATGAGGAGAGGCTTAGGAACCTCCAGGACATCTTTAAACGTTCCAACATCCGGATTATAGGGGTACCAGAAGGGGGAAAGAAACAGCCACGAGTGGAAAACTTATTTGAACAAATAATAAAGGAGAACTTCCCCAGTCTGGCAAAGGAAATAGACTTCCAGGAAATCCAGGAAGCTCAGAGAGTGCCAAAGAAGTTGGACCCAAGAAGGAACACACCAAGGCACATCATAATTACATTAGCCAAGACTAAAATGAAGGAGAGAATCCTAGAAGCAGCAAGGGATAAGGGGACAGTCACCTACAAAGGAGTACCCATCAGACTGTCAGCGGATTTCTCAAAAGAGACCTTACAGGCAAGAAGGGGCTGGAAAGAAGTATTCCAAGTCATGAAATCCAAAGACCTACAGCCAAGATTGCTTTATCCAGCAAAACTTTCATTTAGAATGGAAGGACAGATAAAGTGCTTCTCAGATAAGGTCAAGTTCAAGGAGTTCATCATCACCAAGCCCTTATTATATGAAATGCTAAAGGGACTTATATAAGAAAAAGAAGATGAAAAATATGAACAGGGAAAGGACAGCAAACTCACAGTTATTAACAACCACACCTAAAACAAAAGCAAACCAAGAGGACAGCTAGATCAGGAGTGGAACCATAGAAATGAAGAACACATGGAGGGTTAGCAACAGGGGGGTGGGAGGAGGAGAAGGGGGGAGAAGGCACAGAAAATAGCATAGATGGTAAGTAGAAAATAGATAGGGGAGAGGGCGAGAATAGTGGGGGAAATATAGAATCTAAAGAACTTGAGACATGTGGTTATAAACTAAGGGGGGAGAATGGTGGGGGAGGGAGTGTGCGGGTGGAGGGGAATGAAGGGGGGAATAAAACAACTGTAATGGTATAATCAATAAAATTTATTAAATAAATAAATAAATAAAAATAAAAACCATAAAAAGAAACAAAAAAGGTTACTACATACTACTCAAGGAAGCAGTTCAACAAGAGGATATAACCCTTGTAAACATATATGTACCCAATAAGAGCGCCTAAATATATAAAGAAAATACTGTAGGATTTTAAGAAACAGATTGACAGTGATACAGTAATTGTAGGGCATTTTAACACCCCTGTGTCAACAGTGGGTAGATCTCCCAGACAAAAATATCAAAAAAGATGTATCAGCATTAAATGAAACACTATCAAATAGCTTAATTTATATTTGCAAAACTTTTTATGCCAAAGAAACAAAATATACATTCTTCACAAATGTACATGAATCATTTTCAGAGATAGACCACATGGTAGGACACAAAATAAGCCTAACAAATTCCAGAAAATTGAAATCATGTCAAGCATCTTCTCAGATCAGAGGGCTTGAAACTAGAAATCAATTTCAAGAAAGTCAAAAATATTCAAATACATGGAGGCTAAATAGTGTTATTAAGCGATAAATTGATTAACAGTGAAATCAAGGAAAAACTCAAAAATGACCTGGAAATAAATGAAAATAAGCAGACAAAACCCAAAACATATGGGACACAGCAAAAGCAGCCCTAGGAGGAAACTTCATAGCAATTCAGGTCTACCTAAAGAGCTAAGAAAATCTCAAATGAACAGCCTAATTCTATACCTAAAAGAACTACAGGAACAACAAAAAATAGAGCCCAGGATGAGTAAAAGAAAGGAAGTCAATGTCAGAAGAATTAAATGACATAGAGACTAAAAAAATTGCAGTTGCTGTATCAAAAATTCAGAATCTACTTCTTTGAAATTGTAAAGAAATTGACACTTAACCAGACTCATTAAGAAAAAAAGAGAGAGGATCCAAATAAGTCAGAAATGAAAGAGGAGAAGTAAAAACTGATACCACAGAAATACAAAGGATTGTAGGAAATTACTATGAACAACTATATGCCACGAAATTGGACAACCTGGGTGAAATGGATAAATTTCTAGAAACATACAATCTTCCAAAATTGAATCAAGAAGAACTAGAAAAATGGAATAGACTGCTAACAATTAATGAAATTGAATCAGTAATCCAAAAACTTCTGGCAGAAAAAAAATAGACCAGATGGATGCACAGGAGAATTTACCAAACATTCAAAGAAGAACTAACTCCTATCCTTTTCAAACTATCCCCAAATAATTCAAGAGGCAAGACTCCAAAACTCTTTTTATGAGGCAAGTATTATTCTAATGCCAAAACTAGGTAAAGACACAACAAAGAAAGAAAATTACAAGCCAATACCTCTGATGAACATAGATGCTAAAATCCTCAACAAAATATTGGCAATCTGGATCAGATACATTAAAAAGATTATACACCATGATCAAGTGGGTTGTATTCCATGGATGCAAGGATGATAAAATATTTGCAAATCAGTAAATGTGATACTTCACATAAACAAAATGAAAGACAAAAATCATATGATCATATCAATAGATGTGGAAGAAGCATTGGATAAAATCCATCACCCATTTATGGTAAAAAAAAAAAAACACTCAGCAACTTGGAAACAGAGGGAGCATACCTCAATATAATAAAAGCCATATACAAAACACCTACTGTCAACATGCTACTCAATGGGCAACAACTAAAAGCGTTTCCCTTAAGATCAAGAAGACAAAGGTGTTCATTTTCACTGCTCTTATTCAACACGTGGTACTGGAAGTCCTAGCCAAAGAGATCAGACAAAAAGAAGAAATAAAAGGCACCCAGATTGGAAAGGAGGAAGTAAAACTGTCATTATTTGCAGTTGACATGGAAGTGTACTTAGAAAACCTTATAGGCTCCACACAAAAAAACTACTCAACCTGAGAAGTAAATTTGACAAAATAGCAGGATACAAAGTCAATGTTTAGAAATTAATAGCATTTTTGTGCACCTAACAGTGAACTATCAGAAAGAGAAACTAAGAACAAAAATCCCGTTTACTACAGCAACAACAACAAAAAAAATGAATTACCTAGGAAAAAAAATTTAACCAAGGAAGTAAAAGACCTGTACTCAGACAACTGTAGAGCACTGCAGAAAGAAACTGAGAGAGATACAAATAAATGGTACTGTATGCCATTTCATAGATTGGAAGAATTAATATCATTAAAATGTCCATACTACTCAAGGCAATCTATACATTCAATTCAATTCTTATTAAAATACCAATGGCGTGCTTCACTGATCTAGAGAAAATATTCCAAAATTTTATATGGAACCCAAACGGACCCCAAATATCCTCAGCAATCTTGAAAAAAAAGAACATAGTTGGAGGGATTGCAATTCCTGATGTCAAACTATATACTACAAGGTCACCGTAATCAAAACAATCTGATACTGGCACAAGAACAGACACTTAGATCAATGGAACAATGTAGACAACCCAGAAATAAACCCAAGTATTTATGGTCAATTAATATTTGACAATTTTGACTGCATTGTATGCACAAGCATACAATAGAGTAACGTCAGTCTCTTTGATCAGTGGTATTAAGAGAACTGATCAGTGGATTGAGTGCGGGCCTGTGAACCAGATGATCGCAGTTCGATTCCCAGTCAGGGCACATTCCTGGGTTGCAGGCCAGTTTCCGGCAGGGGCCAGTTCCCTACAGGGGATGCACAAGAAGCAACCATACATTGATGTTTCCTTCCTCTCTCCTTCCCTTCCCCTCTAAAGATAAATAAATAAAATATTTTTTAAAAAAAGAGAGAACTGAACTGGTACAAGCAAAAAAAATGAAACTAGACCACCAACTTACTCCATGCACCAGAATAAACTCAAAATGGATAAGACTTAAATATAAGTTGTAACGCCATAAAAGTCCTAGCAAAATTTCAGATATCCCATGTAACAATAGTTTTGCCAATATATCTCCTAGGTCAAGGGAATAAAGAAAAAATAAATAAATAGGACTATATCAGATTAAAAAGCTTTGGCACAGCTAAAGAAATCATCATCAAAAATGAAAAGAGAACTGATTTGTGCTAGAGCATATTTGCCAATGATACATTTTAAAAAGGTTTAATCTCCAAAATATATAAAGAACTCAATATGGCTCAACACCAGGAAGACAAACGATCCAGGTGAAATATGGGCAAAGAACCTGAATAGACACTTCTCCAATGAGGACATACAGATGGCCCATAGACATAT
Source organism: Sturnira hondurensis (assembly GCF_014824575.4). NCBI lineage: Eukaryota > Metazoa > Chordata > Mammalia > Chiroptera > Phyllostomidae > Sturnira > Sturnira hondurensis. Next base: position 264,604 of record NW_028077382.1, on the reverse strand, counting down.
GAAAAGGTGCTCAACATCACTGGCCATCATAGAGATGCAAATTAAAATTGCAATGAGATACCACCTCATACCTGCAAAAATGGCCATCATTAATAAGTCAAGAAACAACAAGTGCTGGCAAGGACGAGAAAAGGAAATCCTAGTGCACTGTTGGTGGGAATGCAGACTGGTGCAGCCACTGTGGAAAACAGTATGGAATTTACTCAAAAAGTTAAAGATGGAGCTGCCTTTGATCCAGGATTCCACTGCTGAGTATGTATCCTAAGAATCTCAAAACACCAATTCAAAAGAATTTATACTCCCCTCTGTCCATAGCAGCACTATTTACAATAGCCAAGAATTGGAAACAGCCTAAGTGCTCATCAGTAGCTGAGTGGATGAAACAACTGTAGTAAGGAATGGAATATGTGCAGCAGAGAGAATGAAGGAATTCCTGCCTTTTGGGACAGCAGGGATAGAAGCTTTCATGCTAAGTGAAATAAGTCAGTTGGTTAAAGGCAAATATTATATGATCTCACTTATAAGAGGAATCTAATGAACAAAATGAACTAATGTGCAAAATTGAACAAGAGGCATGGAATCATGGAATAGACTGACAGCTATAAGAGATGAAGGGGATGGTGAGGACTGATCGAAAGAAAGTGAAGTGATTAGTCAAAGAGCATATAGGAAGGACCCATGGACATGGAAAACTGTGTGGGGATTGACTATGGAAGTTGGGGGTGGGCAGAATGAAGGAGGGCAATTGGGAAAAATGGGACAAATGTAATAGCATAAACAATAAAAAGAAAAAAGGTGTTAGTGGGAGGATGGACTTGTTTCTCTTCCTGCTCCTCTTAAGAAAGTGTGCTGCAAGATCCGGTTATAAAATTGGAACAAAGGTGAAGAACTTCCAACTGTGTCTGAAACAAATATTCATTCTTCTGGAAAATCACAAGTAGTGTGGGCAAGGGAATGGGAAAAAAAGAAGGAAACCAAGGCCCAACGGATAAACATTGAGAAAGGACTGGTCACTCCATTGTTCCTGGTTGCTGTCAAGCAGACAGCTGGCAAAATGAGGCATTTTCTTTCATCTTTCTCTTTCTCTCCTAAAACCAATGCCCTGTTAGGAATCCTGCTTCCTATACCCAACCCAAGTGAATCCATAGTAGGAAATATAAAGTAGCAGGAGAGAAAAAGAAAAAAATACCAGAAGAATATACCAGGTAGGTATTCTTGAATTTTTTAGCTTCTAATCAACATTTTGCTAACACAATTTGAGGTAATGTAGCTTCAAACACCAGGAGTCTATGATGGAATAAAGAAAACTTGTGGTTAACAGGAAGGGACTGGGAATAAATAAACTGTTCAGGAAAGAGGATAAAAATGCTCGAGATTGAGATTCAACTAGATCTCATCTCATGGCTGTGTGCCATCACCATTACTCTTGACTTTAACCCCTGAGTAATTTTCTTTTCTGAACCCTGATGGGTCACACACACTCCAAATTCTGTCTGAGGTTACTCCAGCCTTAGAGACTAACAAGGTGGGGATTTCTTTTATATATGTTGGCTTCCCTTTATTCATTGGAGGGTGGGTGGGTATCTCTTAACATGAGCTCAATAAATATAAATTAGAAATAGAATAGACTTATTTCAAAATAATTTAGAATGGAATAAGTTTAACCCCGGCTGGATAGCTCAGTTTGTTGAGCATCTTCCCAATATGCCAAGGCTGTGGGTTTGATCCCCAGTCAGGACATATACAAGAATCAACCATTGAATGCATAAATGAGTGGAACACCAAATCAATGTCTGTCTGCATATCTCTCAAACTGATAAGTAAAAAACAAATTTAAGATTTTATTTATTTATTTTTAGACAGGGGAAGGGACGGAGAAAGAAAGGGAGAGAAACATCAGTGTGTGGTTGCCTCTCATGCACCCCCCCTACTGAGGACCTGGCCTGCTTGGAGATTCCCAGGTAAAGTGAAGCTGTGCCTCTAATCTAGCTGCCACTAGGGCTCACTAAGCCTGCTGTTGCTTGTTTGATAGAATTTAGGAGCTAAGACCAGTCATTCTTGTGGAAAAGCAGCTGCATAGGCCCACAATTGGGTGGGGTAGATTCTCTTTGGATCTCCAAGGTGGGTCACACAACGTTAGCTAGATTGATGGAGTCTCAGATATGGCACCAGCTTACCAGCTTGCGTAGGAATGGTTCAGCAAAAGGACAATGGCCTCTGTTTCCTCCATTGCCAGACACTTCAGTTTCTCCCTGTATAACACTGGTGCCCTTCAAGCTGCTACCCTAGTGCTGGAGCTCCAAGGGAGTGATTCTGAGTAGGTGAGTCCATGTGTAGGTTCCCCAAGAGGAACTGCTTAGGGCTCTAGCAGCCTTCTCTACCAACTCAATCCCCACTGGTTTTTGCAGTCAGAAGTTGTGGGAAATTATCTACCTGGCACTGGAATCCTGGCCTCAGGGACCTGGTGTGGGTCTGGAACTCCTTGCTCCCGAGATATCCCTCCCAAATTTTTATCCACATGGGTGTTGGGCCAGCCCATTATGTGTCCATGCCTTTCCACTAGTCTGGATGGATAAGGTTTCTTCAGTTCCATAGTTGTCAGTCTTCTATTCAACTTGACTTCTGATGTTCCTGAGTTATGGGTGTTCTATATTTTAGTTGTAACTTTGATGTGGTTGTGAAAGAGGGGAGCCATGTCTCCTACACCACCATCTTGACCAGAAGTCTGATTGGCTTTTATTATTGGTATGCTACATACCACCAAGTCCTTAGATGTAAGTTCATTGATGGATTAATATTTCAGTAAGTATAAATTCTGTACAACTCTGGTGAATGACCGTGGTATGTTGTTGACTAAGTACTTTTGCCATCCTGCTAAACTTCAAGGATCTTCCCTGTGCTTGCTGTGTCCAATGGCAGAGCAATAACTTAGTTTGACCATTAGATGACACTAGTTTCAAGGTGAGCTTAGGTCCCTTTGGAAATTGAACACTTCTCCTAGCTAAGGAGCTTTTCTAGGTTTGTTTTGTAACTTAAATATATATATATATATATATATATATATATATATATATATCATTATTAGCCATGGCTGGTGTAGCTCAGTGGATTGAGCTGGCCTGCAATCCAAAGGATTGCTGGTTTAGTTCCCAGTCAGGGCACATGCCTGGGTTGCAGGCCAGGTCAGGTTCCCAATAAGGAGTGCATGAGAGGCAACCACACATTAATGTTTCTCTCCCTCTCTTTCTCCCTCCTTTCCTCTCTGTCTAAAATAAGTAAATAGGCCCTGACTGGTGTAGCTCAGTGGATTTAGCACAGGCCTGCGAACCAGACTATCGAGATTCAATTCCCAGTCAGGGCACATGCCTGGGTTGCAGGCCAGTTCCCGGCAGGGGTCAGTTCCCAGCAGGGGATGCACGAGAAGCAACCATACATTGATGTTTCTCTTCCTCTCTCCTTCCCTTCCCCTCTAAAGATAAATAAATAAAATATAAAAAATAATAAAATAAAATAAGTAAATAAAATCTTTTAAAAAAATCATTGTTATAAAGGCCATATGCTCACTGTGAAAATACAGCAAACAGTATATGTCATAAAAAGGAAATCCCCGAGTCTGGTAAGCCTGCCAGTAGTTTCCTAACCCTGATTTAAATGCAATAGTGTAAGCCCTGGCTGGTATAGCTCAGTGGACTGAGCACAGACCTGCGAACCAGAGGATTGCAGTTCGATTCCCAGTCAGGGCACATGCCTGGGTTGCAGGCCAGTTCCTGGCAGGGGACACACAATACATTGTGTGTCCCCGGCAGAGGCAACCATACATTGATATTTCTCTCCCTCTCTCTTTCCCTTCCCCTCTAAAGATAAATAAATTAAATTAAAAATAATAATAAATGCTAAAATTCCTTTGTAATACAAAAAACAAGTATCTAAGTATCTAAATATAAATAAATAAATAAGTTAATTAAAAATTAAAAAAAATAAAAAATAAATGCAATAATGTATAGCCCTGATTAACCTGCTAGGCACAAAACTGTGCTGGGGTAGTTGAAATCACTGTAATGTCTCAAGGCTGCCCTGAAAGTATAATCACAAAACCACTGTGCCCACACTACCCACCCTCATCCCTGAATAAATACATCTTCACACTCTAAGAATTCTAAAAATTCTCACCAATTTTAAGGCCCTAATCCCCTTTGTAGCTTACTGGCTCCTTATAAAGTCCTCGTTTTTCTCTAGGGAATAGCATTAACCAAGTAAATAAGCTGGTGTTAGTAAGTCAGTAACTGAATAAACAACTTCAAGAAACACATTAAAAATCTTACAGTCGAATATATGAACAATAGCTTTTCCTCATTCACAACATTTTTTCTGCGATGAAACTATAACTACATATAGTTACATATGGTGACTTGGCAATACCAACCATTCAGAATGCTGCTGAGAACCAAGGGCAAATGGGAAACAAAACACTCCAGCTGAGTTGTTTTTTTTCTGATCCTCTATCTGCAGTGGAATCACCCCCAAGATGCAAATTTTTGTGAAAACTGTTACAGGGAAGACCATCACTTTCGAGAATGAATTTGTGGACGTAATAGAAAATGTAAAGGCCAAGATTCAGGATAAGGAAGTAATTCCTCCTGAACAGCAAAGACTGGTCTTTGCTTTCAAGCAACTGAAGGATCAACGTACCTTGTCTGACTTCGACATTCAAAAGGAGTCCATTCTTCATCTTTCACTAAAAAAGAAAGAAGTCTTATATTACTACCCAAAAGAATAAGCATGAGAGAAGGTTAAGTTGGCTCTCCTTAGGTACTACAAAGTAGGTGAGAATGGCAAAATCAGCCACCTTCATTAGGAGTGCCCTTCAGATGAATGTGGTGCTGGAGTTCTTATGGCCAATCACTTTGACAGACATTATTGTGGCAAATGTTCTCTGACCTGTTCCTTCAACAAACCAGAAGACAAGTAATTGTATATGGGTTGGTAAAAGACATCATCAACAACAACAAAAATAAACATTCTGGTTCCTCAAAGAGGTTATTCAACAAGAAAAACTAAGTTTGGTTCACCATGATTACACTTATTATTTTATTTTATTTTTAGATTTTATTTTTTATTTTTAGAGAGGGGAAGGGAGGGAGAAAGAAAGGAAGAGAAGCATCAATGTGTGGTTGCCTCTTGTTCGCCCCCTACTGGGGACCTTGCATGTGCCCTAGACTGGAAATTGAACTGCCAACACTTAGGTTCTCAGGCTGGCACTCAATACACTGAGACACAACAGCTGGGAAGTTTTATTATTTTAAAATCTGGACCTCAGTATCCTTATGTGGCACTTGAAGGGTCCTTGGGCAGCACCTGGGTGGGGTGCTGCAGGTGAGAAGCACCAATGTTCCCTATATATACACAAAGACAAATTTCCACTGGTGGAAAAACTTCCCTGGAACAAGAGGAAAGATGACATGACACAGAGAAAAGGACTCAGGTGCTCTGATTGTGAGCATCTTGGGAGCTGTGGAAGTGGCCATAGTGAATAACATTAAGAGAAGTGAACAGTGAGGGGAAGGGGAGAGAAGACACTGGCTGCAGACAACCCACCACTGGCCACTGAAGAGTGCCAAAAACAGCAATCAATGCCATTTTATCATAGGTTATCCCTGACCCCCAAGAGAGCTCCTGCCAGGCCAGGAGATGTCTGAAGTTCCTCATTAAAGCACAAAGCCGTTAATACAGAAATCCAGATCAAAAGTCAAAATATCTAACCTTTGAGTTAACTTGGTTGACCAAGTGGAAGTATAAATGTTGATCTAAAGGGATTAGAAATTAAGAAACTCCTGAGGGAGACCCTAGAGCCTGAAAGGGTGGAGCATGTAACAGCTGGGGATCTAAAGGTAGAATTGTATTTTGTCACCCAATCTTGTAACAAAGGCATTCTATTATGTATCCCTCACTCTTGCACACTGAGAAAAACCTTCAACAGGTAGCCCTGGCCTTATGGCCTAACTTCCCATGCACAGGCTCCACACAGGAGGTGTTATTTTAGTTTTTGATTGCCAGGCACAGGCCTAAGTATTTTATGTACTTTGTTACGTTTACTTCTCACATCAACCTCATAGTGGGTGGTTTAATCCTTATTTTATAGTTGAAGAAATTGAGGGTTTTTTTTTTTAGAGAAACATGTCTACAAAATTTTTTAAATAATTTTTTATTGTTGTTCAAATACAGTTGTCTCCATTTTCCCCTCACCACACCCCACACCCCACCCATCTCCACCTCCCATCCTCTACCCTTCTGGCTTTGGTTTTGCCCATGTTACTTTATACATGTTCTGTGATGGCTCTTCCCCTATTTCCCCCCATTATCCCTCTCCCTTCTTGCCTCTGGTTACTGTCAGTTTGTTCTATAATACAATGTCTCTGTTATGTTTTGCTTGCCTATTTGTTTTGTTGCTTAGGTTCTTCTTATAGGTGAGATCATTTGGTATTTGTCTTTCACCACCTGGTTTATTTCACTTAGCATAATGCTCTCCAGATCCTTCCATGTTGTAGCAAAGAGTAGGAGCTCCTTTGTTTCTGCTGCGTAGTATTCCACTGTGTAAACGTATCATCTTTTTTTTATCCACTCATTTACTAACGGCCACTTAGGTTGCTTCCAGCACTTGGCTATTGTAAGTTGTACTGCTATGAACTTTGACAGTGGGATGTTAAAATCCCCGAGATTATGTGTGTTGCTGTCTATCTTTCTTGAAGTCCTCCAAGATTTTCCTCATATATTTAGGTGCTCCTATGTTGGGTGCATATTTGTTTACAATGTTTATGTCCTCTTGATGGATTCTCCCCTGGAGTATTGTAAAGTGTCCTTCAGTGTCTCTTTTTATGGCTTTTGTTTTGAAGTCTATTTTGTCTGATATAAGTAGTCTATTTTGCTACCACAGCTTTTTTTTTCCAGTCCATTTGCTTGGAATATTTTTTTCCAACTCTTAACTTTTGGTCTGTGTAGGTTTTTTTTTTCTGAGGTGAGTCTTGTAGGCAGCATATATGTGGGTCATGTTTTCTTATTCATTCAGCTACTCTGTGTATTTTGATTAGAGCATTTAATCCATTTATGTTTAGGGTTATTATTGATAGGTACTGATTAATTGCCTTCGTACCTGTGTTCCTCTCTCACTCTTTTTCTTCCTCTTCTTATAGCAGTCCCTTTAACATACCTTGCAGTGCTGGTTTGGTGGAAGTGTATTCTTTCAGCCTTCTTTTGTCTGGGAAACTCCTTATTTCACCTTTCATTTTAATTGAGAGCCTTGCTGGATAAAGTCATCTTGGTTGCAGACCTTCACTTTTCATTACTTGGTATATTTCTTGCCATTTCCTTCTGGCTTGTAGTGTTTCTGTTGAGAAGTCAACTGCTAGCCTTATCAGGGCTCCCTTGTATGTCACTTGCTATTTCTCTCTTGCTGCCTTTAAGATTCTCTCTTTGTCTTGGAATTTTGCCATTTTAATTATGATATGTCTTGTGGTAGGCCTATTTGGGTTCATATTGATCGGGACCCTCTGTGCTTGAAATAACTGGGGTTTATTTAAGCCATCTGTCCAGAGTCACACATGGGTTTTCACACATCACAGTAAACTAGAGTCTGACATGTGCATTGATCAGTGGGGTGGAGCTGGAATTTGCATCAGAGCTTCTTATTACATGTGAAGATGCAGGGTCCTCCATGTTTTGGAATATAGGTATTACAATTCCTGAAGGAGCCCCAGGAATTCCATACTATGTAATTATTCCTCCATTCCTCCATTGAGCTTTCTCTTCTAGGCAAGAAAAAAAAGACCTTGAGTAAGGGCCTGTATGCATGGAATTAAGCTCTGTTATATAACTAGAAGGTAAGTATTGGCACCTTGCTGGCTTTGTGTACACTTAGTATATAAGAAAGCCGTGGGCTGGGTGTTTCTTACAGGTTCATTAGCTGTGACTGAGATTGCACTTCACCATGCAGCAAGGTTATGAGAGCTATAAGAAGGAGCAGACACCTTGGAGGCTCAGATCCCTGCCCTGGAACAAGACCTCAGGACAGAGGAATTGCAATGGTTCCCCTCCCTGATCTAGTGGACAATTTGGAGATGGGGGAAGAGTAACTGAGTTTCCTGAGGCCCCAGCCAGTAATGATACAGAAAATGAAATTACAGCAGCCTATGGTGCCTTGGTGGAAGCTGGCTAGCCCCTGCCTTGATGGTTGAGCACACAATGTACTGTCCCTATATGCAGTCTGAGCTAGAAGATCTGATGAAGCAGTTTCAGCAGCAGTCTGGGGAACCCTTGGCAGAGTGGGTCTTCTGCCTTTGGGATTTAGAGGTGGATAGTATTATGTGCACTGATAGTAAGATGGAATGGAATGGAATGGAAAGTAAGATGGGAACGTTGACTTCCATCACAATTCACCCCTCCCTATGCCAGCAGCTGCAAAATAACCAGCAGAATGGAAGGGGACAGGAATCTCATTCTTTGTTAGAATGGATCATGACTGCAATTCTAATGGTCTGGGTGAATGCAGGAGATGTGCCAGACACTGTAAGTAGAGGGTAGTCCTATGCAGGGCAGCCCCAGAAGAAAAAGGAGGTGAAGGAGAAACCTGGGGATGTGCCCCAGGAGGCTCATCCTGTGTGCTTGGAAGACCATGTGGCTGTGCCAACCTCCCGAGAAGAGGGAGGAGGTATCCTTTAGAGCTTTGAATAAAAGGAGGGCCAAGGAACCCATCTACGGGGGATGGACAGGGACCAGAGGCTGCATGTGGAATTGGCTGTGCATTGGTTCTCCACTAATGTCCAGTAGGCCCTGGCTCCAGTAGACACAGGGGCAGAATTTACTCTCCTGTACAGAAACCCTGACAAGTTTCTGGAGCCTGATGGTTACAGGTGCACAGTGTGGAAGTGAAGGTTGTGTGGCTCTTCCTGAACATTGGGTGATTGCCGCTCCCCGCCCTGACCCTGTGAGTATACTGTTTGTGTATATCATTCCTCAGTATATCCTGGGCATTGGGCTGCAAACCACTGCAAGGGAGTTCCACTTGCAAGTGCAAGTGGTAAAAACTATTCTGCAGGAACATGCTTATCATTCCCCCGTTCAGCTGTCATCCCCACAACAGGTGATGGTGGTCAAGCAGTACCAACTGCCCAAGGGACGTGAGGAGATCACAGCAACTATAGGAGAGTTGTGGCGTGTGCTGCCCTGCTGGTCATGGAAGCTCTAAAAGAACCTGCCCCCGTGACAGTAACAGAAGACCATGTAGTCTACTATAAAAACTTTGGAGTTACCTGCCACCTTAGAAAAGGTACAGGAAGCTTGTGAGACCTGTGTTGTCTGCTAACAAAAGCATCTCCAGAGGCCTGCAGGAACCACCAGGCAGATGGTACAGTGACAACTAACGCTAACCCAGTGGCAAGTTGACATGACTGAATCCCTAGCTATTTCAGAGGGGTATAAGTATGCAATCACATATGCGGACACAGCCCCTGGACTCTTGGCTGCATACCCATCACACCACCCGGATTAAAAAGCAGTGATCACTGTGTTGGAGCATTGATATGCTGCTTATGGGCAACACTTGATCATTGAGAGTGATCAAGGGACACATTTACAGGGGCCTAGTGCAACAATGGGCCTGAGACATAAAAATTGACTGGAAGTTCCATGTGGCCTATCAACCCCAAGCTGCTGGGATGATCGAATGGTATAACAGCTTATTAAAGCAGGACCTACAAGCCACAGCTGCCACCCCTATGATGGGGGGATGGACAAAATGCTTATGGACTGTCCTCCAAACTCCGAGAGGAGTCAGAGGAGGGCCATGCTTCAGTGGAAGTGTTACTCCATCAGACCTCAACTTCAGTTCAGCTACAAGTACAGACTAGGGATGCTTTGCTAAAACAAGACATGGGGAAACTAGAAAAATTCTATTGCCTGCACCAGAAGGTCTGGAACATGAACAAACAGCCACTTGGATGTGGCCTTGGGAAATAAAGGCCCCTCCGACATGCATTGGGTAACTCTTATTGCCCCTTGGAGACAAGGAGTAGAGAGAAACTTGCAAATAGTGCCCTGGGTGATTGGGACATGGCCTTCAGTCTTAAAGGTGACATACCTAGGGCCAGTAGACCATGAAACACTTATCTGCAGCTCCTTCTTGATCTCCCTGTGGCCCATTGAGTTCTCCACTCTTGTTGCAAGTAGATGCTGAACCCCCAGTCAAGGCACAAAAGGGTACAAACTAACACCCTAGTTGACTGGGTACATTCCTATGACTCAGTGGCTAGCTAGTCAGCATGCTGGATCTGCACTGAAATCCTCCTTAGTATGGCTGCTGGCCTCCCATGGCACATCTCTCTGGCTTCCATTTCCAATTAGACTTGGTTACATTACCAGTGGAACAGTACACATTCCTTGTGGGATGTGACCTGGACCAACATCTACACTGGGGCAGAGCAGCAGTATGACTGGCCCAGCTGTTAGTTGGCTACTCCATGTGGGATGACTTGGGGTGGCTCACAGCTGAGGCTGTGGAGTTGGGTGGACCAGCCCCACTCTGTATTGAGAACCCTAAAGGACAAGCCCAAGTGGACTGGAGTCCAGTAGGTCTGTGTCAGCAGCATACCCCAAAGCATTACTGGGAGGTGTGGAATGCATCAGCTGTAGTGCTCACTGGGGCCCTCTGAGGGTGTCACTCACATGGGTGGCCTTACTTGCCCAGAAAATGGACTGGTCATTGTACGTGGGAGTGGCCTTATCTTCCTGCTTAGGTTCAGAACACTATCACAATCTATCTAACCAATTGGAAAGCATTTAAGTCATGATACAGCAGAGTAAAGTGTAACCCCTGGTGGTACTACCCATTGGCCATTTTTTCTCCTCAAGCTGCTTTTATAATCACTGAGACTGAGATAACTGCTTTGGCTTTGCACACTGTTCATGCATTTGAATGAAACGCATGATTCATTAAGCCTCTTAAATGAGGAAGTATATCAACTGAGAAAAGTAGCCTTACAAAATTGCATGGCCTTAGACATGCTCACTACATCACAAGGTGGGGTATGTGCGCTAGTTGGGACTGAATGCTGTGTATACCTTCCAGATGTCTGTAGCAATGTTAGCCAAGCTCTACAGGCATTAGCTTCTGAGACCCATGCTATTGAACACCTAACAGGTTATCTATCCCTTGCAGGAATGGTGAGCATCCCTAACTACTGAATGGCAGTGAGTCCTTGCTGTCTAGGGCGACAGTGCTTGTGTCTTGGCGGCTTGCTGCAGCTTGTATTGCTGTTGCAGCATTTGAGTCAGGGCTCTGACCTCCTCACCAAGGGACCCTCAATGGAAGATACCCTCACATAAAATGTGTGGTAAGGAACCCTGAAGGTATGCAATGTAGGGATAGTGGAGTCAGTGAGGTTCCAACCTTGAATAAGGGTCTATATGCATAAATGATGCTCTATTAAATAACCAGAAGGTCAGTATTGGCACCTTGCCAGCTTTGTGTGCACGTAGTATATGAGGGAGTCAGGACTTTGAGGGGCACAAATCCTCGCTTGTGGCACACGTGGATAGTGGTGCACGTGGATCGTCCCACCTGGAATAAAGGCATGTCAGACATCCCAACAAGAATAAAGGCGTGCCAGATACCCTAACAGCTCCTCATATTTTCTTTCGTCTCCCCGAATCCCACGCGAACCTGCCCAGCTTTGATTGCTTGCAGGACATGAGTCTGAATTGAAAAGGATGAGAAAAGATTTGTCTTCGGGAACCTGCTGTCAGGGCGCCTCTCTCAATGGCCTGACTTTTGTGTTCTCCTCTCCGCCTTATCTTCTGCCCCGCCCCTCAAAGGCTCTTGGCGACCAATTCTCGGTGGGGAGCCATAGACATCAGCTGTTGTGGGGAAGAGTAGGAGTGCCTCCTGGACCCTACAAGATCCTAGAAGGATATTGGTGAAAAGTGAAGGTACCAGGGAAACGGAAAGAAGAAGAGGGAGAGCAGGAAAAAGATGGGAAAGAAGATTGTATATTCATACCATCCTAGATACAACTGGAGGGAGAAACCACGTTCGGAACCACGAAGCTCACTCCCAAAATCAGGTAGACTATTGTGATGCAAGGAAGATTTTTTTGTATTGAACTAACCTCCACCATTGAGGGCTTGTACCTAACTCTTCTACTGCACGAAGACCTACAAAAGAGCTAGCATTTTGGTCAAAATCAGAGCAAATTCATTCCATTTCTAGAAGAAAAAAAGAAAATATTCTAAGTGCCCGACTCACCTGGTTCATAACAAGCTGAACGTCGTGGGGGTTTTTTGTGAATGATGACAATATCAGTAAATTTTAGGGCAGTAACAAGAAAGACACAAAGATGGAAAAATGATAGAAAAAAAATTAAACCTGTGGCAGGGTATCATTGGTTTTACGTTGTCTACATTTTCTAGTTTTCTACATTGCATGGTTACTGTTTTGAACCCTGCAGGCCTGGAAGCTTCCTGCAGTGTGGGGGCCCAAAACTGGGTAATGACCTACCCAGCCAATCTATTCAACATCTGGCTAAATGGACAGAAATTAAAACATTTTTCAGTCTGTCCATCATTGAGTCTTCATGGAATATCCAGACAAATTTAAGCACACACATATTGTGAAAACCAGGCCACAAAATAGAAAGGAAAATGTTCAATGCTTCGTGATATTTGGTTATTAGATGGTGTTCCAGAATACAAAACACTGCATGCAAAGGCCAGGGACAGCATTTTCTGAGTGGTTACTGTGTGCCATTGACACTTCACATGCATTCATTCATGCAATTCCCATCACAAGCCTAATGAGATGAAAAGTATTCCCCCACCTTCAGAAGAGAAAGCTGAGGTACACTGACTGTGCAAGGATGAGCAGTGTAGTAATTACAAGTGCCAGTTTTGAAGCTAGAAAGCCTGGTGCCCTAGTGGTGTGACTCTGAGTAAATGTCTGTATAAAGTATACAAGTTTGTATAGGGGAGTTTATCAATATTTATTAAAATTACAAATGCACATGCTCTTTGTGCCAACAATTCCCCCACGTAGAAGGCAGAGTGAACTTCATGGATGTACAACCAGGGCAGTCACGTAGGGTCCCATGCTTAGAAGGGGACACTGTGTTTGGGTTTTTAATGATCTTTGTCACAGTATTGAAATTCTTAATAATTTCATTTTTCAATTTGTGCTTTCTAAGTGAAGTCCAAAGTGACAATAGAACATGTGCTAGGGGCTTGGAGCCTAGGCTCAAGCTTGGTCTTGCTTTTCATACCTCTCAGCCTGCCCAGAATTAATTTTCAGTTGTTCTCCCCACAAACCCCTGTATCCCACAGGAATTATTGCCACCCTCTGTGCTGCCCCCTCTCAGCAGGGACTTGGGCACAGGGGCAGGAACAGTCAGGCATGCATACCTGTATGCCCAGTGGAGGAATACATTAGCTCCCAACTATAGCTCTGCCTGAGGAAGTGAAACATTAGATAGGAAAAACATAAAAATAAACAAGTCACCATGACATTTAGAGAGTGAAATTGCAGAAGAAAGGAAAAGGCTGTTTTCCTACATTTTGCACAAAGGCCTCCATCATTTCATTTTGTACTGAGTCCCTCAAATTGTGTAGCTGGCCCCAGTAGACCAATATTCATTGCCAAATTATATGTAAGAGCAAAATATTTGAAAGTGATGTCTTGAAACTCATTGACTTGTGCCCTCAAGTAATGCATGTAGAATAAAGCTGTGGTAAAACTAGAATGTAACTTTCATAAAGGCAAGAACTTTGCCTTGCTGAAAGTTGTATAATCAAGGCCTAATATAAAGCTTGATACATGGCATTTACTATTAAATATTTATTAATAAAAATTAATACAGTTTCTTTTTTTAAATATATTTTATTGATTATACCATTACAGTTGTTCTATTCCCCCCCTTCATTCCCCACCACCCGCACACTCCCTCCCCCACCATTCTCCCCCCCTTAGTTTATAACCACGTGTCTCAAGTTCTTTAGATTCTATATTTCCCCCACTATTCTCGCCCTCCCCCTATCTATTTTCTACCTACCATCTATGCTATTTTCTGTACCTTCTCCCCCCTTCTCCCTCTCCCACCCCCCTGTTTCTAACCCTCCATGTGTTCTTCATTTCTATGGTTCTACTCCTGATCTAGCTGTCCTCTTGGTTTGCTTTTGTTTTAGGTGTGGTTGTTAATAACTGTGAGTTTGCTGTCCTTTCACTGTTCATATTTTTCATCTTCTTTTTCTTATATAAGTCCCTTTAGCATTTCATATAATAAGGGCTTGGTGATGATGAACTCCTTGAACTTGACCTTATCTGAGAAGCACTTTATCTGTCCTTCCATTCTAAATGAAAGTTTTGCTGGATAAAGCAATCTTGGCTGTAGGTCTTTGGATTTCATGACTTGGAATACTTCTTTCCAGCCCCTTCTTGCCTGTAAGGTCTCTTTTGAGAAATCCGCTGACAGTCTGATGGGTACTCCTTTGTAGGTGACTGTCCCCTTATCCCTTGATGCTTCTAGGATTCTCTCCTTCATTTTGGTCTTGGCTAATGTAATTATGATGTGCCTTGGTGTGTTCCTTCTTGGGTCCAACTTCTTTGGCACTCTCTGAGCTTCCTGGATTTCCTGGAAGTCTATTTCCTTTGCCAGACTGGGGAAGTTCTCCTTTATTATTTGTTCAAATACGTTTTCCACTCGTGGCTGTTTCTTTCCCCCTTCTGGTACCCCTATAATTCGGATGTTGGAACGTTTAAAGATGTCCTGGAGGTTCCTAAGCCTCTCCTCATTTTTTTGAATTCTCATTTCTTCATTCCTTTCTGGTGGGATGTTTTGTTCTTCCTTCTGGTCCATTCCATTGATTTGAGTCCCAGTTTCCTTTCCATCACTATTGGTTTCCTGTGCATCTCCCTTCATTTCAATTAGTTTAGCCTTCATATGTTCCTCTAATTTGTGACTTTGTTCCTCTAATTTGTGACTATAATCTACCAGTTCTGTGAGCATCCTGATAAATAGTGTCTTGAATTGTGCTTCTGAGAGGCTTGCAATTTCTCGGTCGCTTAGAGTTATTGGCTCTGGGACTTTGAGTTCTTCTTGTGCCATCTTTCGGGTTGTTCGTGCCTGTTCCATAGCAGGATCAGAGCCCTAAAGTGTTCACTAGCGCCGGGCAACTAGTTCGCTGGGTTGTGACGTTGTATGTGGGGGTGGGGTCAAAGAGGGACAATGGCTCTCACTGGTATTGCAGGGCAACTAAGTCGCTGGGTTGTGACGCTGTATGTGGGGGCGGGGTCAAAGAGGGACTATGGCGTCCTGTCTGCCGCCTGCCGCCAAGGCCCTCACCGGTGCTGCAGTTGCTGCCATCACCTGGGCCCACGCCTTTCGTCCCACTGCACGCGAGTGTGCCACCGCCATCAGCCCTTGCCCCCTGGGGCCTGCGTGGTCTGTCTCACTATGCGCGAATATGCGCCCGCGGTCTGCCCCGCACCCCAACTGGTTCCCGTCTGCCTGCGCGCCTGGGTCGCCTGGGTCGCCTGGGTCGGGGGCCCTGTCCTGCCCGACCCTGCTCACTGCTGGCTCCGCCCCTCTTACCGTCCCTGTTGAACGGTTAGATGTAGTCGGACTTCTGTATAATTCAATTTTCTGTCCTTTGGTTGTGTCTTTGTTTCTCCAAACCTTTGTTGTATTCAAACTTGGTTGTGGGAGAAGGGACAGTGTTTTCACCTATGCCTCCATCTTGGCGGAAGTCTAATAGTCAAATTAATACAGTTTCAACCCACTAAAATAGGTACTTAAAAATTAAAACAACCTAAGTATCCTGTGAAACTAGTTAAATAAGTGATTCATTAATGCCATAAAATATTATGTAGTTCTATAAAATAATAAGTATGTTCTTTAGGCACTGATATGGGAAGATGTCCAACAGGAAATATTACCATGTTTTTTAAAGAAAAGGAGGAGGTTTTGGGGAATGCTATCATTAGTTCTTACTTGCTCCATTTTCTCCTGTCATTCCTTTTAGTTGCACATAAGTGCAGGGATTCAGAGGTAGCATAAATATGGTCCAGATGGCTGGGAGGTATATTTTCTTCTTTTTATTTTCACATATTTCATATTATTATTAATACACTTTTCACCTTTGGCATGTTTTCCAATTTTTCTTTTCTATAAAAACATTCACATGTCTGTTGTTCCCTTTTCATTTTTTATTTTTATTTTTTATTGTTATTCTATTACAATTGTCTCAATTTTCCCCCTTTGCCCTTCTCTGCCCAGCCCACCCCCCACTACCACAATCAATCCCCACACCATTGTATATGTCCACGGGTCATTCATACATGTCCTTCAGTTAATGCCTACCCCTACAATTTTGCACCCCCACCTGTCCACTGTAAGTCTGTTCCATGTTTCCATGCCTATGGTTCTATTTTGCTCATTGGTTTATTTTGTCCATCAGATTCTTCTTATAAATAAGATCATATGATATTTGTCTTTCACAGACTGGCTTATTTCACTTAACATATAAGATTCCAGTTCCATTTATGCTGTCTCAAAAGGCAAGAATTCCTTCATTCTTTCTGCTGCATGGTATTCCATTCTGTAAATGTACCATAGTTTTTTGATCCACTCATCTCCTGACGATCACTTAGGCTGTTTCAAATTCTTGGCTATTGTAAATAACACTGCTATGAATATAAGGGTGCATAAGTTCTTTTGAATTGGTGTTTTGGGATTCTTAGAGTTCATTCCCAGCAGTGGAATCACTGGGTCAAATTCTATACTGTTTTCTACAGTGGCTGCACCAGTCTGTATTCCCACCAACAGTGCACTAGGGTTTCCTTTTCTCATCCTTGCCAGCACTTGTTGTTTCTTGGTTTATTAATGATGGCCATTTTGGCAGGCATGAAATGGTGTCTCATTGCAGTTTTAACTTGCTGTCTCTATGATGGCTAGTGATCTTGAGCATCTTTTCTAATATGTCTGTGGGCCATCTGTATGTGCTCCTTGGAAAAGTATTTACTCAGTCCTTTGCCCATTTTTTAATTGAAATTTTAAAGATTTTATTTATTTATTTTTAGAGAGAAGATAGGAGAGGTAGAAAGAGAGGGAGAGAAACTTCAATGTGTGATTGCCTCTAGCATGCCACCACCTGGGGACCTGGCCTACAACCTGAGCATGTGCCCTGACTGGGAATTGAGCCTGTGTCCCTTTGGTTCACAGGCCAGTGCTCAATCCACTGAACCAGTCAGGGCTTTTAATTGAATTTTTTGTCTTCCTGTTGTTAGTTATATGAGTTCTTTATATGTTTTGGAGATCAGACCCTTGTCCCATGTATCATTGGCAAATATGTTCTCACATAAGTCAGTTTTCATTTTGATGATGGCTTCCTTAGCCGTGCAGAAGCTTTTAAACTTGATGTAGTCCCATCTGTTTATTCTTACCTTTATATCCCTTGTTCTAGGGGACATATTGGTGAAAATATTGCTGGGTGGAATATCTGAAACTTTCCTACCTATATTCTCCTCTAGGACTTTTATGGTGTCATGACTTATACTTAAGTCTTTCATTCATTTTGAGTTTATTCTGGTGCATGGAGTAAGTTGGTGATCTAGTTTCATTTTTTTTTGCATGTACTATTCTAGTTTTCCCAACACCATTGATTGAAGAGGTTGTCTTTACTCCATTGTATGCTCATGCTCCCTTAGTCAAATATTAATTGAACATGAAGACATGGGTTTATTTTTAGACTCTCTATTCTGTTCCATTTATCTAAGTGACTGTTCTTATGCCAGTATCAGACTGTTTTGATTACAGTGGCCTTGTAGTATAGTTTGATATTAGATATTGTGATGCCTCCAACTTTTTTCTTCTTTTTCAAGATTGCTGGGGCTATTTGGGATCTTTTTATTTCCATATAAATTTTTGGAGTATTTTTTCTAGGTCATTGAAATATGCCAGGAGTATTTTAATGGAATTGACTTGAATCTGTAGATTGCTTTGGGTATTATGGACACTTTAATGATTTTAATTCTTCCAATGCATGAGCATGGTATTTACTTCCATTTATTTGTATCGTCCTCAATTTCTTTCCCCAGAACTCTATACTTTTCTGAGTACAGATATTTTACCTTCTTGGTTAAATTTATTTCTACATACTTTATTTTTCAGTGTTGCTATAGTAAATGGAATTTCTTTTCTAGTTTCTCTTTCTAATAGTTCAAAAATGTCATTGATTTCTAAATATTGACTTTGTATCACACTACTTTGCCAAATTCACTATTTGGTCAGTAGTGTTTTGGTGGACTCAATGGGGTTTTCTATGTACACTATCATGTCCTCTGCAAATAATGACAGTCTTACTTCCCCCTTTCCAATTTGGATGCCTTTTATTTCTTCTTATCTGATTGCTGTGGCTGGAACTTCCAGTCCTATGTTGAGTAAGACTGGTGAGAGCAAACACCTTGTCTTGTTCCTGATCTTAAGAAAAAGTTTTAGTTTTTGCCCACTGAGTGTGATGTTAGCAGTAGGTTTTTCGTGTATGGCCTTTATTAGGTTGAGGTATGCTCCCTCTAGTCCCACTTTGCTGAGCATTTATATCATAATTGGGTGCTGGATTTTATCAAATGCTTTTTCACCATCTATTAATACAATCATGTGGTTTTGTCCTTCATCTTATTTATGTGGTGTATTACGTTTATTGATTTGTGAATATTGTATCACCCATGGATCCTCAGGATAAATCCCACTTGATCGTGGTATATGATCTTTTTAATGTATTAATTTAATGGATCCAGATTGCCAATATTTTTTTTAGGATTCTAGCATCTGTGTTCATCAGAAATACTGGCCTGTAATTTTCTTTCTTAGTTGCATCTTTACATGATTTTGTAATTAGGACAATACTGGCCTCATGAAAAGAGTTTGGGAGTCTCTTCTCTTCTTGAAATTTTTGGAATAGTTTGAAGAGAATAGGAGTTAGTTCTTCTTTGAATGTTTGGTGAATTCTTCTATGAAGCCATGTGGTCTAGGGCTTTTTTCTGTTGGAAGTTTTTGGATTATTGATTCAATTACATTAGTTGTTATCAGTCCATTCAGATTTTCTGCTTCTTCCTCATTCAGTTTTGGAAGATTGTATGTTTCTAAAAATGTATCCATTTCACCCAGGTTGTCCAATTACTTGATATACAATTGTTCATAGTAATTTCTTCCAATCCTTTGTATTTCTGTGGTATCAGTTTTTACTTCTCCTCTTTCATTTCTGATTTAATTTATTTGAGTCCTCTCTCTTTTTTTTCTTGATGTGTCTGGTTAAAATTGATGTGTCAATTTTGTTTATGTTTTCAAAGAACCAGCTCCTGGATTTGTTGATCTTTTGAATTGTTTCTTAGTCTCTATGTCACTTAATTCTTCTGATATTGACTATTTCCTTCCTTCTACTCTTCTGATAGTGACTATTTCTTCTGATATTGACTATTTCCTTCCTTCTACTCTTCTGATATTGACTATATTCTTCTGATATTGACTATTTCCTTTCTTCTACTCTGGGCTTTGCTTGTTGTTTTTCATCTAGTTCTTTTAGGTATAAAGTTAGGTTGTTTACTTCAGATTTTTCTATCTGCTTTAGGTAGGTCTGTATTGCTGTGAACTTCCCTCTCAGGACTGTCTTCAAAGTGTCCCATAGGTTTTTGGTTGTCATTTGTTCATTTTCATTTGTTTCCAGACAAATCTTTTTTATTTCTTTCTTGATCTCATTGCTAACCCATTCATTATTTAATAACATATTATTCAGTATCCATGTATTTGAATATTTTTGAGTTTTTTCCTTGAGGTTGGTTTCTAGTTTCAAGGCATTATAATCCAAGAAGATGCTTAATATGATTTCAATTTTCTTGCATTTATTGAGGCTTGTTTTGTGTCCTACTGTGTGGTCTATCTTTGAAAATGATCCATGTGTGTTTGAAAAGAATATATTTCTGCTTCTTTGGGGTGAAATGCTCTGTAAATATAAATTAAGCCCATTTGATCTAGGGTGTCATTCAATGCCACAATATCCTTGTTGATTTTTTGTTTGGAAGATCTATCCATTATTGACAATGAAGTGTTAAATCCTCTGCGATGACTGTATTGCTGTTGATCTTCTTAAAGTCCTCCAAGATTTTCCTTACATATTTCAGTGTTCCAATGTTGGGTGCATCTGTGTTTACAAGGGTTATACCTTCTTACTGGACAGCTCCCTTAGGAATTATGTAGTGACTTTCTTTGCCTTTGTTCTGAAGTCTATTTTGTTTGATATAACCATTGCTACCCCAGCTTTTTTTCATATTCATTTGCTTGGAATATTTTGCTTCATCTGGGAGTGGTGTTTTCAAATTATGTTACTTTATACCTTTAAATTTTGAAACAGGGACTTCTGGCCAAGATGGAGGCATAGGTGGGAATACTGTGCCTCCTTGCACAGCCAAAATTAAGGAAAACAAAGATTTAGAAACAAAAACACAACCAGGACAGAAAATTGAACTGTACGGAAGTCCATTTGACCAGATGGAATGGTTGACCAGTCAACCGTTCAACCAGACCGGTAAGAGGGGCAGAGTCGGCGACCAATGGAAAGGGATTGTGGCAGGAAAAGATGTTGGCTGCCAGACCCAGCAGTGCAAGAGGCACAGGGCTATCAGACCCCAGGTGTGGGGAGGAAATGAGCAGAGTGTGCAAGGCTGACTGTGGTCATACATTCACATACAGATAAACTAGACAAAAAAAAAATGGGCAGTAAGACAGACCATGCCACTCAGGGCCCCAGCTATAGGAAATAAAGCTTAAAAGCACCAATTGAAAAGGTGCCGGGAAAGACTCCCAGCCTCACAGGAGAGTTCGTTGGAGAGACCCACAGGGTCCTAGAATGTACACAAGCCCACCCACCCAGGAACCAGCACCAGAAGAGGCCAATTTGCTTGTGGGAAGCAGCAGAGGGGACTGAAATTCGAGAGAGAGCAGAACAAGTGCCATTGTTCCCTCTCTGACCCTGCCTCGACATACAGTGTCACAACCCAGTGACTGGGTTGCCCTACCCTGGTGAACACCTAAGGCTTTGCCACTCACACATAACAGGCACAACCTGACCAAAAATGGCTTAATCAGAATAACAAATCAAAGCCCCAGAGCCAATATTTTTAAGCAACCAAGAGATAGCCAACCTAACAGATGCACAGTTCAAAACACTGGTGATCAGGGTGCTCACAGAACTAGTTTATTTTGATTGCAAATTAGATGAAAAAATGAAGGCTACACTAAGTGAAATGGAGGAAAATGCACAGGGAACCAACAGTGATGGGAAGAAAACTGGGACTCAAATCAATGGAGTGGACCAGAAGGAAGAAAGGAACAACCAAACAGAAAAGAATGAAGAAATAAGAATTTTTAAAAATGAGGAGAGGCTTAGGAATCTCCAGAACATCTTTAAACATTCCAACATCCAAATTATAGGGGTACCAGAAGGAGAGAGGAACAGCAACAAGTGGAAAACTTACTTGAACAAATAATAAAGGAGAACTTTAGGATGGAAAGGTCTTTAGGATGGAAAGCCCAGGGTGCCTAGCAACAGGCAATACTGGAAAATAAGGACTTCAATACCCAGGGTGACCTTTCCTCCCTTAGCATATTGCTGGTCATGCAGTTTAGACTCTATTGCCTTTCATATTGCTTGTCCTGTGGTACAGACCCTCCCTTGATTTTTCTACCACTGGCATATTGCTAGTCATGTGAGTTAGACTTCCTTGGAGCAGGTACAAACAAGGAGGATGGAGAACAGCCCTTAAGCATTAAGCTCCAGGACAGGGAGCTTAATGTGGGTCAGAACCCACATCAAATACATCTAGGCCTCAATTGCATTTCAACTCCAGGCCCAGAAAAGCAGCAAAACCAGACAAGTGATGCCAGGACTGACATAAGGACCAGCTGCACTGAATAATGACCCCCTACCTTGGTACCAACCAATCAATGCAGACCACGCCCCTGAAAGAACACACCTGGAAAGCTGATGAATATTATACTGAGATCCTCTCCTAAGATCTGCACCCTTAAAGTCTTTTAGGAGGAACAATCCAGCACTCTCACTCCCAGGAGCATGCCCAAGCCCTTCCCCTAACTCAACTTGCCCCCTGGGGTGCTACCTTTACTCCCCTCTTTTCTAAGCTCCACAGACCCTTCTTTTGCCTTTGTAATTTGTTTCCTGAGCCCATTTCTTCTACTACTCACTTCTTCTACCTCTGTAACTTTCTAAATAAATTTTTTCTTATAGTTAGTCTTGGCTCTGAACTCTTTCCTATCCAGAACTCAAGTACCGAGGTTGCTGAACCAAGATCCAGTGTGACCCTACCAATCTAACACCTGGTGCCATTCTTGCCACTAACACATGTAAACAGCTTAGGATGCTGACACATGGAAGTGTTCAGTCACATGAGTTTTTTTGTGTTTCTTTTCAGAGATGCTGTGATTTCTCCAAATTGACTTTGATTGTCTAGCTCCTGACCCTCTCTGCTTCCCCGACCCTCCCACCCTGATCTCTTACCCAGCTTTTGACAACTGGACTGGCGCTGGATGATTTCGCCACCCCATGACTCCCAAACACTACCCAGGAAAACATCTTGTGCAGAACACTCCTGCCTAAACCTGAACATGCAGCACAGAAGAGCGCTGTAGAACATTTTAAATTCTGGAAGGAGAGAATCTTCTCTACTTTAGAGGAATTCAGGCCTGCACAGAAGCTCCTCTTTCCTCCTGACTCAGCTCTCCTGACCTTGATTTTTACTCTCATACCTTCAGTATCCAACGTGCATGTGCTCAAACTCTAGCTGCTTTGGGAGAAAAAATAAGCAACTCCTAGCAGACTAGGGTCTTTTCTTCTAGCCCCTGGTGCTCATCTCAGACAAAAATCTACATACAGTCATGTTCCTAGCCCTTGAATGGTATTGCCCAATGTAATTTTTTTAAGATTTTATTTATTTATCTTTAGAGGGGAAGAGAAGGAGGGAGGGAGAGAAACATCAATGTATGGTTGCTTCTTGTGAGTCCCCTCCTGGGAACTGGCCTGCAACCCAGGCATGTGCCCTGACTAAGAATCAAACCGCAGATGTTTGGTTCACAGGCCCAGGCTCAATCCACTGAGCTACACCAGTCAGGGCTGCCCGATGTAATTTTTTGTGACGATGGAAATGGTCTATATTTGTGCTGTCCAATGTGGTAACCACTAGTCATATATGTGCTACTGAGCATTTGAAACACAGCTAGTGTAATCAAGGAACTGAATTTTTTATTTTATTTCATTTTAATTTAAAATGGACACTGTGGCTA
Organism: Sturnira hondurensis; assembly: GCF_014824575.4. NCBI lineage: Eukaryota > Metazoa > Chordata > Mammalia > Chiroptera > Phyllostomidae > Sturnira > Sturnira hondurensis. The sequence goes on along the minus strand of NW_028077382.1, from coordinate 241,220 downwards.
GTGATTACTATATTATACTATATTAGACAGCATGGTTTAAATGGTCTGTCTGACACATTATATTATTATTTTTGTTGTCATTTAATGAGACAGTCTTGTCTTAAGATTAGGAAATCTATTTTTCAAGCTTAGTACTAATTCTGGTCTCATCCTTCAGTAATCAGCTGATCTCAGAAGGTGAGAAAAAAACTTCTATTTCCATTCCAGATCTCACTTTCCCCTTTGACACCGAGGAAATCAGAGTGGTGCCAAGGCTAAAGGGTGTATCTGGTTACTGGCTTTGTCCTCATTGGCTATGTTGTCTGACAGCTGCTGACCTTGCTAGTCTTCTATGCTTTTGTCTCTAAGCATAGGTGGCCATCAACTTCTGATGTTCAACTTGTAGAGGATGAGGAGTCACTGTAACCAAACGCAAGTCTAGCTGCCTGTTGTTTCAAAGGCTAATACTTGAGAGACAGGAGCTGCTGTAAAGGAAAGTGGTTTTATTCAGGTGCCAGCAACATGGAAGATGGACTCCCATCTCAAAGCCCATTTTAACATCTCAATGCAGGCGGGGGTTTTTATAAGGAGGGAGAGGGACAAGGAGAAGAAAGAGATCAGGGAGGAGGCTGTGGACATGCAGGCAGTGTCCTTGCAGGTCCCAATATGAGTCTTTAATGCCAGCATACTGGAGCGGGTCAGTCCCAGCCAGATTCCTGCAGCTGGGTGATCTGTGTTGACAGAAGTTGTGGTCAAGGCCATTTCTTGTATTGAGTACGTGCAGGAACTGGAACTGCTGGTGCTTGCAACGTGCTTTAAAAAAACTGTCAGGATGTGAGTTGTTTTTATCAGTTTGTTAGTACATCTTATTCTAATTCTATTTCATGATAAGCCACAGTAATATAAAGTTCTTACTCCCTGTTACATCACCACCAGATGTGCCTCTAGTGTGTGTGGACTGTTTTGACCTAGAGGCAACCAAGACTCTGTGGGCTCAAGAGAAACTTCTGTCCTCCCCCTTAACTACCTAGAAGTATTTGAATTAGGGGTTGTGTCCAAAATAACAGATTATCAAAGATAACCTTTTTTACCTATCTATAGGGCAGGGTAAATTTCTGATTACTAAATATTTGCTGTTCTTACCATCCTGCCATAACCCTTTAAAGTCCCAGAGGCACCTTACCTCAGCCCTAGCTCAGAATGCCATACACGTCTCATTTTAACTTTTTGCCCCTGAACCTGTCACATATACAGGGTCTCTGGCTCTCTCATGTATACAGGATTCCCATACCTGTGAATGTAATTAAACTTTGTCATTTTCTCTTGCTAATCTTCTCATGTTGATTTGATTATTAGCCCAGCTGAAAGAACCTTGAGGGTAAAGTTTACTCCTCCCTACAAACCCATGACTTTCCTAAATGTATTCTTTGGAATCAAGAAAGCTACTAAGCTTATGTGGCCCATCATGCATCTGAACATAAAGAAGGGAAGTTGGACTTAGGAGACCTAAATTCCAAGTTAGGGGAAAGGAAAGATAGACATGAAGAAGAATGACTGGGCAGTTACAGTTATGTGGCAGTAGAAAGAAGAAAGCAAGAATAAAGGTTCTTTCTCTTTTAAAGGCCAACAATGCTCCCTCTCCCTTGGGTAATACTGAGAGGACAGGGGTTGAAGCAGCCTTACACACCACCTGGACAAGTCTGAAATCCAATGAGTCCTGATTCCAAATGGTCAGATCCTAGGAGCCCCTTCAAAGACTGGGTCACTGGGAGGGAGTAGGGGAGGAAGGCCTGGTACCAGGCAGCCTCTTCTCTGTAGCTCTGAGGGGGTGGGAAGGCAAACCCTGGTCATTGCCTAGGTCTGTAGCCCTTTTGTGTAAGTGCCTGGCAAGGATGACATGGGAGTGTTCCTCTGAGCACAGCTGCAGCATGTCAGGAGGAGGCGAGGCCAGAGCACTGCCCACCCAGATCCTTCCTCAGGTTTTTCAGCAGTGGGGAACATGTACCCCAAAGTCTCTGCTTGTCTTGACCCTGCTGCAGGGGGTCTGTGTACCCAGTGAGAGTGGAAATGGCAAGTTTCTTGAGCTCCTCTCTGCCCAACTGCCTCCCCTGCCTCCTCCTCTTCCTCCAGTTGTCTTCTAGTGATGCAGGTAAGGTTGATCTTTATTCCTGCCCTGGGAGTCCCTGAGAATAGAAAGGCTAGTTTGCCTAGACTCACCTCCTTCAATTTACCTCAAGTTACCATGCAAATTATCTTTCTGAAACACAGATGTGCTGACATTGATCCCCTCCACAGAAAACTTCCATGGTTACCTATAGCTTTCAGAGTAGAACCCTAATTTAACTCCAGGCTCTCCTCGAATTCATTCTTACCCATTTTTTAGCTTTGATTTCTCACCTACCAAATAGGGATATAATAACAATTTCTTGGAGTTGCTGACAGGGTTCAGTGAGATGAGGTACATAACATGCTTAGCAATGCCTATCTCACAATAAATTTGCAATTTATGTTTATTGGATTATAATATCTTCTCACATTTGAGAGGTCTGTTCCACATGATCAGGCACTAATAAGTTTTTGGAGAGGTACCCTGTGCTCATGTGCTGGGGAGAAATAAAAGAAACAGAGGACAGATTTCCAACTTCAGAGAGCCCCTAACAGATGAGGCCCAGTCCCTGCACTCCTCCCCAAGGGAATATTTGCAGGTGAATGGGGAAACTAGCCTTATCTTCCAGTAGCCCTGAATCTAACTGAGGAGACACATTCCATGTCAGATGAGACTGGGAGTGTGTACAGGGTGGGGTCCAGGAGCTGTAGCGAGGGCTGGAGGTACAGAAGAGAAAAATAAAGAAATGGAGCCACAGCCAGGGTGCAAGGTCTCTGTGGAGAAGAATTTGGAAATACGTTGGGAGCAAGGACAGAGGCCTGAGAAGTGGTAGAGAGGCACCAGTAGAGGAATGACAAAAGTAAAACCTCTAGCAGAGAGTAGGGATCAATTTGGCCAAGTCCAAGCAGAAAGGCCCACAAAGAATTAAACTGTTAGAAACTAGACCATGGTTCAAGGCTGGGTTGAAGAACAGGGATGGACACAGTTGGCAGAGAGGTAAGCAGCAACTGTCAAGGTGACTACATGCTAGAATGTTCTGTTTAGGGCACTCATGATAGCTCTATAACTAGAGATCTTTTATTTATATAAATATTCAAGACGAAAAATCAAGCTCTTTCCTTGTTCTAGAATACCACTTAAAATATTTAGTCAAATTTTAAAAACTAAGTATCTTCTTTTCCTGCTGTGAACCAGTCCTTCCCATGACAGGCTTGTCAACGTTCCTGCTGATGCTCAGTTTCTTTTCTTTGATGTCTTGGACAGGACAGTTCAGAGTAATAGGACCAGGGTATCCCATCTGGGCTCTGGTGGGGCATGAAGTGGAATTGCCATGTCACTTATCTCCTGGAAGGAATGCTACAGGCATGGAGGTGGGATGGTACCGGCCCCCCTTCTCTCGGGTGGTTCATCTCTACCGAAACGGCAAGGATCAGGATGGAGAGCAAGCACCTGAATATCGGGGCCGGACGGAGTTGCTGAAAGACAGAATCGGTGAGGGGAAAGTGACCCTCAGGATCAGGAATGTAAGGTTCTCAGATGAAGGAGGTTTTACCTGCTTTTTCCGAGATCATTCTTATCAAGAGGAAGCAGCAATGGAATTGAAAGTGGAAGGTAAGTAGTGCCATATATACTACTGGGTATCATCTGTTGGGTGGCCAAGACCTGCTTCTGAGATTTTAATCATTCTCTTACTTGATATGAACTCCTTCAACCCAAACATCTCTCTCCTGACAGTCAACTTTATAGAAATATGTACATCAGAACAGAAGCATTAATGTACTCACAGATGTATGCTGAGTTATTATTCAAAATGGTAGAGGACCCCAGGATGAAAGTCAATTCCCACAAGTAGGGAAGTAACTGAATAAATGTTCTTATCCATACTGAGAATATTATGCAGCTGTTAAAAAGATTGTTTTAGGTCTATAACAGATGGCTCACAGGCATTCCACAAGGTATTGTTGAGTGACAAGAGCAAGCTACAGATATAGGGAACAAAAACAAAACCTTATGTTTGTGAATATATTTTGTATATTTCAGAGAAAAATATGAGGAGAGATCCATAAGAAAGTTAACATGGTTCACTTTAGGGAAAGAGAGGAGAAGAAAATGGGGTGTGGTCCAATCAAAGATCATAAAAGAAAAGACCATAATTATCCTTATGATCATATTTATCCACTCATATAAAATGTATATAAATGTACATTTGTGGGTACATATAAGAAAAATTAAAGAAAATATTTTAAAGAAACAAAAACAAAAATAGAAAAAAGTGATAAATAGAAGCAACAAAATCCAAAATAATTAATTCCTGATTAGTGTGTGCTATTAGAGGGGAATATGAATAACCTGAAAGTTAATCAAAATTCACCAATGGACTTTTTTCTTTCTTATTCGCTTTGTTTATTTGTTATAAACAAGAGGATTATTCCTGAAGAGTCAAATTGACCAAATCTATTACAGTGAATTCCAAAGTTGATGTGTTTTGTTAGATGAGAAACATTATTGAAAAATATGTTCTTGGTAAACATAGTTGAACTGAATAAACAAGTAAAACAAATATCTGAATATAATTTGATACATATAAATATATCACCTATAGATTTTACTCCCATACTCCCTTTATCCAAATTTCATTTTCAGTATGTTTTGTGTGATGGATGACTTTGCAATATTTCTTGTTTGTTTGTTTTATCCCAGGATGATTAAGTTATGGACAAGGTGAAGTGGGTGAAAGGGGAGCTTTCAAAGTTAATTACTATTTTTAAAAATTGTATTTATTGACTTTAAAAAGAGAGGGGAAGATAGAGGAAAAAAACATTGATTTGATAATCCACTTGTTTATACATTGACTGGTCAATTCTTGCATGTGTCCTGACCTAAAATCAAACCCACAACCTTGGCTATTTGGGTGAAGCTCTAACCAACTGAACTACCAGCCAGGGAGAAAGTTAATTGCCATTTAACTGAAGGACAAAAATGTTCTGAGGGCCCATACAAAACATCAGACAATAGGCCAGTTTTGTATCTCAAGGCTGACTGCTACAGCCTGGAACCAGATGATGGCATTGTATGCAGGATAACAAAGCACTATTTCTAGAGATAGACTGCAGGGATATGAATAGCTTTGTGTGTCACAGAATGTTCTTCATACAGCAATTTTTTCTAGAGGGGAGGAGGGTGTGGATTTTTACCTGCAAAGAAGTGTAATACTGAAGACCTCTCTAGTTTGCAGATTTTCCTCCTTCCTGTTCAATAACTTCCTAGTTCAATAACTGCCCCCCAGGACACCCTCATTTCCAGCACACCAAAAAAAAAAAGTAATGTAAAAACTGTGCCTCAGGGGAGAAATTTTTCCTTTGAATTGGTTTCCACATTCCAGCCCTCTCCTCCCATCTCATAGTCTGCATGTCCAAGAGCCTATAAAAAAGAGTGTTTCACAAGTAAACAATGGACCACCTAACCTGGGAAGCCAGAAAACTGAGGCAAATTTAGGACTAAAATGCAATAACTGTATTATTGCAAGTTTCAGATGTCATTACCTCCCCCCCTTCACCAAAGAGTTTTGTTGTCTCTCTGACCTTATTTTTTCTTTTTTGTGATTTTATTAATAGTTTTCTCTAATCCTTTCTTTAAATTCTTCATTATGAAACTTTAAAACATATACAGAAGTGGAGAGAATAGCAATAATGAGCTTCCAAGTACCCATCACTGCCTGCAACAGTTATGACCAAAAGACAAATTGTTTCACCTGACCCCTCTCATTACCTACCACCCTCCCCAACTGAATTACTGAGGAAAATCCTAGGCAGCATTATCATTTCATTGCTAAATCCTTAAGTGTGTATCACTCAAATATAAGAATACTTTACTGGTGTGGGGGCAGGTAGGAGAGAGTAAAGGGGTGAGATAAATGGTGACAGGAAGAGCCCCGGCTGGGTAGCTCAACTGGTTGGAATATCCTTCTGATACATCAAGGTTGCGGGATTCAATCTCTGGTCAGGGCACATGCAACAATCAACTGGTGAATACATGAATAAGTGGAACAAGAAATCAATATTTTGCTCTCTCCCTAAAATCAATAAATAAGTAATGTTAAAAAATGGTGACAGCCCTGGTGGCTCAATTGGTTGGATCATAGTCTCATTCACCAAAGGGTTGCAGGTTTAATTTTGATCAAGGCACATACCCAGTTTGTGGGTTCGACCCCTGATTAAGACACATGCCTAAGATGCAAGTTTGATCCCTGGTTAGGGCTGTATGGGAGATAGCTAATCCATGTTTCTCTCTCACATTGATGTTTCTCTTTCATTCCTCCTTTCTCTCTCCCTAAAATCAATGGAAATATCCTTGGGTAAGGATTTTAAAAAATGATATAACCACTTAAAAAATACATACATACATACATACATACATACAGAAGGAGACTTGACTTTGTACAATGCAATGTGTAGACCGTGAGAAACACTATGGGGAAAACACCAACTGTGGACCTTGTTTGGACTCAACTCAAGCCAATTATAAAAATATAAAATATAAAAATACTTATGGAACAATCAGAAAAATGTGAACACAGACTGAATATTCATGATATTAAGAAATTTTGTTAATTAAAAATGTGATAATAGTGTCGTGGTTATAATTTTTAACATATTCTTTTTTCTGTTTTACTCTTTTTAAAAACAATTTATTGGGATGACATTGGTTAATAAAATTATACAGGTTTCAAGTGTGCAACACCATAGCACATTATCTGTATCGGGCACATTCAGGGTGGTATGGCCATAGACAAAAAAGGTGTGAGAAAAAAGAACTAATAATGTATATGCTTGCTAACCATGCCATTACAGGTAACTTCAGATAACAACTTGAAAATAGACTTTGCTGCATTGTCTTCTATGCTTGTATTTATTTATTTTTTTAAGATTTTATTTATTTATCTTTAGAGGGGAAGGGAAGGAGAGAGGGAGAGAAATATCAATGTTTGGTTGCCTCCAATATCAATGCGTCCCCTCCCTGCTGGGAACTGGCCTACAACCCAGGCATGTGCCCTGACTTGGAATCCAACCATGATCCTTTGGTTCCGCAGGCCTGCGCTCAATCCACTGAGCTATGCCAGTCAGGGCATGTGCTTGTATTTATATTTAAGAAAACTACCTGGCCCATTTATTATTTTTTAAACGACCTTTTTTTATTATTGATTTTAGAGAGAGAGAATGGAAAAGAGAAAAAAACATTGATTTGTTAGTTGTTTCTCATGTTTCCTGATCAGAGATCAAACCCACAACCTTGTTGTATCCAGACAATGCTCTAACCAACTCAGCTACCTGGCCAGAGCCCTCCTAACCCATTTAATGTTGCTTACTGTGACTTAATTCTTAACTTTGATGGCAGTATTTTATCCAGCCCCCCTAAAGTAGAAAGCAAGATGAGAAAGTTTGGACTGCAGTAAGGCCCATTGAGACCAGCAGCTGGGGGCGCTGCTGAGCAGACTCTAGAATGGGAAGAAGGCAGGGACTATAGATCCGAACTGTCTCTCTCATTATCCATCCCACTCCACATATGCTCAGTTACTAAATTCTGTGGATCTTCCTTTCTCAAAAGCTCTGGAAAAGAGGTTCTTAATCCTTGTGTGTACATTGCACCCTTTTGGCAGACTGCGATGATGGACCCTTCATAGTAGGATGTCTTGAATGTGTAAAATAAAACACATTTGTACTAAAATAGTTACCAAAATATTAAAATAACAAGATATGAGATGGCTCTGATAATTAGTGCAATTTCAAAGTGATGATGAACATAGATGATATTTTGAGATTTCTATAACTCAATGTGATTTGAAAATATTTGTGGTTTTTGTTCATATTATTGTAGTGTGTTGCTTATAATCGAAAGAAACACTTAATTTCAGCTTAAATGTTACTAAAAGTAAGGTTTTTTTTCTTATTTAAGTTCACAGACCCCTTTACTTCCTCCACCTCCACCACTGCCCTAGTTCAGGCTCTGGTTTTTACTGTTACTATTACCACGCCCTCTTAACTGACTTCCCTGGGGTCTCCCCTCCTTCTGTACTCAGTAACCAGGTCTTATCACTCCTCAGCTTGGAATCTGTCAGTTTACTCCCTAGGCCTTAACAATTAGCTGCAAATCCCTTAGCTTGTTCTCAAAACTCTCCAAGACTAACACAATATGAAACCTTGAATGCTGTTGTTCTAACCTCCAGCCCTTCTTAGAAACCCTCTTTTCCTTTGGAACTAAGCCCAGGTATCAATTTTATGCCATCTTCTTTGAATCTTGGTGACAGTCATTCCTTTATTCAACTTGATTTATCTCACTGTGGGCACTGTACTGGGGGCGGGGGGGGTGGGGATGCAGCACTGGGCCATGCACTTCTGCTTTCAGATCCCTTCTATTGGATCAGTCCTGGAGTGCTGGTTGCCATGGCAGTCCTTCCTGCGTTCCTCCTACAGCTGGCTGCAGGCCTGCTCTTCCTCTGCCTGCAGCATAGACTGAGAGGTACAGGTTGGTGGGGACAGCTTGGGGCCCATTCCTGAAATGAGCTGGCCTCTTAGAGCTTGATCAGCTAACATTTACTTTTAATGACTTCTTGGTTTAGAATTCCATAATGACAGGTTTTACACAGTACAGAATACTTCTGTGTAAATAATAGGACCTTGCATCTCCCTATGAGGTAGGATGACATATAATAGCCCCATTTGACAGAGAAGGCAACTGAGGCCTAGAGTGGTTCCCTGATTTACTCAACCTGACAGCTTGTAAGTAGCAGAGCTCAGGCCTAAGCTCCATCTTTTGCCCCCAGCACCATGTGGAGCATTTTCACATACCTGGAGGAGTAAGCTTCAGAGTCAGACAGGTCTAGGCTATTAGGGGGTTAAATAAAAATACTGAGTAAAAATCCTTACCACATACTAGGTTTTCACCAGTTCCTCCTTCTTTATTCACTGAAAACTCTGTTTAGCTCTCAGTGAAGCTCCTCTTATGTGCCCAAAACTTCCATTCCCAGCCTTATCCCCACCCCCCGACCCCAGAAATGTTCTCAAAGCCAAAGGGCGCCAGGACCCTGAATTCTTCTTTCCCCTCCCACTCCTAAGAGCACGAAGCAGCAAGGGGGGCTTGAAGTGAGGGGGAGAGGGGATATTGGTGGCATCAAAAATGGGGGCTCTTTTCTTCCCTTGAATTCATCCCACATATAAAAGGCCTTCAGTCCACGTCCTGAGCAGAAAGAACCTGATCAATGACTTGTGCAGCCTGGGTTTGAATCCTAGCTCAGTTGTCCCACCAAGTACACTCACATCCTCCCTCCTAAACGGTAAGGGAGGATTAAAGGGGGCAATGTTATGTAAAGTGCCTAGAAAAGAGCCAGTCAAAAGTAGCTCTTCAACTAAATGTTTAGTTCCTCACTTCCTTGTTCAAATGGGAAGTGGCTTTACATTTACAAAGTGACACCCCAGCAGGGAGGAGTGGCAACGAAAACTGAAAAAAAAACAAGAAAAGGAGCAAAGAGGGGTGGGGAAGATAATAAAACCTTGTTGATTTGCCACTCTGCTGTCCACCTAAGGCTCTCCACATTCTTTATCCCAATATCTAATCCAGACAATAGCTAGGAAAACAACCTGAACTCGTGGCTCCAAGTCCGGTGCTCTTTCCATCCAAAGGATGCTCCTGAGCGAGGCAGAGCCTGCACAAAGGCCCAGGGCACTGGGTATGTAAGGGCCCAACTTGTGCCAGAGCAAGAACTAAAAATGTTGCCTTTTTCTATTTTAGGAAAACTTCGAGCAGAGATAGGTGAGTTCCAGGCATTTCCCTCCTCTTCGTTTTTGGGGATGACAAAAATGGTCATTTTCTTGGAACTCTTTTGCCTCTGTCCCAACACTGTGAGTTTCCTTCAGGCAAACTATTTACTATTTAAAAATACCAAAGCAACTCAGAATGGTAGAAAATTTCATTTATCTTCCCTGCTGAGCCAGGATAGACACAAAATCCTAGTTTGCCTCGTATTACATAGTGCCAGCTAGTAACAATTTTAAGTGATTAAAAAACAAAGACTCGGGGGAAAAGGTATCACTTTTGAATGCTTTCTAAATCTCTTTCCATTTGTTCCTTTCAGAGAATCTTCACAGGACTTTTGGTAAGTGCTGGGGTACCTCGTTTTCCCAGGTCAGCTATTTCACTGGTTCCAGTCACCTGGGGAAGTAAGGATCCCGGGTTCCTGGTTGGTCTTCTGCCACTCTTTCTTTGAATAAGTCACCTGCATCTAGGATAATAGTAAATATGTACACCACACTTGTGTTCCAGTGTACTAACTGCTTCACCTGTTAATTCACTCTGTAGGGATAACATTGTGTACACAACTTCTCTCAGGAAATACAAAGGAGAGATAAACAGGTCCTTTGAACAAATACTTGATGTTTAGTTGGGAGGTGATACATATACATGAATTAACTGGAGAACGAAGTAGACGTATATAACCAACTGAACTCTTGGGGTGGTGTTATTAGTACAGAAAGAACTGTACATGATTAATCAGGGAAGGCTTCTTGGAGGAAAAGTGAGGACACCAAGCCCCACTAGAATGTTGCTCAAGTTGATAAACATATGCAAAACTTTGAGATTTATGCAATGTCTCGAGAAACCCAATATGTTATGGAGAGGGGTGTGCAGGGCATAGGAGAGTGGTTAATCCTGTTTGTTTTCGGTGGACAATTCAGATCCCCACTTTCTGAGGGTGCCCTGCTGGAAGATAACCCTGTTTGTAATCGTGCCAATTCTTGGACCCCTGGCTGCCTTGATCATCTGCTACAACTGGCTACATCGAAGACTAGCAGGTGCAGTGGTGGGGTGACAAACAGGACCATTAAACTGTGGGGCATCTAGTCAGTCCAGAATGGGAAACAGAAAGATGAACTAGGGCTCCAGATGCAGGGATTTCCTTCCTTTCTACCCAGGGCCAACTGCAGGCTTCTCAGAGAATCCAGTCTGTTGGTGAAAAGGGAAGGGTGGGTCCTTGTGGATCTGCACAGGGAGGGTGTAGAGAAAGAGCTAGTCATCTTCCACCAGTCACCTATTTCTCTTTGTTTTCAGGGCAATTTCTTGAAGAACTAAGTAAGTTTTCTCCTCCTTCCTATTAAGCTGAACAACACACGCGCGCGCGCGCACACACACACACACACACACACACACACACAGAAAAGCAGCAAGAGGGGGCTATGGAGGGATACAAATCCCAGAGGAAAGGGGGGTCTGGGCTGCATGGGTGGATGGGGGATTCCTGTGAGGTAGGAGCCACCTTTGCCAGCCTTACAGGTGGCAGGCATGGAAGCTGGGGGCACTGCCATCTTTAGTGCCCCTGGGCAAAAATTTCACTCCTTGGGCCAGCTACCCTATGCCTTGGCTCCAAGATCACCCATTGAGGCAGACAAGAGAGGATGATCCCAGGATTTTTCCTTGGTTTAATGGTTTCATTATAGAAACTACTAACAGATTTTTCAAGTTATTTTCTCCTTCTAGGAAACCCCTTCTGAGTGATTTCACATCTTGGCAAAAGTGGAGAAAAGCCTGGCTGGTCCAAAGATTGATCTTTGAGGATGTTGCACTCGCACTTCCAAGAATGGTCTAAATTCCAAATAGGGTGTCGTTCTTTCTAAACATTTTTTTAGATAAACACTGATCTGTTGTTTCACCTTATCTATGCACTCATGGGTTTCTCTTTTGTCATCTACCCTTTCCCAGCTGCTTTCTTTCCCCATTTTTTTTTCTACCTGCATCTTTCCAACTCCTCTGTCTTCCATCTGGAAGTCAGGCAGATGCTCTTCATCAGAGGACAACTGTGATGGGGAATAATGAACAGGAGGGTCTCTGACACTGACTGAAGACCAAGAACTTCCTCTGTGGAAATAGAGCATGGCAACTTTGCAAATGGTGGTTGTTACTTCCAAGACCTCAGCCCCAGAGGGCTGAGTAGAGGGTAGAAGAAAAGAAACGTGATGAGCCCCAAACATCAAAGAGCTGTGTAAGCTGTAGAGTGAGGACGTAGGGAGAAATCCACAGACACTGGCCAGAGCTTCATCTTGTCCCTGAAGCCCAGAGGAGCTGGAACAAAGAATGCAACCTGGGCTACCCACCTGCTTTAGAAGGCTTCTCTTTTGCTCCCACAACTTGTACAGATAAGTCCCTCAGACCTCCCTTCTCTCACCCCTTTCCTCCCATTTTCATACCTACCAGGGTACCCAGTTTTATTCAACAATGACTGCTTGATCTTTTTTGAGACACAAATAAACAAGCAAGGTGCTAATGTACATTTCCATGTGCCACTTCCTGTCCCCTTTCCTTTGTGCATGTCCTTTACTGTTCTCTCTTCCTCTACACCAGCCTCCATACTCTATAGGTCATCAGGAAAACCAAACACAAGGAAAGGCCTCAGTCAGAAAGGCCATTTATTTATGTTCTGAGACCCTGCCTGCCTCGTTTCCTTTTTTTCCTCTGTGTACATTCTCCCTTCCTTCCTGCCCCTCTCCTGGGGGTATGGATCCTAGGAGATCCATTTCCTTTCCTGCCATAAGGGAGCCATTGTGATAAAGGCCAAGCCACTGGCCCAGGATAGCCCAGCATTTATGTGGACTTGCCAAGCACAGCCCCTTGCCTTTGTACGTCCCCCAGTGACCCACAAGATCCTCCCTCTCCCCAAAGCAAACGTCGCAGATAGGGCAACGGTATATCTTCTGCTTCCAGTGAGTCTGCTGGTGTATGACCAACCCAGATAATGAGCTGAAGGACTTGCCACAGTAGAAGCAGCAGTTTGATTGTTCTGTGAGGTGGGCCTTCTGGTGCCTAGAGAGATAGGCCTTCTTACTAAAAGTCAAAGGACAATAAGGGCAAGAGAAGACCTTGAGTCTTGAAGGCTTTGGTAGGTGAGACTTGGACCTGGTATTCAGGCAGAGGACCCTACAGTTGGCTGCCTGAGTCCTGGTCACAGGCCCTGGGGTTGTAGTAACTGGTGTCTGACTTCTCACAGTGATCACCTGGTTCTTGGCTGCAGGTTCCTGGTTTCTATTTATGGATGGCTGGGGGTGAGCTACAGGATCCTTGGTTTTAAACATGGGTTCTTGGTCCCTGGTCGCTGACGTGTGGAGCCCAGCCACAGGCCCCTGGCTCCTGTTAGTGGATTCCTGGAATCCAGCTGTGGTACCTAGAATCGTCACAAAATGCTTCTGGTTTCCAGACACTAGCTCCTGGTTTTGATGTGTCTTCTGGTGGCGTTTGAGCTCAGATTGGTCCCGGAAGCCCTTCCCACAGAAGGAACATGAATGGGGCCGGTAACCCAGATGGACACGGCGATGACGACTCAGTCCAGAAGCATCACAGTAGGTCTTGTCACAAAGTGAACAACAGAAGGGCCTCTCCCCAAGATGTATGCGTCTGTGGTAGCCGAGGGCCTTGGGGTTCCGAAATGACTTCCCACACTGGCTGCAGTTGTTTGTCCCCTTAAGATTGTGGACAAACTGATGGTAATGGAGGTTGGAGCGCTTACTGAAACACCTACCACAGATGTGGCAGGGAAAGGGTGGCCCAGCCCAGGATGCTGGAGACTCTGGGGTCCTGCCCATGGACCCAGCCAGAACAGATGATAGGCCTGACCCCTTGTATCTGATGTCCTCATCTCTCAAACTCTGACTGTATTCTTGAAGTTCCTCCTTCTTGCTTCCTATAATGAATAAGGAAGAATAGTACAATAAGATTCACCCTGAGAACCCCAACATACCATTCAGTCCAAGCTCTTTCCCTTTTCCTGCCCTCACTCTTCTAACGAGCACATTCAGCCTCACTCTTGGATCTCATGGGCTAGAGTTAAGAGTAATTTTTTGTGCTTTTCAAATTAAAAGCAAATAAAAATTTAACTGCGATTTTTCAACAATATCAGATTAAAATTTTAACCTATTACCACATATTTTGAAAACCATTTCCTCTCATTTTCATAACATATCATGTAAACAAGGGCATGCGTGAAAGGAGGTGCTATTAAAAATCAAGCTAAGATGAGAGGTGTAAACTTGGGTGTCCTGGCATCCAGGAGGTAATCAGCCTGGCATTCATTCAGTTTCTCTCAAGTCCTTACTCAACTCTCAGGAACAAGTCTCCTCTACTCCAGCTTGGCATCAACTTCATCCCTCTTTCTTTCCTTTTCTCTTGGAAAGGACTTTCAACAAAAGAGTATCACTGACCTAAGCAACCTACATGTAGTGCCTCAATCTCTAGAAACTGGAGATAATTCACTTGTCTTGATGGCTTATATATTCATCTTCTTGAAGCCAAGGGACTCAAGCAGATGATCTCTTTCTTACCTGAAGAAAGGCCCTCTCCATTTGGGGGACAGAGATCTGCTCTCCACTGTTTCTCTTCTTGTTCAAGCTTGGTGATCAGATCTAGATTAGACAGAAAGATTCTAGTGAGTGAGTGGGAAGGAGAAAAGGAACTGAGGTCCCAGGCTTGGCTTCTTTACACTGAATGGGGACAACAGCCTACTTCCCTTTGCATCTTTGGTTTAAGAACCATAATCTGGGACATGTAGATGCAGGGGAAAATACTTGAAAGGCAAGCTCCTAACTAAGTGCCTAACACTTTAAGTGTCTTAACAGGAGTTACTCGGTAAGTATTGATTAGATGAATCAATACTTACTGAGTAAATCTGCACATTTCGAGAACACTGTTATCATGTGACAAGTGTTACCTTGGCCTTCTTCATTTCTTCTCTGACCCAGATCTGTCACACTTGAGAACCAAGGGTCAGTGAGGCTACATGTAAGCTGATTGGTCTGCCCAGGGAAACCAAAGGTCACAAGGTCCTGGGATAAGAAACTTGTTGAGAGAACCCCAGCTGCTTACCCACAGACACCAGATTTTTGAAGATCTCTGACATAACATCCTGGTAGAGGACCCTCTGACGGGCATCCAAACATTCCCACTCTTCCTGGGTGAAATTCACTGCCACATCCTCAAAGGTGACTGGCTTCTGAAAGAGCATAAGAGATTCAAGGAGTCTGTATACATAAAAATAGACATATGGTTTCAAGGTTCAAAAAACAAAGAGAAAAGCAGAACCATGGAAGTAGGGGAGAAATATGAAAAACAGGAATAAAGCCAGCAACTGTGATGCATGTAGAAGAAGGAGAGAAGAAAAATATAGGAGACAAGGGAGAGGTACATACTGAAAATAAATAGGAAGGGGAAGCAAAGGGAAAAAGGTCACCACTCTGACAAATTTCAGGAAGTACTCCATGAAGGATGCCCGGGTGGTGCAGGGGACAGAGAAAGGCCTTGCAGCCCCTTTCTGGGTGTTGTTCAGCTTGAAACAGCCTGAGATTCCATTTCATCTGTAGACAGGGAACAGGGGAACAGATGAAAGAGCTGCTGCCAGGACCTACCCCTTCTCTACAGCTTGGTCTCCTCACCTTTGCCCAGGCTGTCCACCAGCACTCTCTCTTCACAGCTGCCTGCAGGGCCTCCCTGACAGTACCAGTGCTGGGGAGCAGCCTCTGCACAGGTTCCATCTGTTTCAGCTGGCCAAGCACCTTCTCTTCCATGGCGTCTCTTCTTCACTTTATCCACTTCTGTCCTCGTTCTCAGGGCAGACTGGAACCTCCCTTGGCTATCTACCACCCTGGGACAGCACAGAAAAGAAAGAGAAGTTTTATAAAGGCCCAAAGTTTGAGAAAGCTTCCTGTGACAGATGTATCTGCTTCAAGGGGTTGTCTTCCTTTGGTTCCCTCAAAGCCTCGGCTAGAGTTCAGGGACCTGGTCACCCCTGGCTCAGCTGCCCTTGTCCAGTAAAGCCAGGTTGGGTCTAGGAAGGCATCTGTATTTCTCCCTGCTTCTAACCACCAGCTTATGCATACCTCTAGGAGCCTGAGGTAAGAAAGAAATAAAACATATCAGTAACAGATGGGAGTAAGGAACAACAGCTTCCTTATTTGGTCAAGGAACTTCAAAAGTTATCCAACTCCTGCTCTGTGCCCTGGAATCCTCTCAGTACTGACTCGCCGGGCAACAATTGACTACAATTTTAAACAAGCTAAACTGTAGAGATGTTAAGTTGCTTAAGGATACTTTTGGTCCACAGTAGAATCAGTGTTCCAAGCCTAGGTTCTGTATCACTGAAGACACAACACCCACTGTCCCAAAGCACTCTCTAGAGCAGCATGTGCCTAGGCAACCAGCCCTGGGCTGGCACAACCACCTGCACAATTCTCTTCATTCTGATCTGGTTTCATTAGAAAATGAGGTTAACGGAGACACTATCAAAGATCCCATCTAGAAGCAAAACAGTATGATTCTTTGAATTTTTAATGTATACAAAACTTTGTGAAGAAGAATAGTGATAACGACCCCAAATCAAGCACTTACTCAGGACTCAGAATGAGCCCAGCACAGGGTTGCCTGCCCACCCAGAATCTCCTGTTCTGAGCAAACCTGGCTGAATTCCCCTCTGCCTGTTGACAGTCACTCACTCCACTTCTTTTCCCTCTTGAGATGGGATGAAAAGAATAAAGACATAAAAATCTGTTGACCTTTTTTCCTTTCAATTTTTTGGACTGGTGATAGAACTGAAAATACCAGCAAGGAAAAGGGCATTTCACAACAGAGTTAATAAATCACCAAGAAGAAAGCTGACAGGAAAGGCGCATTTCTAGGATCTGAAGTTGAATCCGTCTCTCCTTCCTTTAAGACTATCCACAGTCACTCTGTGAGGTGTGTAGATCTGGATTATTCACCTACCCCAGCGATTTTCAACCTGTGTGCTGCAAGAATTTTTAAAACATGCAATATCTGACCATTTAGTCAGGGGTACTGACTTCTTTTCCCTTAGATTGTCAAAAAAACGTCAACAGTCAATACAACAATAGAAGTCTGGTGTAAATTAATCAAAATTATACTTTGTTTTTTGTCAGACAATTGGTGGGCCACAGAATTTTAGAAATTAGCCTATGTGTGCCATGAGATGAAAAAGGTTGAAAATCATTGTTCTGCTCTCCCAGAGAACACATTAAAGGTAACATGTCCAAAAAGTACCAATAGTATCCTCAAGGTTCTGGCTTCCCTGTTCTCCAGCAAGAAAGACCCGTCACTAGTCCTCAAAATCGCATTTGCTGGGGCTGGTGCAGACTGAACGAACTCTGGTAGGGGCAGCGGGGAGGTGGCTGTGAAGCTGGCTGGCACAGGTTCTGCACCCACGGCCGGTCAGTGCAGGCAAAATGGGGAAACTCCGGAGATTGTTCCCGGCTTGTCCCGCCCTTCCAGTATGTCAGTCCCTGAGGGAATGTGTCGCCATTTTCCAGTCCTGAGTCCACCCAGTCTTTCTCCAACCCGAAACCGACCAACGGTTTCCCAGGGCACAGCCGTGGGATCCGCCCTCCTGCCCCCACCCGGTGTTCCAGCCACTAGTTTTCTGTTCTTCAGACGAACAGAACTGTCTTCAGGTCTCTGCTCTGTCCCTCAACGGCCCAGCCCTGCCCTCCAGATCTTCGCCCCTGCTGGGTGCGGGCCCGACCCTGGTCCCCACCTCCAGTGCTCTCAGTGCTGGTGGCTCCGGCACTCCGCCCTGAGGCGTCGGGCAGGCAGGTAACTGGAATGCCCACTGGGTGGGGCTTCTGCGCTCAGAATGCCGGTCTGCCCCCAAAACCTTCCTTTTTGGGACCCCCCACTTTCCCAACACGTGCCAGGACCGGTCCTCAGCGCCGGGCCACACCGCGGCCGGAGTGCGCAGCTCACTGGACCACAACCTTGACTCACCCAGGTCGTCCTAAGCTGCCCCAGGGATCCGACGCTCCTCCAAGATGAGAAGCGCAAGCGCTCTCCCAGCGGCCAGAGCTCAGAGGCGGAGGCGTGCAGGACAGAAGCCATCCGTTGGCCTAGAGCACGGCGAACCCAACGTCCCTGTGCCTACTCACCTGCCACGAAGAACCCACCCGGGGCCTGCGGCGAGCAGCTCCACCAATGCGCTCGGTCCTGGGCGCCCAGCCACTGGCCCCGGCGACCCCGCCCACCCACCGCCTCTGTAGAGGCCGTGGGCGTAAGGTTCGTAGGTCTTAGAAGCCTGAAGCAAGAGATCCGCCCCGCCCCACTAGCCCACCCCTCCCACCAGTTTTAACCGCGGATGCCACCTAGCGCTAGGATCTTTCCTTATTCCCAACCTTAATTTACTCTTGGAAAATGATTACATTTTAAGTTAAAACCTCTGCTTAAAGCAGCCACCGACAGCCATCACCTACAACCCAAAGGACAAAAATGAAACCCTCACAGGCCCCCGGAAGAGACATGGAGCCACATACCATTTTAGAAACGCAAAAGCAAAGGGCAGCATACACAACGATGACTTTCATCCTTGTTACCGTAGATAGTCTTTTGCAGTGGCGGGCTGCTGGGTAGCTGCGCAGAGGGCGCAGTGGGAGCAGAGGGCGCTGGGGGCGCGGAATGCGGAGCTATCCCTGGTCTCCAACTGGCTCCCTTGGGTGTGCGGACACCAAGTCCAGCATAAGGAGGCGGGAGGAGGACTGGGGCATCTCCAGGGTTCCTGATTGAGGTCCTGCAGTTACACAGTGACCGTAACTGTGTAACTGCAGGACCTACCCCCAGTGACCCTGATACAGTAGTCAGGGAACCCCAGGATTCTACCCCATTGACCAAGATGCACAGAAGGAGGTTCTTACACTGAGCCTCTGGGAGGCTTGGAAGATGAATGGACAGGGCCAAACCAGCAAGATAATTGAGTAGGAAAAAAAAAAGCCCTCCCCTCCCTAACCCTATAAGAATCCTGGGCTTGAGCAGGTATGACGGCAGTCCACTATTCTCCCAGGTCCACACCCGAATAACCCTCTTTCCTTTTGCGCCTGCACCAGTCTCACGAGTCTGGCTTTCACTGAGCAGGCAGCTGAACCTGTGTCTCTATTACATGACGACAGATGACAGGCACAGGTAGGGGAGCAGAGAGGACTATACCCCGATAGAGTTCTACTTACCTCAGCCCCTTAGCCAAACCCAGTTCAGCCTTTCTCTGCAACATCTTATTTGTTCAATCAGCCCAATGGAAAGATTTCATACTGGCACAGAGTTTTATGATTTACAAAATGCTTTTGTAAATAAAGCCTTCATTAAAACCTCGCAAATTCCATGGGAGGTAGGAATTGTTATTCCACCTTTGTAGGCCCAGAGATGTTGAGCCTTGACAAAGCCCACATCCTGCTGCTCCAGGAACTAAACCAGATCCTCTGCTTTCAAATCACTACTCTGGGCACGGGCTCCATGGTGAGAGTACTGGATGGCTGGCAGGTACAGGTTTTAAATAAATCTCTGTGTTCCCAAGGTACGTGACAGTGCTCTGCTTTATGGACAAACAATTCATGTTAGTGGACTGAGGATAGTTGGCTGGTGGGAAAACTGGCAGGAAAGCATGAGGTTGAGGTAGTCATGTACATTACCACCATGTTTTAGATCAACATGGAAACACAGGCTGGGGAAGGGGGTGCCAAAAATGCTTCCCATTAACCACGGAGAAACTAAACCAGCCCTTCAAAAAAGACAAGATCTGCCCTGACCAGGTGGCTCATTTGGTTGGAATGGTGTCCCATGCACCAAAACGTTGTGGGTTTGATTCAGGAACATACCTGAGTTTGGGGTTCCATCCCTGATTAGGGTGTATACAGGAGGCAACTGACGGATGTTTCTTAAATTGATGTTTCTCTCTCACATTGATGTCCCCCTTACCACCACCTTCCTCTCTCTCAAATTAATAACATATTGAGTGAGGATTAAAAAAATAAAATAAAATCTGACCCTGCACTGCCATGAAACTGCTTTACTTGTTACTCTGTCAACATAAGAAACATTTAAACATTCAAAGAATTTTTATGAGTTTATTTGAACCAAACTGAAAATTGCCAGGAAATAAAATTTCAAAAGATTGAGAAAATGCTCCATTGGAGTTTTGGAGCTAATTTTATACATTAGAATCAAAGGAAGAGGTGTAAGGGGGTTGGTTACATGAAATCTATTTCTGGTAGATTAGAGAGGTGGAAGAAAACAAAGTGAGGAAACCTCTGGAATTTGATAAAAAGTAAAAGAAATAGATACATACTTCTTTTACATAAGTGGATATAGGATAGTAACAGTTAACAATTAACATGATAATACTAACAATGAGAGGATTTGTGGTCTCAGCTCTTCAGTGCAGTGAGGGGTGTGGAAAAAAGGAAATTACCCTGACTTTCCAAAGGTATGTTATCAGTAGATGCAAAAAGACAATAGACAAGCTCAGTTAAGGTAAAGGTTGACCTTTGCCTGACCTAAAACAGGACTACCTCCCATGACTTGCTTTTAGTTAGAAAGTTTTCATTTCAAACCATCCTATCTGGTTACTTCAGGTCTCGGAGTTTTGTAAAACCCGCCATGCAGGCTTCACCCTGAACTTGTCAGGTTTAGTATGTGACCCTGTTTGCATTCACAACCCTAATCCAAGTCCTGGTTCTGTTGATGGGAGGAACCTGGTTCTTCTTGTTGGTGCACGTGAATAATTGCAGATCAGCAAATCTATTAGCATGCAATCTGTTTATTAGTGATCCATTCCCATGGAAGAGAACTAGCTAGAGTGGGGATGAGAGACAGAGTTTCAGGGCAAAGCAGGCCAGCAAAAGTAAGAACGGCTGAAGACCAGGGTGGCAAGCCCCCAGGTGGCCTGAGAGGCCTGGTGGCTGAAGAGTCAAGAGCAACCCAAGCCTCCAAGAGAGAGAGTCAGTCCTTTGTTCTGAGGACTTATATAGTTGGCGGGAGAGGAGAAAAAGTTACATGTTGATTAACAGGTAATTGCAGTGCCAGCTTTCCCCGGGAATGTGACTACCCAAACTTAGGTATGTGTGGGGGTCTGTTAGCCCGAATCCTTATCTTGCTCCAAACTCCATTTGTTCATCTTGTTATAAAACAAATACGTGACAGGAGGCAGTTAATTAAAATTGGGGCAGTTACCCAAAGTTATTTATGGGCTCTTTCTGTAAGCATCAGGGACTCCCTCGTTAAACAGATAGTGACCAGAGGTAAGCAATTAACCGAAGTTGTTTTATGGGCTCTTTCTTTGGGCACCAGGGACCCTCTCCTGCATTGAGATCCTGGGATTAAAGCACAGTTTCAAGGCTTTCTTTCCCAGGCAGTGGAAATGCTACATAGAATTTCAAGGACTTCCCTTCTTTCTTGCTAACATAGTGTTTCTTGTGATGTTGGAACACCTGGCAATATTATCAGACCAGGCTCAGGACTGCTGACTTAGTGGGTGAGACTTGTCTCCTTACTCCTCCCTGCCTCGGTTTACTACTCATTCTATCTAAGTGGTAAAATGTGTTGTCTGACAACCAGGATGCTAGCTGTTGGTCAGTAACAGCAGTGCAATCTCAGAGTTCTTCTTATGCTGTCTTCTGCCTCAGTTCCAAATCACTTTATTTACAAAACTAGGCAGCTGGCCCCTGGGCCTTAGTTTCCTGATTTGATCCTCAAATCTTGAGGGCCAGCAAAGAGACATGGGATGAATAAGGCATTTACTCATTCATTCAATAAGCATTACATCATAGGTTTAGAGATAAGAGGGTGTTGGGAACTGCTCTGCCTGGTTTCAGGAATTGCACCTGTTTAAGGCTGAGTGTTCGACCTCTGGAATGCGAGCCACTAAGGAGACAAGGCTGGTCTCTGGCAGCAGATGCTGCCCCTGCTTCATCCCCCTGCCCCCAAAGCATGATCAGAAATAGTGGTGGTAAGACCCCCTGGGGGCAAACTAAGCCAGACTGGATCACTTGGGAGGCCATTCGTGGCAGGACTGGGCGGGGGCGGGCTGCGACAAGGAGAGAGTGATGGGCCCTCACCGCCTGCCCCTGGCTACTATAACATAACCCAGTCCCCATGTCCTCTGGGAGAAGTGCTTCCTGGCTCTAATCCACTTAAGCCTGAAAACCTGTGATGGAAAAATGGTACAACCTTTCACCAGCTAGTGCAGGGCCCGGGTAATCTGGCAAGATAAAGAATTCTTAACAAACCTGTGAGATCTGCTCTGCTAAGAATGGTTTTAGTTAAATGTTTCTATTTTCTTATATTTTATAGCCTTTTAATTGATAGACCTTGATTTAAGGACAAGCCCTAATGGATTTTTGTATTACTATCTGCTGTTTACTGTCTATTCATTATTCAGCTTGTACCTGAACACCTGCGCAAAAAGAACAATAAAAGCCTGTCAAAGCAAGAGGTAGGGGGCATTCTCCACTAGAGAGTGTGTCCTGCCCTTTTCCTCCATAGGACTTGGTAGTCTGTGTGAATTTGTCTTAATCAGCCATAACTACGCGGGCACTGCTGGTCAGTGCACGCGTCAAGAGGGACTGGGATAGATTCAGTTTTATTCATCTCTGCATGTCTCAACAGCACTCAGCACACTGTTTGCTTTGCAGTAGACTCTCAACCGAGTTACAGAAGTTTATATTCAAGACAGGAAAGCAATGTCATATGCACTACAAAGCAGTGCAAAGTCCTAAGATGGAGAAAAAACCAGGTTAAGGAAACTGATTCAACTCTGATGACAGAGACTGAGGAGCAGTCTAAAGTGTGAGGTGGGGATGGTGGCAAGGGGACTATGCTCCGGTTGAACAAGATATAAGATAGATATTGGGGACAGTGAAGACAATGAGCTGGAGGAGAGCTGGCTATTGTGGGAAATCTTGCATATGGAGCCTGAAGTTTGATAGAACTGAGGGCTAATGAGAAGGGGAAAATGGAGAAGCCCTCCTGGTTCCAATCTACATGGTTCCAAATACTGACACAAACCCTGGAGCTAACCACCAGATTGGTGACAAAGACCCTGGTCTGAAGTTTAGCAACAGCCAGAACACCATCTGGGCAACTATCTTTGAATCAACTTCCTGGGTCTGGGTCTTTAACTATTGCCCCAATTGCTTCTAATTAATAGGCAATAAAATGGAAGACCTCCACCCTATTGTCTCAAGCTAGCAAGCTATGGCAAGTTTTCTACCTCTAAAGATTAAAAAAAAACTTTGAGCTACTGTTTGGGGAATTCATTGAGAGGACATGACAGTCAGTAGACTCATCAACTGGACTGGGTAATCAGAGCCTCCGTAACACCTCCCCTGTATGTTCCACTCACCATTCCCACACTAGGAGCTGTTTTAAGGACACAGCCTTGAGAATAAGGTGATATTGAAACCATCAGGACTGAATATGTGACTGAACCCAATTAAAACCTATAAACAAACTTTTAAGATTCTGATGAGTCTGTGTGTGTGTGTGTGTGTGTAAATCTACCTGTCTTGCAGCCACCAAAGACAAGCTTCATACAAAAGTTACTTTGCTTATTTTTTAAACATATTTTATTTATTTTTAGAGGGGGGAAGCAAGGGAGAGAGGGAGAGAAACATCAATATGTGGTTACCTCTCGTGCACCCCCTAATGGGGACCTGGACCACAACCCAGGTATGTGCCCTGACTGGGAACTGGACCAACCTTCCTTTGGTTTGCAGGAAGGCTCTCAATCCACTGAGCCACACCAGCCCGGGTAGTCCCACTGCTTATTAAACTCTCCAACTACCAATCTGTAGTAGCCTGCCTCTCAATCTCTGTGCCAGTATGCAGAACCAAAAATGGATTCTGCCACTCTACTTGGTGGGCAGAACTTAAGGCCATTTTCATAATTCTTACCAATACTCCCTTTGATCAATCTTCCTATAATTTTACTGACTTTTGTGCTGTTGGCCAATGGCCTAGCTACTTGGTCTGAACACTTGAAATACTAGACTTATTAGACATCTCTCTTTGGAGCTTAAACTATGGAAATAAACCATAGCTGCTGATCTAACATGTGGGTCACTCAGGTGAATGCCCACAGGAACAGTCTGCTGTCTGATGAGACTGACTGGAATCAAGTTACTGATGGAGCCTATGTTGTGCAGATTGCCCCTACCAATGCCCAGGTCCATTACCATACCAGGCGTGGCAAGAAGTGCACTATCTGAGCACAAAGTAAAGGACTCAGTTTGATTTATAATTGTCACTACTGCCAATTTTTGTCAATTTTTACAAGGGAGGCCACATAGTATTACCAGACAGGGACCAGTGTGGAATGAGTCTGCCTCAGGCCAGCCTGAAGTGTGTGCATTCTTCCTATAGGGAAAATTTCACAACAAGAGTCCCAGTGATTTTGAGAGGACATTTATTATAGCTGGGGATGATGAAACAAAGGAAGGACTTAGGGTAGAAGTAGTAACAGGAGAAAGTCTAGGCAGTGCTCTGCTTTGGCTCCCCAGAAACATTATAGGAAAGCAGTGAGTCAAGGTAGGGCTGCTGTTAACTCCCGGGGAAGTGAAGGTCACAGTGACAGAAGTGAGCCAAGGCAGGGTTGCTTTTAGCCCTGAGAAGTCAGAGAAAAAGGAGGCCTTGGAGACAGGGTCAGGGGGTAAGCCCAAGTCAAGCTATCACTGTCCTCAGCTCACCTGGCTGCAAGTCTTATACAGACCCTTAGGGTTTAGGAGGAATAAAAAGTTTATGGCCAGGAAGGAGCACAGGCATGCTAGCAAGCCTACACTGCATCTTTGTCCTGAGGGCTTTTTATCTTTCTACTGTGGGTGACAATATTAGAGGAGGGTTTCAGCCAAATATTTATCAGCTTTATAGGTGCATTTTTAAAATGCTGATGTCAAAATGAGCGTATGGGGGGGGTGGAGAGTTGGGATTATTCTTTGATCTGCTATACTGTTTTATGTTTATCTGGTTCTAATGGGGTTTTTATTATTTGTTGCCCGGACTTAATCTGGCCTTGGATTTAGCTGGTACAAATAGCATTAACTGGGTCTCTGTTCTCTATTTCCCAGAACAGGGAGATTTAAGCTATGTATTTTTGGGTTGGGAGAGAGGTATAAACCATTTGCTCTAAAGTGTCCTTGGTTAGGGGAGATAAGGTCTTGCAATTCACCAGCTGGCTATAAGTTATTCAAATTGTTTGGCCTTGTTTGATTTTGTCTCAGTTTCCCCACTCCACTTGCCTAGGAATTTTCCTAACTTTTTACTATCCTCTGACAATAGCAGGGGACATTGGTCACACCTGCTCCAGGAAATGAACTGCAGTGGATCTTTGACGCCCTCTCAGGGATATCAGTGGTGTCTCACCACTGCTGGCACCTTTTTAGGGCACAGTGCTATTGTTTCAGTTCAATCTGCCTACTGCAGAAAACACTTCGTGTCACGTTCTTGGCTTTCTGGACTATTTTAATTCTGACATTGGTGTCCCTTTTATTGCAAAGCCTCATGTGTCCTACGACCCTTCTTTCCTGCAGGCTGAAACAGCCTTATTAAAAGTTGACTAGAAAGGATTTTTTACATTTTCTCTCTCATCTCCTCCAGGCTCAGCTTAGTCACTGAATGCTGTGGTCCACTGGGCCCACCGGCCTCCACCCTGGGAGAAACCCTGTGCCTCAGAGTCTTTCTGGTCTCAGATGAAAGGAATTGGCCCGGACACAATCTGTCTGGGGGGAAAGGGGCTGGCGATTCCCTCTAGCAAAGAATGCCCTAAACTGTTCCCCAAATGGCTTTTATTGAGACTGGTGTGTGCAGGGGTATACAGCATAAATGCATAGCTCATCAATTAATGTCAAAAAGCTATACATATATAGAAAACAGGTATTATTGGTTGATAACAACTGAAGGAACACAGAGCTCTGCCTCAGGTCAGAGTCTGTTACACATACTCACGCCAGATGGTCATTAAGGCGAGGTTCATGAGTTCGGGAGTTCATTCCCTATGCTTTGAACTTAAATATCTGGTTTATACCAACAGGGATATACAAAACAAAACAAGCTTCAGAGGGTACAGTGCATTCTTCAGGCCTGATTTCCCATAGGAACCCTCGGTGCTAACATCGGGTCATGCCTGCCTCCTGCATTCCCAGCTTTTCAGTCAAGACTTACAGACCTCTTTTAAGGCCTTGCTTGCACATGGCTATAGTCTCTGATACCACACACAAAGTGGTCCCCAACATCATCCCCGACAAAGGATCATCTCCTCATGGCCATTTCCTGTGTAATAATCAGGATGAAAGGGATAGGAGGTTATATAACATATTTTGGAAATTTCAAGACACGATACTCCTATCTTTTCCCTAAAAGCCTAACAACAACCCCTGATTGGCCTGGCTGTTACATCCTCTGGGTGGGACAGCCCAACCAAAAGGGGGTGCCTAACAGGTTCAAACTTAATTCTGTCCCAGCTACTTGGATTTTCTTATTGGATTTGCTTGGTCCTAGGTTATAAAGATGTACTCAACCACTTGGTTGAGTACATTTAGCTACATGGAACTCTCAACCACTTGGTTGAGTACATTGCTCACTAAATCCCAAGTCCCACACAGACCAAAGAGAAGGGCATAATGTAGGTTTTATAGAAACATTTTTGGTCCCTTTTGCTGAAACAGGGAAGAATTCTAATTGGTGCCATTAGGGTCACATCCTAATCCCTGTAGCCAACCACTAGCTACACTGATACTAATCATTATAGCCAAGATAATAGGGTATTATGATTGGCTGGGACTTGGGGGGGTGGCAGTTCTCTGAAAGGAGGGTGAGATTTTGTTTACCAGAAAAAGGGACATTGGCAAGAACTACCAAAAAAACCCCCACTCATACTTACAGAACACAGCTTTAAGTACATAAAATATTTTTTAAAAAATATCTGGATATGTAACATTCACATCCCAGAAAATTTGAGAAATTCATTGGCTAAATTTCTTAATCCTTTCAATAGAATTTTCTGTTAATATGGGAGACTTTTGACGATTCATTCTCAACTAAGTCAGGATATATTAATTTCCCTGGAACAAGATGTATTGATAATTAAATGAGAAAACAAATGGTGTTCTGACACATGGCAGACTCTTAGGTTTTATTTTCTTCCTTTACACCTTCTTTCTGCTATTGGGTTATCAACAGAAAATACGAGTTATGACAGGTGAGGAACAGTTTATTCCCTTTAATGGCAGTAGGTAATAGGTAAATTTTATTGATTTATTTTTAAATTTTAAATTATCTTTAAAATTGATTTTAGGGAGAGGGAGAAATGCTGATTCGTTATTCTACTTACTGATGCATTCATTGGTTATTTTATGTGCCCTGACCAGAGTTTGAACCCACAACCCTTGGTGTTTGGGGACAACTGTCTAACCAACTGAGCTACCCAGCCAGGAGCAGTAACAGGTGACTTTTAGAAAGCCTATGCTATCCTGGCAAGGTTGAACTGCTTACCACCCATCTTCAGGGATAAAATGTACTCTTATTCAGTCTTATTATTCGTGATGATAATCCAATAAAAGACTTTATAGTTAGATCCATTTAAACACCACCCTAACTGGTATAGCTCAGTGGATTGAGTACAGGCCTATAAACCAAAGGGCCACCAGTTCTATTCCCAGTCAGGGCACTTGCCTGGGCTGCAGGCCAGGTCTCCAATAGGGGGTTGAGTAAGAGGCAACCACACATTAATCTTTCTCTCCCTCTCTCCTTCCCTTCTCCTCTCTCTAAAAATAAATAAAATCTTAAAAAACAAAACACCAATCCTGTACACTTTACATCCTGAGGCTCAATTTTCAAACACTTCAGCATTCATGGCTAAAGATAGTATCAGGCATATTTTAATGAGTTCACTTTTATCTCATGTACCTGATTTAGTATAAGGGTTATAATAACTATCTTTTGTCTCCTGTCCCTGTAACCTGATAAATGTTCCCATTTGGGGCTTTCTTAACCCTCAACAACTGGTTCAGCTCAGCCTAAGACTAAGACTTGTCCCATTCCTAGTGGAACCCAATTCAATAATTCTATGGCCTGCTTTTATCAGCATTTCTATTCCTACTCTAGCCTTTCATCTGAATCCTATAACTGCTTGCTCATCTTGTTCCCTTGTTCCAGCTCCTTAAATGGGTTCCATTGGTCTCCTGCCTGATCTCCAGATCCTCAGGACTATTGACTTCCTTGCCTTCTTATTTTTTAAGGACTAGATTCCTACCCTTGAACTGTTGACCCATCTCCCATGCTGCCTCTGCTGCCACATTCCTATCGAGTCTTCTGTCTGTCCTTTCCGCAGCCCACCCTAAGTGTCCATTGAATTTAGCTACATGGAACTCTCTTATGACCCAGTGAAAGAGGATTTGGTGGATTGATGAGCACTGAAGCCAGAATACAAGCCACTGGTACATAGACTTTCTAAGATACCTGACTTTGAAGGAATGCAAAGAAATAGCATCATAGCCTATTTTAATGGGAAAAAAACTTGAGAATATTTATAGGTCAGTAGAAATGATCGAGTTGAGAGGGAGCAGTTGGATATAGAAAGAGAAAGAATAGATGATAGCCTGAGGTTATGAGAAAGCAGAGAGGTTGCCATCTTCTGCTTTGAGAACAAAGAGACAAAGAAGTGAGCAAAAGAAGGGAATGAGCAGATGCAAGGACAGATGCAGAAATAAGAGTTGGTAGGTTACTGACTGCCTGGGCTTCAATCTCCTATGAGGCACAATAATGTGAAATATCCTTAAGATACTACATACTAATTTTTCTTTTTCTTTATATTAGCCCAAGCAAGTTTGGGTTGCAAACAAAAAAAAATGACTACAATGTCACTGTATTTCAACTCATCAAACTTTTCATTGTTATTTTTATTTCTTTACTTGTAAAAGGATATTATTTATTTATTTTCTAGAGACACAGGTAGAGAGAGGGGGAGAGAAACACCAATGTGAGAGAAACATTGATTGGTTGCCTCTCATATGAGTTCTGACTGAGGACTGAACCTGCGACACAGGCATGTGCCCTGATTGGGACTCAAACCAGTGACCTTTTACTTTGCAGTACAAAATCCAACCAATGAGCCACACCAGTCAGGGTTCAATGTTATTTTTTAAAGTTATATTTTTAAGTATATTATAAGAAATTCCAGCATTCCCAGTACATTTGGAACTGACAACTCGACTTGTTTTTCCTCTATCTCACCTCCTGCTTTACAGAGAATATAGGAAGCATATGAACAAAACTCTTTCCTTCCTCTTCTTAATCTTCTTAAGTTATAACCTACCAATCATTTGATAGTTTGCAAGGCATATTTCATTTTGAATAGGTGTCATCATTGTAAAAACATATTCAAATGGAAAAATCCCAACAGTTTGCAGCTACATTGTTTTTACAATCAATCACCAAGTTTGCATCTTGGGATAAAGTTACCAAAATATTTGAAAATGCCAATACTTACAATTATTTAGCAGCATTCTCTTCAATTGCTTATAAAATAAAAAACAAAAAGCCCTGGCTGTTGTGGGTCAGTGGATCGAGCATAGGCCTGCAAAACAAAAGGTCGATAGTTTGATTCTCAATCAGGTCACATGCCTCGGTTGCAGGCCAGGTCCCCAGTAGGGGGCGCATGAAAGGCAACCACACATTGATGTTTCCCTCCTTCTCTTTCTCCCTCCCTTCCCCTCTGTCTAAAAATAATCTTTAAAAAATTTTTGTTTAATCTGAAACCATTAAGTATAGGCCACCTCAACATTTAAGTCCACCATTCTTCCTTATTCTTCAAACAAAATATTTTCATTGAAATCAAGTGCAAATGACCGTTAAAGTTATCTCTAAGGTAACACCTCACAATGACACCAGTGTGGGGCATACGTGGTGTCTAGGTAGGCTTCTCAATCAGCTGCACTTAGATCCAGGTGAGGCAGGTTTAATGTAAGAGATGTTTTGGTATATCACTCTAAACATTTTTTGGCTGTTTTCATCTTTTAAAAACTCAACTTTCTAGAATTCAATTTCCAAACCTATTTTAATAAAGGGTTGATGCCACTTGTACAACTACAAACACTGAATTTCAATCCAAATGGAAACTTCTTAGTGCTGTTTTAATTCAGTAATTTTCACTTCCTTTTACCCATCTGTCTTGTTTCCTGTCACTCCCAATTGTCTGAGTCAAACTGCAGTCACAGAAGATCCCATTTGTTCTGACCCTTACAATTTTTTTCGACTTCATCTACTGCCACTCCCCTAGCCCTGACCCAGTCACTTGCAGGTCATTTTACGGGCTGTTCCCTGACCCATTTCCTTTCTCATCTGCTTATCAAATGCTCCATCCTTCAGTCCAAAAAGTGTCCACCTCTTCTCCAAAGCTTCTCCAAGAGGTTCTTTAGCTCTATTCCAAAGGACTTAGTGGTCTTTCTCCATTGTTTCTGAAGCACTTAGAACATTTCTATTAGGCTTTCCTTCCTGTAATATATGTATCTATCTCTGTCTTACTACTAGATTTTGCTCTCACAGTGTGGGGATCCTGCCTTACCCACCCTTATATCCCTGGCAATCAGCAGAGTGCTTAACAAGCAGGATTGTATATCTATGAAATGTGTGAATGAATGTGCTTTATATCTAAATAAAACATGTTTTCACCTCCTGGGTAATCACTTGCCATGGTCTCTATTATGCCTACTTACCCCAGATTCTGCCTATCATGGTATCCTGTGCTGGGGTATTTCAAACAAGTTTACATAATAAACACTTGGGAAAACTTGCTTAATTATCAGACTAAATTTTCAATTCGTTTTTTTTTTTATCTACAAACTGGCCTCTTTTCATTTATATCTTTCTTTTTAAAAAAAAAGATTTTATAGGGGTGAGTTGAGTAGAGGAAAGTGGTGGTGGGAAAATGGAGACAACTGTACTTGAACAACAATAAAAAATTAAAGCTAAAAAGATTTTAATTAATTTTTTATTTATTTGTAAAGATTTTATTTATTTATTTTTAGAGAGAGGGGAAGGCAGGGAGAGAAACAAATGTGTGGTTGCCTCTCATGCACCTCCTACTGGGGACCTGGCTCAAAACCCAGGCATGTGCTCTGACTGGGAATAGAACCAGTGACCCTTTGGTCCGCAGGCCGGCACTCAATCCACTGAGCCACTCCAGGGCAGATTTTAATAATTGTTTCAAAGAGAGGGAAAGAAAGAAAGAAAGAGAGGAAGAGAAAATGATGCAAGAAAAATAGGTATATTGACTCTAGTAGGTGCCCTGACAGGGGACCAAACCTGCAACCCAGGCATGTGCCCTGACTGGGAATCAAATCAGCAAACTTTCGCTTTGCAAACAATGCAATACCAACTGAGCCAAACCAGTCATGCCTCTTATCTTTCTTATTTGTTTATTTATTTTTAAATTTCATTAAATTTATTGGGTTGACATTATTTAGTAAGATTATATAAGTTTCAAGTTACAGCCCCATAATACATCATCTGTATATTGCACTGTGTGTTCACCACCCAAGTCTAGTTTCCTCTCATCTATACATTTGGCCTGAAACAATAAATTACACAGAAGAAAAAAATGCCACTAAACCTATGGACCTTGGTCTCAGAGAGACTTTTGTGAGCTTGACCCCAAATGCTAGCTAAGTAAAAGCAAAAATAAATGATGAGACTACATCAAACTAAAATAATGCTACACAGCCAAACAAACCACCAACAAAACAAAATGGCAACCAACTGAATGAGAGAAGATATTGGCAAATAATGCCTCCAATAAGGGTCTACTATCTAATAAAGAACTCATACAACTCAACAACAACAAAAAACATTCACCTTCTTTAGCATTTTCAACTTAAACTATGGAGTTTCCATGCTTTTGTTTGAGTAGAAATGTATAGCACAGCATAAAAGAGGGGAATAAAACTGACAGCAGGACAATAATTCATATTGTGGCATTTTATGCTTATAAAGCACTTTATTTCTTACCTCATGGGAACAATTTGATAAGAAAGGTTTTATTAACCCAATTGTGAACCTAAGGGTAAGGGCTTCCTCACATCAGCCAGCCAATATGTGGTGAGTTTAAACCCAAAACAAATCTCCAAATTCCAAATTCAATATTCTATTGGGGCTAAGTCATAGAATGCTTCAGGGCTAAGAAACTTAGACTTTTGTCCAGCAGACCCCAAGGGACTGTTAGAGTCCTTGAATCTCCAGGGATTTTAGCACCTTGGTATTAAAAGGAGACTCCTGGTACTCCTTCTCTAGGAACCCTTTTATTAAGACTTTAGGGAAACTCCCTGGCCGGTGTGGGTCAGTGGATTGGGCGCAGGCCTGAGAACCACATGATCAGAGTTTGTTTCCCAGTCGGGGCACATGCCTGGGCTGCAGGCCAGTTCCCGGTGGGGGACTCACGAGAGGCAACCATACATTGATGTTTCTCTCCTTCTCTCCTTCCCTTCCCCTCTAAAGATAAATAAATTAAAAAATAAAAAAAAGACTTTAGGGAAATGTTATGATGCTGCCAGATATCTCAAGAGGACACATGGGTGACCTTGTCAAAAAGGCAGTGAAGAAAGAGTTCCGGGCCCTGGTGGGGTGCCTCAGCTGGTTGGAGCTTCATCCCATACACCAAAAGTTTCAATTCCTGGTCAGGGCACATACCTAGGTTGAAAGTTTGATCCCCAGTCAGGGTGCCTATGGGAGGCAACCAGTCAATGCTTCTCTTTCTCTCTTTCCCCTTTCCTCTCCCAAATCAATAAATATATCCTCAAGGGAGGATTTTTTTAAAAGAGAGGAAGTTCTAGAGTCCTAGGAAAGGGGATAGAGGAAGAAACAAATCCTGAATTTATTGAAAGGATATTAAAAAGTAAATTAAGTAAATAAATATATTTTAGTACCTCAACTGAAATATAAGATTATTAAAAAAGTTGACTATGATTGTGCACAGACAGAAAGGCATAGTGGTATATTATCGGCTGTTTTTGTATTTTGGGGCTGGATCTCTTGGACACAGTTCTGTTTCCAGCAGCTAACAAATGTCCTCCCCCCACAACTAATATTTACTAAGTATAATATGTGCCGGACTCTACTGAACAGACCTATGATTTGGGAAAACCACAATGGGATAAAAGTCTAACAAACTCCAAGGCTGTAATAACAGATGTACCACAACTTATATACCTTGGAGAAACACTTACACGCATGCACCAGAAACAAGTTAAAGGAATGTTTACAAAAGTACCATTTGTAGAAGATAACAAACCAAAAGCTGGAAACAACCCAAATGGCATCAACAGTAGAAAAGGTCATTAAGCTATGGCATATTTTTATGTCATGAAAATGAACTACACTGGAAATATGCATTTGGATTACTGGTGTATTAGGGTATAGATGATGTTAAAGCCTTAAGACTCACTGAGATTAATGAGAAAACAAGTGAAGGGAAAAGGTCTAAGACTCAGCTCTGAAGCACTCCAACAGACTGGGAGGTTGAGAAAAAAAAATGAACTAGTGTGCCACATGTTAACATGAATGAACTGAAAAACGTTAATGAGCAAAGGAAGTAAATCAGACACAATATATTTTCATTTACATGAAGGCTATAAACAGGCAACTATTTAGCAATTACGTCAGGAATATAGCTGACCTATGAACAACATGGTTTTGACCTGCATGGGTCATCTCATATGTGATTTTTTTCAATAAATACATACAGTACTATAAATGTATTTTCCTTATGATTTTAATAACACTTTTTTATCTTTAGCTTACTTTATTGTAAGAATACAGTATATAATACATACAAAGTACGAAATATGTATTATTCAACTGTTTATACTATTGGTAAGGTCAACAGTACACTATTAATAGTTAAGTTTTGGGGGAGTGAAAAGTAATATGCGGCTCCTTGTTGTAGACCATTCTGCCTGGTTTTAGGAATTGTATCTGTACCCCTTGTGGCTAAGGGCAAGGGACGACTTTTGGAGTGCCAGCTGCAGGAGACGAAGCCTGTCTCTGGTAGCAAATGCTGCCTCAGTTCCTCTCCCTGCCCCCTTGGTCGGAAGTCAATGACGGGTAAGACCCCTCACAGCGGGGGCAACCTAAGCCAGACTCGATCACTTGGGAGGCCTTCATGGAAGGACTCGGGGGGCTGCAACAAAGACCAATGGACACTTGCCCCCCAGCTTTGACATAGCCCGAGTCCCCATGTTCTCTGGGAGAAGCGCTCCCTGGCTCTAATCCCCTTAAGCCTGAATACCTGATGTGGAGAGAGGTGCAGCTCCTTGCCTTGCTAGAGCGTGTCTTGGGGAAAATCTGGCACCACAAAGACTTGCCGATAAACCTGTGAAATCTGCTCTGCTAAGAGTCCTTTCATTCATATGATAAGGGTCCGAGAGGAAATGAGTATGTCTCCCAAAGTTTCTGCAACTCTCTTTCTGACAGACACTGACTCAGACTCTGAAGCCCTCAGATACCTTTGAAATGTTATCTACTGTTTGATCCTTGCCACCCTGCATTCCTGTGTATTACAACCCAATAAAAGGGTGTGGAGAAAGGGGCTCGGGACCTTTTTCTCCTCGGAGAGACTGGCCGCTGCTGGCCTTTGTCTCCCAGGAGAAACTGGCCACAGCCCACTCCTCCTCCCCAAACAGATCACATCATGTCTCAGCCATTATTCACTTTCATCCGTGGCACGAAGGGGGACTCGGGAGAGAAGTTGCCCCCGCATCTGGCACCCCAACAGGGACCAGAATGGACCTCCTTCAAGCCAGAGGCCTAGAGCCACGCCACGGACTCGCATAAGAAGGTAATAGACGCAGGACTCTCATCCCTGGCGGTAGGGGGAACTTACGAAAGTCGCTCCCACATCTGGCGCCTTCAAGCCAGAGGCCTTGAGCCACCCCGCCTGGGTCGCATGCCTAAGTAGACGGAAATGACTCTCATCCGTGGCGGTCGGGGGGACTCAAGAGGAGAAGTCCCTCCCACAGCCCCTGACCAGCATGGCTCAGTTGGTTGGGTGTTGTCCTGTAAATGGAAAGGTTACTAGTTTGATTCCCGATCAGGGTACATGCCTAGATTGCGGGTATGGTCCCTGTTCAGGGTACATATGCGAGGCAACCAAACGATGTTTCTCTCCCTCTTTCTCTTCCCTTCCCCTCTCTCTAAAAATAATAAAATCCTTTTTAAAAAAAGGTTTTAAAAATTTATATGCAGATTTGGCAGCTTTGGAGAGTCAGTGCCCCTAATCCCTGCATTGTGTAAGGGTCAATTGTACATGCATATATGGTAAAAACTATTAAAAGTTGACAATTACTACAAAATTCAGGACAGTGATTGCCTCTATGGCTGAGGAGAGGGATGTGAATGGGGCAAGCACAGAGCTCTGGAGTGTGGTAATGTTCCACTTCTCAGCCTGAGCAGTGGAAACCTGGACATTTTTTACTATTCCTCCAAATACACATATGCAACAGGGTGCAGCCAAGGGGTGGGGGGGCCAAATATGGATTTTTAATGGGGTCCAGAACTCAGGGTGTCCAGAAAATATTAGAGAAAAATATAAATATATAGGATGCCTGCACTCCCATCAGTCTGAGCTGGGGGATAGGACACATGGAGCAGGACCATTGAGGGCTGTTTTGCATAGCAACAGCTTTGCAGCTAACCTCAGGCATAGTCATTTAACATATATATAGCCTTTAACTGGTTTCATGGATATGTTAACTACCTGTGGCCCTGCTTTGAGCCAGGGAGATGGCAGTGATTTCAACCCATAATGTAACTGGGAGGCAACTCCCTCTGGTTACAGTGCCTGCATGAGAGCTTGGAGATGATTGGCTCCACTCTTACCCGTACTTACTATGGTAGCCCAGTAAAGCTGGTAGGATACAGGAATGCTGGCAGGTGTAACTAATTGTAGGAGCAGTCTGAAATGGGACTGCAGAAAAAGATTGGCGCTGGGATTTAAACCCAGGCATGGCAGCCATGCTGGTTGTTTTGTTTTGGGTTTTTTTTTTTTTTTTGGAAAAAACGCAGCTTTGAGGTGGACCCTTTTGCCACGTGGCTTAGGCAGCAGGAGAGACCTTGCTGGGAAGAAAAGGGGTGAAAGGATTCTTGCTGGTGGGCCATGACAAGGTGCTACATGGTTTTGAATTAACTGGAGATCGTAGCAGCAACACACCTGATGGTGCCAGGAACTGAGGGGCTGTCTGAACCACACACTCCTACTACTTTTCCTAAGATATGGTACCCCAGACTGGGCAGAGGGAGAAGGAAGTGTTACAGAACAGGCTGCGGTGGGGGGAATGAAGGACATATTATTACCAAAATGACCCCTCCTTTTTCCCAGGGGGTTCCCCCTCCATACTAGGTTTGCTTTGCCCTCCTCCACCAGAGGAAAGATATTTCCCAATGCCAGAGATTGGTGAAAAGGAATTATTTATTTACAAATTATACAGGCTTAGAGTAATGACTTAATGTCTTCATTAAAATACTAAAATTCTTTACAATATCCACAAATGCATACAGTCCTTCTGTAACAGGGTGCAGCTGGGGGGGCAAATAAAAGTTTGTAATGGGGTCCAGAATTTAGGGTGTTCAGGAAATATTAGAGAAAAATATATAGGTATATGATGTCCTCACTCCCATTAGTCTGAGCAGGGAGATGGGACACATGGAGCAGGGCCATTGAGAGCTGTTTTGCATAGCAACAGCTTTGCAGCTAACCTCTGGCATGGTCATTTAACATATCTATAACCTTTAACTGGTTTCACGGATATGTTAACTACCTGTAGCCATGCTTTGTGCCAGAGGGGTGGGTGTGACTTCAACCCATTACATAACTGGGAAGCAACTCCTGGTTACAGTGCCTGCGTGAGTTCTTGGAAATGATTGGCTCCACACCATGGGGCCGTGCCTGCCCCGACTCACTATGGCAGCCCAGTAAAGCTGGAAGACTACTGGAAGGCTGGCAGGTGTAACTGATGGTGGAGGAGTTGGAAATGGGGCTGTAGTGGAAGACTGGCGCGGGGATCTAAACCCAGAATCAGCAGCCATGAGGGGAATCACCACGCGTGGCTCTGGAGGAGTTGGGTCCACACGGCTGTGGCAGGAGTGGGGACCACGCAGCTTGGGTGAGAGGACCACATGGCTCTGGGGTACTCCCTTTTGCCACATAGCTTGGGCAGCAGGAGAGACTTTACCTGGGAAGAAAGGGGGTGAAAGGACTCCTGCTGGTGGGCCATGAGAAGGTGCCACATAGCTTTGGATTAACTGGAGATCGTGGCAGCAACACAGCAAATAGTGCCGGAACCAAGGGGCTGCCTGAATCACAGACTTCTACTTCATTTCCTGAGATACAGTACCCTGGACTAGGAAAAGGGGAGAAGGAAGGACTGTGTGTTTTTGTGGGTATTCTAAAGAATTTTAGTATTTTAATGAAGACTTTAAGTCATTACTCTAAGCCTATATAATTTGTAAATAAATAATTCCTTTCCTTTGTACCAATCTCTAGCATTGAGAGAAGTTTTTCCTCTGGCAGTGGCAAAGTGAACCTAGTATGAAATTGCCCCGAGATCACCAGCTGCTTTTATGCTAGATTTAGAGTCAGAAGAGAGGGTGGCTGAACTCGCAAATTTGTATGCACAGCACTGAAAATTTTCATGGTAAGCAATTACTAACAGTAATGCATTAGGTTACTATAACAGGGAATATCGGGTCCCCAGAATGGGGAAGTTCCCCCACCAAACTGGCTGAGGAAAAGGGAAGCAGAGCAGAGCCACTGAGAGTTATTTTGAACAGCTAAAGAACTTGGCCAGTGTGTTAGTAATGCTAAAAGCTGAGTCTACCCTGGAGCCAGGAAGATGGGTGTGACTCTAATCTGTGATGCAGCTGGGTGGTGGACCCCCAGTAGCTCCAGTTGATGCAAGTGTGCCAGCAGTTTGGAGGTGGTTTGTGTCACAGGATCATGCTTGCCTACACTAACAATGGTGGCCAAGTGTTGCATTCACCATCCGCGAGAACAAATGTCGGAGACTTTCAGGGTTCCAAAGATGTTACTTTATTGGCCAAGTTTAACCTGCGCAGGGGCGAACTCTCCAAAGTGTCCGGAGACACGGTGCCCACAAGGGCTGCAAATGAGAGTCATGCCAAACACTTACAGGCTTAGGGTTTTATGGAGACGCGCAAGCAAGCTGGATACAGAAGCAGATGTGGCGGTTAGCGGTTGGCTCAGGGGCACAATAGGGTTACTGATTATTGGTGAGTTAACTCGTGCACAGGCTCATGCTCCTTTACCTGATTGGTCAGTTGAGCTCGTGCACAGGGGTAAAATTTCCCTCCCTAGTAACTGTCCAGATGGCTATCTGCCTGACTAACCTTGTTGCTCTTACACCACATCCTGGAACACACCCCGCTCTTCAGGTGTGTCCCAGAGCCTCTGCGTTAGTACAACACCTTTTGCTTCCTTACAGCTATGTTCTGGCTAGTTCCCCTTTGCCCTCAACACCAAGAAAGGTAGAATAGATGAGACTACTGGCAGGTGTAACTGAAACTGGAAAAGACACCACTGTTCAGGCAGCCTGTCATTACCAAACTCAATAAGCAGAGACAGAGACTGAATCTTTATGGGCTCTTTATTCAGATGGCCGGTGATCAGAGAAGATGGTGGGTTTGATACAGGGTGCAGCCAAGGAGGGGCCCAGGAAAGATTTGGAATGGTGTCCAGAACTCAAAGTGTACAGGAATATTGGAGGAAATATTATTAAGATGTCCTCGCCACCCCCACCCCCACCCCCACCCCCGGTGTCAGTTGGGGGAAGGGACGAATGGAGCAGGGCCATTGAGAGATGTTTTGCATAGCAACAGTTTTGCAGCTAGCCTCTGGAATGGTCATTTAACATATCTATAACCTTTAACTGGTTTCATAGATATGTTAAATAGCTGTGGCCAAGTTTGAGGGAGAAGTGAGTGGCTGCTACCCAGGCAGGAACTGGGGCTGCTTCTCAGAGAGAGTGCCTGTGTGAGAGCCATGTGGCTTTAGCAGAGTGAGGAGAGTGTGGCCTCTTGGCCAGGTGAGGGGGAGAGCCACACTGTTTTGGACAGATGTAGACCCCTGTAGCCATTAGGAGGGAGAGCCACACGGTTTCAGCAGAGTGCAGACCCCCTCTTGGCCAGGTGAAAGGGAAGACCACGCAGCTTTGCCAGTATGGAGATCCCTGCGGCCAGGTGAAGAAGAAAGGTGCGCTTTTGGTGGAGTGCGGCTTTGGTAGAAGAGGCCCACGCGGCTTTGGTGGGTGCTCCCTTTGGCCGAGTGGCCTGGAAAGCAGGAGAGACTTTGACTGGAACTTGGTACAAAGAACTCTTGCCAGTGAAAGGTGTCACATGACTTTGGATTAATTGGAGATCCTGCCAGGACAGGCAGGCGACACAACTCACAGTGCCAGCAACCTGAAAAAAACGGACATGTGCTCTTTTCCTGATTTACGGTACCCGGAGTTGGGACAGTGGGAGAAGGGAGTGGGGGGGGGGGTGGTGTGTGTGTGTGTGTGTGTGTGTGTGTGTGTGTGTAGGTGTATACCCTTAAAGACTTTAATATTTTAAGGAAGGCATTAGGCCTGAATAGCATTAAACAAACATTTTGTTTCCTTTTCACAAATCTTTGGCATTGAGAGATGTCTTTCCAATTGGCGGTGGACAGAAGAGCCTAATAGATATTAGTATACTGTCCTTGGGAGGGGCCCCTGTTTTCTGAAGCAGTTTTTGGCATCCCTGGGTGGGCCAAGTATTGCGTCCCCCACACTTGGACCCTTGTTCGGTAACAGTTTCATACCCTAACAGGCCATCTTGTCTTTTCTTTCCAGGCCAATGTTTTTATACCAGGGAATAAACAAGGTGCAGTGAGGGGTTTTGAAATTCAGGGAGGATTAGTTAAAAAAAAAAACTGCAACATTCCTGTCCTGGGCAGTTACCTATTCCCAGAGAAGGGTGGTAATCTGTCTCTCTTTGGTACACATTAAAAGAAGGTGCAGCCAGGGGACCCCCAAAAGAAGGATTTGTAATGAGGTCTAGAACTAAGGGTATCCAGGAAATATTAAAAATATGGGATGTCCTCACCCCCACAAGTCTGAGCTGGGGAATGGAATATGTGGAGCAGGGCCATTGAGTTGTTTTGCATAGCAATAGTTTTGCATAACCTTTAACTGGTTTCATACATATGTTGAATAGCTGTGGCCATGCTTTGAGCCAGGGAGAAGGGAGTGACTTCCACCCAAGATGTAACTGGGAGGCGGCTCCCCCCACAGCTTGCGTAAGAGCTTGGAGATGATTGGCTCCACACCACAGGGCCACACCTGCCCAGACTTACCATGGCAATGCAGAGAAGCTGAAAAACACAAGAGTGCTGGCAAGCGGGGAATAGAACAACTGTAATGGTATAATCAATAAAATATATTTTTAAAAAAAGTGCTGGCAAGTGTAGCCAATTGTGGGAGGAGTCAGAAATGGGGTTGCAAAGGAAGACTGGCACTGGGATTTAAACCCAGGTGTGGCAGCCTTGACAAGAAAAACCATGCGGCTTTAGCAGAGAGGAATCGTGTGGCTTTAGTAGGGAGACCCACATGGCTTTGGGTCTTCCTTTGCCACGAGGCTTAGGAAGCTGGAAAGTAAGATGTAGCAGTGATGCAGAGTTCTCTTTAGCAGTTTGGAAGAATGCAGGAGGGACACTACAGGAAGGAAAGGGCTGAAAGGACTCTCGCTGGTGGGCCATGAGAAGGTGCCATGTGGTTTTGGAATAAGAACTGGAGATCCCAGCAACACAGCTGATGGTGCCAGGAACTGAGGGAGGCCTACCAGCTAAGCATGGATCACTAGGAAGACCTGGGGACTGCCTGAGCCATGAACTTTTCTTTCTTTTCCTGAGATACGGTACCCTAAACCAGGCAAAGAGGGGAAGGAAGGACTGTGTGTGTTTGTGGGTATTTT
The DNA here is from genome assembly GCF_014824575.4 of Sturnira hondurensis. NCBI lineage: Eukaryota > Metazoa > Chordata > Mammalia > Chiroptera > Phyllostomidae > Sturnira > Sturnira hondurensis. Next base: position 200,287 of record NW_028077382.1, on the reverse strand, counting down.
AAGGGACTTTGGGATTTTGATGAGGACATTAAGTCATTGCTCTTAAGTCTGTATAACTTGAATAAATCCTTTCCTTTCCACTAATCTCTAACATGGAGAGCTATAATTCTCTGGCGATGGGCAAGGCAAACCTAGTACAGGGGGACCACAGGAGAAGGGGAAGGTCAATTTGGTAACATTGTGGGACCCCCTTCCCTGGTGGCCAACCAGGGAAAACCATGGGAGACCACATGTGCAGTAGGCTTTACAACTATTTGACACAGTAAAAGCCTGCCAAAACTAGCCAGGAAGGATCTACCCTATAAGAAGAGAGTCCCTCCAGCTCATGAGGTCAATCTCTGCATGGAGTTGGCCTGCTCCCATGTTCTCTGCTATAAAGTCTGGGTGTTCAGTTCAATTCTTTGTCCCGGTCACCAAGAACCTGGTTACCTGTGCCCACCTGTCCCGAGGTGGTAATCTTTAGCAGTGCCCCAGGAGATCGGCTGTTTTCCCAGGAGTAAGGATGGGCCTTATCTATCCGTAGTTTCTGAAACAAAAGCTTTAACATATATATTACTTGCTAGGCTTATAACTATTTACCTTAAACTAAAATTTTCTAACTCTTAAGTCCCCTGTCATAACCCTTCGTGGGAGGATTAGGAATGGGGTTACAGAGGAAGATCCCTGTGGTCTTTAAACCCAAGTGTGCAGCAGTCATTCTAGAGCTTTGCACCATGTCAGGAGGAGACTAGAACCATGAGAGTCTCTTGCATGCTCTTGATCATGTAGCAACTGTGCAGGGTCTTGGTCACGTGGTTTGAAAGGATGCAGAAGGACCCCCAGTGGCCCATCATGAAGATGCAGTTTTGGATTAAAGAGAGGAAGCCTACCAGAGCACAGACAACTGGAAGAAGCTGGAATACAGATGGGAATCCGCCCAGCTAAGCTACAGGTTTCTATTTCTCTTCCCAAAAGACTGTACCTCTGATCTGCCTGGTTTGGCAAGGGGAGGCAGGACTGTATTTGTGGGTGTTTTTTGTTTCTAAAAGACATGGGATTTAATGGCAGAATTCTGCTGATATTCTAAACCTATATAACTTTTGAATTTTTATTTATTTTTAGACAGAAGGGAAGGGAAGGAGAGAGGAAAATATCAATGTGTGGTTGCCTCTCATGCACCCCCTACTGGGGCCCTGGCCCACAACTCAGGCATGTGCCCTGACTGGGAATTGAACCGGTGACCCTTTGGTTCACAGGTGGGCACTCAATCCACTGAGCTACACTAGCCAGGGCTAAACCTATGTAACTTTTGAATAAACAGTTCCTTTCCTTTCCATAAGACTCTGGCATTGGGAATCATAGTTCTTTTCAGTGGCAGGCAATAGAACCCAGAGCAATAGAATCCAGGGTGGTTCTATTGTATTACTTTTCAGTCCACTCAACTCAAAGGGTTATTGCCCTATTGATTTGAATGTCTCTTCACCTCATGCACTCTGATGATCCATCTCTTTGAAAGGTCTACAACCTAAAGCTGGGACATGGTAATGGAAGACCAGGGTAGACAGGGGCAAAAAAGTGTGCATGAGGCAAATCAGGTGGGTAGTAATGAAATTTTGGTACGCATCCTGGTCAAATTCTAGAATAAGCAAAGATCCAGTTCCTGAACCTAATTTAAGCAACTTCAGCCATCTCATTTCCACACAGAAGTCCTCTACAGTGCTTTTGGAATCTCTTCAAGGAATTAGGGAGCCTCTCAAATACAGAAACGAAAACCAATACTAATGTAAAATGAGCACTGACCTATCATTCCTGCAAATATTGTCAAAGACAGAAAGTTGATTGTGGGACTGAAGTCTAGAACACAGGAATTATGTTTATCTAGTGTCATACTTGCAACATATGATGATTTAAAATTAAATAAAAATTTCAGTTCCACAGTTGCACTGGCCACATTTCAATTGCCCAATAGCCACATATGTAAAGTATCTATCATACTGAAAACAAATAGAACACTGCAGAAAGTTCTATCAGACTGCTGATTTAGCAACATTCTTGTGAAGGGTGTCCTGCTAGTACAGAAGGGTGGGCAACAGGAACATCACAAATTAGGTATATTCCTTAGGGCATCCAATTTCCATTTCTCTGATTGTCTACTCACCAACTTGGAACCTCTCCTTTTCCAACATTGTGGTTATTTGGAAAAAAAATGAACTGAATGGGAAACAAATTTCATTCTGCTTGGTAATTAAAATTCTCATTAAATTCATAAATTTGTTTTCTGATTTATAGGGGTGTAGATAAATCTGTTTGAGAGAGGGTGAGTTTGGCTAGCTCTGAGTAGATTAAAACATTGGAAAGGTCTTGCTTACATGGATGACAGATAGTGATATGTGGAGCTGGAAGAAAATTGAGACTACAATATTCCCTTCTCTGACCTCCCCATCCTGCCCACCTAGTCTAGATTAGGTGACCCTTTTCTGTACAGCTCCCTACATACCTCTACCATAACCCTTACCACATCTTATTATCTACTTGGAGAGTGCTCTATGCCATTAGTTGCAACCTATTCAAGGGCCAGGACTTCTCTTTATTCACTCCCAACAACTAACAATGCCTGGCATATAGAAGAGTCTCCGAACTAAGTTTCTCTGTAATTATAAACAAATTACACAGTGCAAGTTAGACTTTTAGGGCATGGTTAATAGTTCCCTGATAAAGGTAGGAGTGGGAAATGAAAGGCCATATATTTACCTGTAGCAATTTCATCAAGATAATCTCCCAGGGTTGAGAGCAGGAAGAATGGGAGAAGCAGATTAGAACAATTCTTTATTTACCTCAAGCCAGGTCTTCCCAACTGGGGAAACTAACATTCATGAAACATCTACTATATGCTAATGCTTCACAGAAATCATAATTCACCCATAAATGCTAAAAAATATTATTAATCCCACCTTACAGGTGAGAAAATATTAAAGAGAATAAAAGTAATAAAAATACTAAGCTACTTTCTAAGGCCAAAGGTATTTGCTACTTCGGTATCAGCTATAAATGGGACTATGCACTAAACTCTAGGGATAGATGAGAATTAGCACTAAAAAATTCATTTAAGAGACATTTTTATCAGAATAGCTCTGAAACTTTACTGATCTTTTACTTATTTCACTTCTCAAAAAGGGTGGCATAGCTATGAATTTTTAAATAAGGTTTTATAATTGTCTTTTCTTCTTCTGTATTCTGAGACTTTTCCATAATTTTAATCTGACTGGCTGAAAAAAGTGGATATACAATAACACTTTCAAACTCTTGTACCTCTTTCCTTGTTCTCCCATGCTTCTTTGCTATAGGTGGCTGGTTCTGGCTTAAGAATGTTTCCTTCAGTCTTTGCTCTGTAAGTTCTCTCCCACACATTCACACATTCCTGGTGATCTTAATTTGTATCTGTTCCCTCTCCTTTACCTGTTTTCTTTTCTGTCCATTCTAGACACCATGATCTTCTGGCTAAATTTTTCAAAATGTTTCACTAGGGCATCATAGTAATTGTCCAAATGCTTTCTTCTTCAATTCTTTGACCTATCCCATTCGATGTACGTGCCTCTCTCTGTTTCATCTCTCTCAGGTACCAAATAGTACCATTATTAAATCTCTATGCTTGGGTTGTTTCCCCCTCCAATTTCTTTCTTCTTTTTTTAAAAAGATTTTATTTTTTAGATAGAGGGGAAAGAGAGAGGGAGAGAAACATGTGTGTCGTTGCCTCTCACGCACTAGCTACTGGAGACCTGGCCCAAAACCCAGGCATGTGCCCTAACTGGGAATCAAACCGGCAACCCTTTGGTTTGCAGGCCCACGCTCAATCCACTGAGCCACATCAGCCAGGGCTCCAACTTCTTCTTAATTTCACTGCCTGTCTCTTGTTTTTTCATCATTTCCACCAATCTTTTACTATAATAATACCCTGCTTGGGGAAGCGAGTAGGCAAGGGAAAGATTTTGCTCCCTACAGAATGTTTCATACTCTTCTTGATTATTTTGAGTAATTAGTTGTCTTGCTACTTTTTATGTACACCACCTAGATTCTCTCAGAGGGAAGGGCAGAATTTTATAGTGTGACCATCTTTTTCACCATGAACACATTTAAACAGGAGCTTACCCTGACTATTGACACCAAGAAAAGATGGTCTTTTATTTATTTTGGTATAAGAACTGTGATTTTACTTCCATCATTCCTAGGTAGAGCCTGTGAACTCTGAAAGTTGAACTACCACAATAACTAGTTTTTTTTTTTAATATAGTGTTGGGAGCTTTCAAAATAATACTTTGTTTTGCAAGTATGGATATAGCTAGAAAACATTTGTCTTGAGGCGTCACTTCAGCAGAAAGACTTTCAACCTAAGGTTCTTTCTCTCGGTTCTTCCAAACTATATGATGTGAAGATAACTTATTTTCCAATATTTTTTTCTCCAGTGGGTTCTGCTGGCCTGAAGCAATCCTGGGGTCTCTAGATGCTTTAACCTAGTCCAACCTGAAAAATAAAGCAAAGATAGATTAAAATGTGGGAGGTGTCAGAACATATCTCACATACTGACTGAACCAAAAAACCCAACTGTCTTGGCCAAAGCCAACAATATTTGCATTTAGAAAGAGAAAACCTGCTAACAGGTATGACTATAGCAGGGTCACTTCCCCATGGAAACCACTGCATTCCTATGGTGGACAATAATAAAATCAACGCTTTTTAAATAAGAGTATATTATCCTTTCATATAAATTAAAAGCATACTTGTAGACTCAAATGCAAACCATTCTGAATCTTGTGTCCGGGAGGGGGGAGGGAAGAGACAGATTTCTTGGTGAAGCACTGCCCAAGTACATCTATGTCAGATTGCTTAGTTCCCCACCCTCCACTCCGAGATAATCCTAGACTGACTCTTATCACTTCATTCTGTTTCTGCAGTTTCTTGATCCAGTCCCTCTCTGCCTCTATCAACACATATAGCATCTCTGCCCTCTAATCTTTATTCTGAAATTCTTCCTTATACAGCCATTCATCCTTCGCCTTTAATCCATTCCCTGTAGAACCCCTTATGATGGGAATTAGTGCTTTATTTATAGGCCAGCCTAATGGCAACACAAGTGAAGACTACCAACTTTTTTAGCCATCCCTGGTATAATCTAAGTTTACTGTGAGGTCATACACAAGCTATCATAGATGCCTGACATTTCACCTCTACGCATTTCTTTAAAGTACTATTTATGGATAAGAGCATGGGCTTTGAAGTCTGATAGGGCTAGACTTGAATCCTAATTCTACCACTTCCTAGGTGTGTGACACAGGGCAAACAACTTAATCTCTTTACATCAGTTTCTGCACTTATAAAATGGAGATATAAGACAAAAATATGCCTCTTGGGTTAATAAAAAACAAATGTGAATTAAAGAGCTTAGCATAATGCTTGATATATGGTAAGTTCTCAATAAATGCCAGTTGTCTGTCCTCCAGAGGTCAAGTCCCGAACTCTCTATAGAGTCTTTCTGAATAAGAGTGATTTTTGCCTTCTTCTGAACACATAACATTTTTAATTCTACAACTCATTTGAAAATAAATCATTGTGATTTCTGTATTCATATGTCACTTTTAAAATTCTGATACTGAAATTCAGATTCATAAATTGTGGGATTTATAATTTATGTCTATGCTACAATGATGTTTCCATATTATCAGAAAGGATCTGATAGAAAATATTTGATCTCACTGACATCTTAGGTGAGTGAAACCTAAGAAATAAACTCTGACTTCCGCCAAGATGGAGGCGTAGGTGGAAACACTGTGCCTTCTCCCACAACCAAGTCTGAATACAACAAAGGTTTGGAGAACAAAGACACAGCCAAAGAACAGAAAATTGAATTATATGGAAGTCCGACTACAATGAACCGTTCAACTGGGACGGTAAGAGGGGCAGAGCCAGCAGCAGAGCAGGGTCGGGCAGGAAAGATCCCCTGACCTAGGCGCGCAGGTAGACCAGACCCAGTCCGGGTGTGGGGCAGACTGACTGCGGTCGCACATTCGCGCACAGCGAGATGGACCACGCAGGCCCCAGGGGGCGAACCCAGTGGTGGAAGGCTGAAGGCGGTGGCACACTCGAGTGCGGTGGGACAAAATGCACGGGCCCCAGTGAGGGTGGCAGCTGCCGCAACTGTGGCTGCGGCGGCAGAAGGTGGCAGACGGGACTGCATTGCTCCTCTTTGACCCCACCCCCACATACAGTGTCACAACCCAGCAACTGAGTTGCCCTGCTCTGGTGAACAGGATAGGGCTCCAATCCTGCTACGGAACAGGCACGAACAGCCCAAAAGATGGTGCAAGAAGAACTCAAAGTCCCTGAGCCAATAATTCTAACTGACCAAGAGATTGCCAGCCTCTCAGAAGCACAGTTCAAGACACTGTTTATCAGGATGCTCACAGAACTGGTTGATTATAGTCACAAATTAGAGGAACATATGAAGGCTGAACTAATTGAAATGAAGGGAGATGCACAGGAAACCAATAGTGACGGAAAGGAAATGGGACTCAAATCAAAGGAATGGACCAGAAGGAAGAACGAAACATCCAACCAGAAAGGAATGAAGAAATGAGAATTCAAAAAAATGAGGAGAGGCTTAGGAACTTCCAGGACATCTTTAAATGTTCCAACATCCGAATTATAGGGGTACCAGAAGGGGGAAAGAAACAGCCACGAGTGGAAAACTTATTTGAACAAATAATAAAGAAGAACTTCCCCAGTCTGGCAAAGGAAATAGACTTCCAGGAAATCCAGGAAGCTCAGAGAGTCCCAAAGAAGTTGGACCCTAGAAGGAACACACCAAGGCACATCATAATTACATTAGCCAAGACTAAAATGAAGGAGAGAATCCTAGAAGCAGCAAGAGATAAGGGGACAGTCACCTACAAAGGAGTACCCATCAGACTGTCAGTGGATTTCTCAAAAGAGACCTTCCAGGCAAGAAGGGGCTGGAAAGAAGTATTCCAAGTCATGAAATCCAAAGACCTACAGCCAAGATTGCTTTATCCAGCAAAGCTTTCATTTAGAATGGAAGGACAGATAAAGTGCTTCTCAGATAAGGTCAAGTTCAAGGAGTTCACCACCACCAAGCCCTTATTATATGAAATGCCAAAGGGACTTATATAAGAAAAAGAAGATGAAAAATATGAACAGTGAAAGGACAGCAAACTCGAAGTTATTAACAACCACACCTAAAACAAAAGCAAACCAAGAGGACAGCTAGATCGGGAGTGGAACCATAGAAATGAAGAACACATGGAGGGTTAGCAACAGGGGGGTGGGAGGAGGAGAAGGGGGGAGAAGGCACAGAAAATAGCATAGATGGTAGGTAGAAAATAGATAGGGGGGAGGGCGAGAATAGTGGGGGAAATATAGAATCTAAAGAACTTGAGACACGTGGTTATAAACTAAGGGGGGAGAATGGTGGGGGAGGGAGGGTGCGGGTGGAGGGGAATGAAGGGGGGAATAGAACAACTGTAATGGTATAATCAATAAAATATATTAAAAAGGAAAAATAAATAAATAAAATCTTATTTCCCTTACTCTGTATATCTATTTTGAAATTTTAAGAAATGGCCATCTTTCTTTTATTTCTCAGTACACAGCATCTAGCATAGTACTCTAATATTAGTCTGTGATCCCAAGCTCTCATAATTAATGACTTGTTGATCAGTGATTATCCTTATCACATATCTGAGCATCTTTTTCTTATGAGCCCCATAATATTGTACCTAATTTTTATTAAAAAATTTCCCAGTCTTTCTTGAAGTATACAGGCATATTTGTCTTATATGCCTGTCCTATTGTCCTCAGATTATGTCCTACTAATATACTTTTATTGTATTCTAAATGGTCATTTGTACTTTTTAAGATCAAAGAACAGTTTTCAACTTTGCAGCCCCAGCCCCAACTCAAAGACTGGTGTAGGTACTTAATAAATATTAACTAAACCGATGATGAGTTTTCAATGGAAAATGGCCGTGACTCATACATAACACTCATGTTCCTTTACTACATTAGGACAGTATTCAACTCACTGTGTGTTGGGAACAAGAAAAATAGTCTCAGCCCCAAGGAGCCTGCGTCCCTAGCAAACATCCTGTAAGTTGCTTGCAATCTGTTTAGTTTCAAAATTTTCCTCTCAGTTGAGTCAGACCCCACCTTGTTCCCACGCTTGGGCTCTGTAAGCCAAGAGCTAACTGCTACATCTGCTTCTGTGCAACGCTTGCTTGCTTGCCTCTATATAAGGACTTAGCTGTAAGCTCTAGGCGGGACTCTCGTTTACAGCCCTTGCGGGCACTGTGTCTCTGGACATTCTGAGAGTTTGCCCCTGCGCAGGTTAAACTTGGCCAATAAAGTAACATCTTTGAAACCCTGAAAGTCTCCGACATTTGTTCTCGCAGTTGGTGGATGCAACAGGTGGACCTTCAGTAAAAAGGGAAAATTGGTGAGGGAACAACATTAATTTCAATTTTCATTTTCAAAGGAGACAGACACAGATATGTAAGAATAAAAATTGTTTACCTACATTATGGTCTCAGCAACAGACTTGCCTTTGTAAGACATGACACTCAGGTAAATGAAATTATGGGGCTTGTCACTCTCTGGTAGCTTGCTTGGAGTGTAACAAAATAAAAACTTGATACTACTGACTTACCATGAAATAAAATTAAAATAAGAGGTACTAACAAACTGATTAAAAAAAAAGAATTTTCTTCGTAAGCACGTTGCACCAGCAGTTCTAGTTCCTGCACGTATTCAATACGTGAAATGGCCTTGACCACAACTTCTGTCAACACAGATCACCCAGCTGCAGGAATCTGGCTGGCACTGGTCAAGCTCTGGTATGCTGGCATTAAAGACTCATATTGGGACCTGCAAGGACACTGCCTGCACGTCCACAGACTCCCCTCTGATCTCGTCCTCCTTGTCCCTCTCCCTCCTTATAAAAAAAACCCCGCCTGCATTGAGATGTTAAGATGGGCTTTGAGAGTTCATCTTCCATGTTGCTGGCACCTGAATAAAACCACTTTCCTTTACAGCAGCTCCTGTCTCTCGAGTATTGACTTTCAAAGCAGCAGGCAGCTGGACTTGCACTGAGTTACAAGACTTAACTCCTTCACTATTGCGTATCTTTTCATTATTGCAGAGAAAGGAACATCAGAGCTTTTTAGGGAGAGACTACAGCCTGTCTCTTTCAGAGGAGAAAATAGTGATGGCTCCACGTTTGAATGTAGTAGCTTAAAGACACAGCTACCTGACTGGATGGGGATGGAAGGGCTGAGAGATAACTATGAAACCCATCCAGAAGCTGTCCCTTCAAGACAAGTTTCTAGTTTAGACTGTACTTATGGATGATTGAAAGTAGCAGTATTTTCTAAAGCTTTTGTCCTCATGATTTAAGATTTGGGAAATGTCAACTGTCCACCTAATGGATAATGATGATGACTGAGAGTTGGTTGGACTAGAGTCAAGGAAATAGGTAAATGAAAGCCAAACTTGGCCTAAGTGTTAGTGAAATCCTACCCAAAGATAATACCTTGAGTAGTGTCTAGGGAAATGTGGTCCAACCTCTCCTCTTTTGCCACTTACTAAGTCCTGAGCCCTATCCCATGCTTCCTTTCATTCCCAGAGAGTAAGCACTCCTTCACTACTTCCACCCTCACCACTTCTAGTCCCTTAAGAAGCCGAATCACCCCCTACAAAGGCCCGGAAGAGCACCCAAACAACGAGAGCCAGGTAGGACTCAGCAGAAAGCCCTCATTTGGCCCTCGAGGCCCAAGAAGCGCTAAAACTCTACTCCCCAAACGTTTAGCATTTTTTAAATCACCATGCAGCCCCAAGGGGGAAATACAGGCTCAAGAATGGCAGGAGTTGTAGTTCTCTGTTCCTAAGAGAACAACAACTAATTAATATTCGGCAAGATTAGCATTTTCGGGGGAACGCTCCCCTTCCCCCCTCCCCGTACTGGGTCCCTGTAAGAAGCGAGAATAAGAAAATTAACATCTCAGGTTTCGGCTCTAAGAGGAAAACTGGCGGTAGGCAAATCAATTACCCGTTTTCTTATTCAAAGTCGCAGCACCAAGCTAAAGGTGCATACTCATACCACCCTTCACAGACGTTCCACTCTTTCACCAAAGTTCTCTGATCCTGTTTGCGCTTAACTATGACGTCACAACCAATCCGGAGCCGAAAGGCATCGACGCTCTAGCCCGCCTCGCGCTCGCTGCCCCCCTACGCTCTAGCCCACGGAGTTGGTTGGCTCTTTGGCCTGCCCCAAGTCTGGCGGTACCCGGAACCGGCTGGGAATTCCGGACTCTCACGCTCCTTAGTCGCAGAGGCACAAGATGTACTTGGGAGGGAGGTTCGAATTCCCTATCCTTACCTCCAGGAACAGAATAGGAATGAACCCTGAGTGAGGAGGGGGCTTCTCTCTTTTTTGTTAATAACCTTCTCATTCTATTCCCAGCCCTTGACCATTTGTCCGTTATGGACCTCGTCCGCACCTGCTCCAGCTTCCAGTCAGACCTGGATTTCTGTCCTGATTGCGGCTCAGTCCTGCCTCTACCAGGATCTCAGGATACAGTCACCTGTATTCGCTGCGGCTTCTCCATCAACGTGCAAGGTGAGGGACTCCTAGGCAGCAGCCCCGCCTGAGGGCCCAGCGAGGAAGGGTCGGAGGCTTTCGGGAATCTCTAGATCGGTTCGATTGTAGTGGGACACCAAAGTAGGAGATCAAGCACTTATTCCCGTCTCGGGTCAAAACCTGAAGGGAAGGATGTGGGGCCACCTGGCCTAACCGAGGGAGTTGCCCTCTGCGTGTTTGTATAACCAGTTCTTAACTGCCTGTGCAGACTTCGAAGGGAAGGTTGTGAAAACCTCAGTCGTGTTACACAAACTAGGGACAACTATGCCTATGTCAATGGAGGAAGGACCTGAATTCCAGGGACCTGTGGTAAGTTAATGACATCAGGGACGGGACCCACGGGGAGGGCGGGAAAGAATCGGAGATCTGGAGAGTTTTATACACAATTCCAAGAAAGGAGAGGAGCCTTTAGAGTAGCAGTGCCCTGAGAGTGTATCAGCTACTTCCTGTGTCAAGTAGGGGGATGACTAGGACTCCCTAACCCACCAGTTGCTTCCCAGGTTGACAGGCGCTGTTCTCGCTGTGGTCATGAGGGAATGGCATACCACACCAGACAGATGCGTTCGGCGGATGAAGGGCAGACTGTCTTCTACACCTGTACCAACTGCAAGTGCGTATCCTTTCCCTTGCCTCTGCCGTTCTCAGCTTGTTTGTTAACTAAACAAATCGAGTGATTTACTTTCTTGTACTGAATAAACAATTGTCTTTTGGTCCCATTCATGGTTTTTTTTTTAAATTTATTTTTCAAGTACAGTTTTCTGTCTATTACTCCCATCCCAGCCCAATCCCCCATGCTCCCCACCTCCCTCCCATTTTCACCCCCCTTAGTTGTTGTCCATGTGTCCTTTATACTAGTTCCTCTAAACCATTCATGTTTTATAGAGTTCTAGTAATAAGGAGATTTGTCATCATTTCTATTTTTTAAAATTACACTTATTAATACCAGTGAATTAAACATTTTAATATACTTAAAAGGCAATGAAAACTACAGAACATAAGTATTGCTTAGTGGTCAGCATGTTATATTGGAATCTTCCACTATACTCAAGGAAGTTGTACTTTAGTGAGTCATGCATGATTAGTCATGCATGATTTAAGGAACACAGAATGTCTAATGGCTTTAAGAACTCTTTGTCTTTGGTGTCTTGCAGTTTTACTATAATACATCAAGATGTGACTTAAAATTTGGGGGGGATTTGTTGGATTTTTTGACAGCGAGGTTTGATTTTTTTTAAAATTTTCCCATCAACTTTGGAAAATTGTCAGCCATTATCTCATTGAATATTGCTTTTTTCCATGTTCTCAATTCTCACATACTGGAACGCTAATTAATTCGTTGTTTATTAGGCTGTCTATCCTCTATTTCTCTTTCTGTCTATGCTGCTTCTGGGTAATTTCTTCAGGTCTCTCTTCCAGGTCACTGATTCTGTCTTCAGTTTATTTCAATTACTATTACATTAAAATGTTTTTGAGTTCTACTTGATTTTTGAAATTTCCTCAATCATTTTTAAGTTTCCAATTCCTTAATAATTTAAAATCGTTTCTTTTGTTCTTAAAATATGTATTACATTTAAATATATTAAACATGCTATTCATATTGTATCTCATAATTCTGATACCCACAGTTTTTGTGGGTCTGATGCTGAGTATGGGAATTCTTTGAGGCGTAGGGTAAATGCTATATTCGCAACATTTGTATTTTCTGTTCAGGTGCTTTGAAGCACTATCAAGCCAGAATCACTTCAAAGAAATTCTTGGTTTCAGGTTGTTTTTGGACTACATAGGTAGTATGAATTTGGGCTGCAAATTCATGTGAGGGCCAGCTTATGGTTAGAAAATCTCAAGGGAGATTTTTCATCCTCTACCAGTGACACAAATTCCCCTTCTGCAGAGTTAGATTTTTTTTTTCTTGTTCACCTTTACACAGAAGGGTAGCCCTTTGGGGATCAGAAATTTATGCAGAGTATTTCCCATCAGACATTGTAGGTTTGTCTCAGGTTCTTCCATATGGCTGTCAAAACAGCAAGAGAACCATGGTAGCAGGGGTTTCAATTTAGCATACCTGTTTAATTTCCTACTCTTACATAATTTACCCAATGTGAAGACTGCCTTTACTTTCTTGCCATCTCATCAGAGAATTAAAAACATTTATTGTTAGATATATCTTTTGAGAGTATTTTTCCCCAGTCTTACCTATTTATTTTAACTTAAAATTTTTTTAGTTCTAGTTTTTCCTTTAAAAAAAAACTTTTATGGCTACTGCTTTTTTTTTGGTCCCAAGAAATCTCTACATTCTTCAAGGTCATAATTCATTAGATATATATTTAATCCCAGCATTTTTAGCTGGCTTGAAGTTGAAGGGTTGTTTAGGGCAACTAGTCTTCCACAGGTCATAAATAAAAGTCCTTCTTTGATTATTTGAGTAGTTCATCTTACATTGCTAGAACCTCTTCCTTTGGTCCAATATAACAAAAAAATCCTTTCTTTCTCCATAGGTTCCAGGAGAAGGAGGACTCTTGATTTTTTATTTTCTGGGCAACTCAACCATCCCTCCCTCTCCTCTTCATTAGAAGGTGAAGGATATTGGATTCCTAGATCCTCGTCCATCCTCTGGTTGCAATATTTGCTTCCAGAGGAGAAGCAGATCATCATGTGGGAATTACCATTGTCCCCAGGTTGCTCCTATTCCTAGTTGAGTTTTCCTATTAAAACTATATTTTTCAATAAGACCCAGGCCCTATGTGTGTTAATTATAATGTCTTGTTCCAAATGTAATTTAAACGAGCTTATAGAGATATATTTGTTCTTTCAACAAATATAGCAGCTATAAAAAGATGTAAACTAGTAGATGAGAAATAGAAGAAAAAAATGAAGCCAGCAATGAGGCTAATATTACAAAAGCAATTACAAGCATTTTCTCACTAGCTGAATCTATTTGGTTCCTGAATATAAGGAAACAAAAAATGGGAGTTTGGATACTGAGAGATTCAAAGGGAAATTTAACCACATCTATTTGATATGTAAATTTGGACAACAAAATACATGAGTATGTACTTACTACAGGTGAACATTTTGGAGATTATTTTTTATTGCTCTTAAGATAAATGTAATTATAATGGATTCAAATGTAGATAGAAAAAAGTAAAAATCACAAGAAATCCCGTTCCACAGAGAGTTTGTGGAATGGGATTTGTTATTTTAATGGGCTATACTATACAGGCCTAGTTGTCTCTTCTTTTCAGCTTGAACCAAAAACTTAAAAGGGAACCAAACATAATCCAAGCACAATAAACATATTCAAAATTTAGTGTGGGAATCAGTATTCCTGCATTTCTTGGCTTAAATGGTGATAAAGTGTGAGTAATAATGATTATCTTGTAATTGTATGACCCTTTGTGTATTCAGAGATCTCAGATAGATGCTATCTTGTTTGACCCTCTCAGCAACTTTGAGGGGTGGGCAATCTTCTGCATTGTACATTTGAACTGTTCTGGCAGTTGACTTCCCTGCCCCACTCCTAAAAACTGAAACAAATCTGTTCATTGTTTCCACTGTATGTTAAGCCTTTCTCTGGCCCATAACATGACTAGATAAAGTCCAAGTTTCTTAGCAAAGCATCAGGGTATCCAAATAACCAAGCCTACCTGTCGAGCCTCCTCAGCACTCCCCTACATCCCAGCTTTGTACATCCCAACTGCATATCCTTTAATACACACACCTGTGACTGTGTAAGCTGCTTTTTACAAAAAAAAAAAAAGGATCTCCGCCACTTGCCTTTAAACCACTCTTGGTCCTTGAGAAAAATGTACACATTTTTTATCATAGCATAAATTGCCCTGTTAATCATTTATGACCATTTCTACCTTTCCCATTACCCCAGAGTGTTGGCAATATGCAGCTAAATTCAATTTCACAGATGAGATTTATATCTACGTTAATAACCCAATTTCTTACAGTTTTGTTAGTGCCAAGCATGCCAATTTTTCCCACTAGATTGGGAGCTAGAAGGCAGGGTCTGAGTGTTTCATGCGCCTCCATCTTCAAGGCTTGGTGCGATCACGGGAAAATATCGCAAGTTGAACGTGGATTAGGTATACTGCTTGACACAGGCACAGATTCTAGTACCTTACAGGTACTAACCCAGCTTATTTTTTGAACCCAGGTTGTTTTTAAGTGTGTTTCCAAATCCTCTTAGGTCCGTATTCTGAAATTCCTATACAAAACAATAAGGAAACGGAAGAGGCCATTGTAGGGTCTGCTCTTTAGTTTCCCCGTCCTCCCACTCACCCAGGGGACGGGGGTGGCAGCGGGTCTGCAGCGCCTAACCCGGCTCTCCTTTCGAGACCAACCCCTCCTGCTGGACGCGCGGTCGCCTACTACTCTTGACCGCCCTCCTCCTTCACCACCACCGTGACTTCTCCTCCACCAAGTCTCTGCCTCCTCCCTGCAGCGCCTGCGCTGTTACGTTACGACGAAACTAATCCGCTGACGACGCCTGCACTTGACGTCTTTAGTGTCCGGTAAGGGAAGCGGGCGACTACAGGCTACGTCACACCCGGAAGCAGAGAGCCGGAAGTGGGGTTGGACAGGTTATCCCCAGGGGTGGGGGCGAGGAGGCCCGGGAAAGGGGGGAGGGGGTAAAAGAAGGTGGAGGATCCTGCTTGCTACTCTGAGTCCGATACCGATCCTCTTAGACCCCAGAGACACAGAACAAGGGAAGGGTGCCTCATCCGCCTTCCTCCCCTTCTCCCTTTCCTCAGCCTTAGCCATGGCCGAGGCAGGGGCTGGGCTGAGTGAGACCGTCACTGAGACAACGGTTACCGTGACAACCGAGCCCGTGAGAAAGGCGGCGGAGGGTGGGGGGCGGTGCTGTTTAGGGGTCTGGGAGATACCGTGGGGGAGGGGATAGAGCTTTGGAGTTGCTGGAGGGGCTGGGCTTGGGGGTATGGGAGGAGTGGCGTTGAATTTACGGGGTTGGAAGAATTGCAGGTCTTGGGGTTATTCGGAGTGGCAGAGACGGTAAAGCGACACGTTCGGATATACGTGGTGCTGCTTGGGTTGCTGGTGTGTGTAATTAATGACGAATGGGAATCTGGCGATTAAGGAGCAAGGGAAGTACTGGTGGGAAATGAAGGATTGTGTAAGAAAGCATGGCTGTAGGCCAGCTGTAGAGGAATTTGGAAGAATACTTACCAGTAAGTATCTGTTGAAAGGATAAATGTAAAAGGAAGCAGAGAGAATGAGGGAACTGAAGGAAATGAAGATAGTATTTTGAAAAATCAGAGAAAATGTAAATACAGAAAAAAGGGAATGTTGTATAGGGCTTAATAACACCTGTATTAAGGGAGTTTAGAATAATAGTTATTCCAGGATGCTGGAACTATTAATAGGGAGTAGGTGGATAAGAGGTAGGGAGAGCTGGGCTTGAGGGTGAGAGAGGTGAGAATGGAATTCTTATTTTAATGGGAAAAAATAAGGGGTCTGGAAAAAAAGAATCAGATTAAGCATTGGGACTGAGAATAATTTTCGTGTATTAATACCACTAAGGATGATCTGAGGAAGACAGAGAAACAGTAAGGGCTATATTTCCTTTTGATGATTTGCTGGGACCTTTCCTAGGTTAGAAATTCTGACTTCTTTGTATACCAGTGGTTATCAAGAACAGGAAATACTACTTTATGATTCCTCAAGGAGGTCAGAGACCTGTTCTATTTCATCTTCTCCCACCACTCAGTTCTTCTGTTTCTGTGATACTGATTGGTCTGGGATAGGACCAAGAGGAGGCCCCAGGGAGGGAGTGGGACTACATAGGTATGCCTATCTCTATCTCTATTAATCTTCCAGGAGAACCGGAGCCTGACCATCAAACTTCGGAAACGGAAGCCAGAGAAAAAGGTGGAATGGACAAGTGATACTGTGGACAACGAACACATGGGGCGCCGCTCATCAAAATGTGAGTGACAGTTGGGCCACAGTAACCCTGGAGTTCTGCCTGCCATGTGTATACCTTCTACCTTGTCATGTCTGTTGGCCAACCTGAAGCTCCCAGATGCCCCTAATCCTGTTGCTGCCCTGGTGGTTTTCTGGTATCAGGGAGAGGAGGTTAAAGTTAGAGGGGAAAGAGGTACAAAAGGGTTCAAAATGGGATGAGAAGTGCCAAGGCTTGAAGGCAAAGAAGTATCAGAGGTGGGAGAAGTGGAGCTTTGGATTCCTGGCTCTAAAAGGATAAGGGAATTGAGTGTCTGAGTGGCAGGGGGTGAACCTGGGAGAGCTGGGTCCTGGAAGATAGCAGGAAACTATGGTGGAAGTAAGTATTCATACTGAGATGCAGTGGGAGTGGAACTGACTCTACCTCTTACCCTTTCTCCTATTTAACTGGGCTTCTCCTTCCAAATCCAGGCTGCTGTATTTATGAGAAACCTCGGGCCTTTGGTGAGAGCTCCACGGAGAGTGATGAGGAAGAAGAGGAGGGCTGTGGTCATACACACTGTGTACGGGGCCACCGCAAAGGACGAAGTCGTGCAACCCCTGGACCTAGCCCTACCACCCCTCCCCAGCCTCCTGACCCATCTCAGCCTCCTCCAGGGCCAATGCAGCACTAAATTCCTCTCTCCCCCACCATTCCTGGTGTCTATCTGTCTGTCTGATCCTGAATGTATTCATGTGGCTACTTGGGGACAAAACCCATGGTTTGGTCATTCTCCAGTTCCCTCTTTCCTCTCCCTTGCCTGATAGAAGAAGAAGAGGAGGGTGGACAGAGATGCTGAAATTCTGATTTGCTGCTATCCTAGAACCCAAGCTTCTGGGTTCCCCAGCTCCCCTTCCTGCCCCCCACCCCCCCCACCCCAATCCCCATTCTCCTATTTCCAGAGATCCAGGCACCTTAGTCCCAGTCTCTTCCCTTCGTTCTCATTGCCAAACCGCCTGTCCTGGGATCCAGTTATCTTTGCCCCCTGCACTCTGTACTTGAGTCCCAAACACTACTATTGGGTTTCCAACAGCCCCAGCTTTCACTGCCAAGGTCCCAGACATATTTCAGGCAAACTTGCCCAGCTACGCTTTATTAATTCTGGCTTAGAGCTCTTCTGCTAATGTATCTATATAGTCTGAACTCTTAGACCTTGCCTGTAGTATGTGAGGTGTTATGGAAGGGCACTCAGCCATTCTGCTTTACTCCTGAGCACTTTTCTCATACCCTCAAGGGGAGGTGGGTGAACAGTCTTTGCCATTCTTACCTTTAATGGAAATGAAAAACAATCATGTCCTCTCTCCTAACCCTTCTCATGTGATACAGGATTTCTGACAAAGCTGGCATCAAGAGTAGTCACTTAGAACTATCTTCTCCGCCTTTGGTCTTCCAGCTTCAGAGACAGATCCAACGTAGTCCCAGGTAGCAAAAGGCAGGAAAGAGATGGGGTATGTCCCCTACATTACACCCTCACCCCTTCTTTCCTAGGCTTTGATATCTGCTAGTCCAGATGTCCATCTCCTATGGCCATCCCCACAACTCACTGGGATCTGAGTATCATTCTCTAGGCCTCCTGCCACTCATACCTACAGAGATCAGTCAAATCCTTACCACCCAGAGATTTCATTTATTGCCACATGCACAAAATAAATAACCCATCATAAAATGTGTTAAATACAGGCCCATTTATACATATGGGGAAAGCTGTGAAGCTGTATACAAGGATGCCTTCTGGCTGTATGGAGCTACCTCTCCTTTCCTCCCAGGTTGAGGAAAGGAGAGGTAGCACCACTGGTTTCTTACTGTATGTATAGGGGGTAGTTTAAAGAAGGTTCTTAATGGGAAAGGACTGAACATGGAAAGCATGTGGAAAAGAATCAACCCCCTCCCATAAAATCCCCAATATTAAGCTTCCTAGCTAATCAAGCCTTTTGCTGTTTCAGGAAGAGGGTTTTGTTTCCCTTGAGAGTGGATAGGGCAGGAAAGTCTAGCCTTAAAGCTCTGGGGAAGGCACCGGGCATTTGAGACTAGCAGAGGCAGGAGTGGGAGGAAAGTATTTGAGGAGTGGGGACTCAATGTAGTAAACATGGGCTGTTGACTAATTAGGATGGGGCAGGGCCTATTCTTCAGCTCAGACCTGGAGCTATGTAAAATAGGGAGATCTGGGTAGCTGAGAGGGAAAAGCATCCCAAGAGGAGGGGTTGTGAGTGGGTTCGACTTTAGGAGTGGACTCGGAAACTAGAAGCCGATTGAGAGTTCTTGGGAGAAAAGAGACAGTTTAGATGGGTGGGTGGTGTACATCAATACTCTGGTTGTGGGCATGTGGACCTGATCCCTGCATGAATAGGGAGTTTCCAGCCCAGAAGAAGCTTCGATGAGGGCCAAGCTAGCATGAGACTGGGCGTGGTTGTCAGCCTTCTGCAGGCACGATGCGCAGCGGGGCCCGCGGGTCTCGAGTGCAAAATAGTGGGAAGATGCGCTGCCCCAGGGGGCCAGGCGCCTGGAAGGCAAACAGCAGGTCCAGCGAGCGGCCATCGTAGAAGGCCACGCGGCCCCGCTCCCAGTCCAAGTCCACGCGAATTCGCTGTGGTGGGGGCCCGGCACTGCCCAGCAGGGTGGGCTCCGGTGCCGTGAGTGCCCACAGGCGGCTGCCTCGGCCCTCTACGGCCCACACAGAGGACGCCGGGCACAATCCTACACGGCCCTTGCGTCGCACCGACTCCCCCGCCGCACCCAAGGCATAATGACTCTCCGTGTCCTCATCCTCCCCAGAAGGATCTCTGCATGAGGCGGTGTCCGCGGTCTCCACCTCCCAGCAGTGGCGACCGGCCCCGAAGCCCTGGGCACCCAGCACCGCAGGCAGCTGATCGAAGCGGGCTGGGCTGTCAGGGAGCTCGGGTGTCCCTGGTGGGGCCAGTCTGACGCTGCGACGGTCAGCGGAGATGAGCAGGCGGCGATGTGCGGTGCCAGGGTCCAGAGTCAGGTCAGCTGGGAAGTGCAAGATAGGGAGAGGACTAAAGTGAGAAGAGTTTCCGAGTCAGAGGTGGGCTAGGGCGGAGAATACACAGCAGAAGTCACTTCAAAGTCCCCACAATTGGAAAGGTGGTTGTGGGACCAAAGAGGGTGAAGGTATATGAAAGGTGCAACTAGGGAGGACAGAATCTGTGGACAGAATTTACTATTTCTGTAGAATTGGACTTGGAGAAGGACCTGGCTAGTCCAGGGCAGGGGCTCAGTGCAGAGATCAAAGGAGAGATGGCCTGGTTTGTAGGGTGGGGGAAGAGTGAAGCTGATATCTCGATCTGCAGTATCTGGGGTGGGGCTTGGGAGCTGGGTCAGCAGGATGGGGAAGGTGGATCTAAAGAGAAAGACTGATACCACATACTGGAACCCCAACTGTCAGAGGGGAGGGGCAAAGGGAAGAATCCCAGGTATCCTGACAAACCAGCCCACCCACTCACAGGAATAAGTGGGAGTGGATAGACCTATTTCTATAGGAAGAGTGGGGACACTTAAAGGGACCAGAAAGAGTATTGGCTTTGAATGTATGGGGTGCCTTGAGAAAAAGCTTCCGGATCCAGGGTACTAGAGGCAACCTGGATTGGGTGGGATGGTGGTGCCTGAGAGGGTGGAGTGTGTTCTCCAGAGACCAGCTTTGAGAGGGATGAGGAAGGAACTGCCCCGAAGCTGCAGAGAAGACCCAGAGTCCCAGGGGCAGGGAAATGTAGGAGTCCTGTGATCCTTCTGGAGAGGAATGAGGATAAGTGGTAGAAGCAGATTCCTGAGAGGCAGCTGACCTCTGGGGGTCTGTTGTGTGAGTGGAGAATGGCTGGAATATGAGAATTTGAGGATAGACATTATTATGGGTTGAATTCTGTTTCCTTCCAAAAAGACATGTTAAAGTCTATTACCTCACATTGTGACTGTATTTGGAAACAGTCTTTACAGAGGTAATCAATGTCTCTAGGGTGGGCCCTCATCCAATATGACTGACGTCCTTATAAAAAAGGGAAGTTTGGATCCAGAGACAAATGCATACAGAGGAAATATAATGTGAAGACACAGGGAGAATACCATCTACAGGCCAGAGTACAGCAGAGACTTTCAGGAGCTAGGAAAGAGATAGATTGTCACAGCCCACAGAAGGAACCAAAAACACCTTCACTTCCACTTCCGGAACTGTGAGACAATAAATTTGTTGTTTAAACCACTCAATATATGATGCTTTGTTACAGCATCCCTAGGAAGCTAATTACAGACATCAAAAAGGGCTTATTTTTGAGGGAGAAAAGAAAGCAAACCTAAAATAGACTCTTACTCACTTTCCTCTTTTCTGCCCTCCTTACCTGTCAGTCTGTGAAGCATGTTTTTGACCACTGGGTAATCATCAGGGAGATTGTCCTCTGAGTTAGATGACTTGGGTGTTGGGGCATCAAATCTGGACAAACGAGGCCAAAAGGTCAGGAAACCAGTAAACACCCTCTGCCCCCTCTGTTGCCCCCTCCCCTTCCCAACTCAAATCTCTGGGGCAGGAAGGGGTAAGGCACATCTTGAAAAACTACCTGTGAGTGGGTACAAAGATGTGGGCCTAGTGAGATGGTGATGAATATGGCAGCTGGTAGTAGAAAGGAAGAAACAGTAAAAATGGAACTCACCTCCTCCATGTCTTCCTCATATCCTGGGTGGGTAGAAGAAAACATGGATATGAGCTCTGAGCTTCATACTGTTGGGAGCCCTCCCCCTCCACCCCACTCAGGTGAGCTGGGTCTGAGCTGGTGGGGGCCTTCCCCATCTCTCAGCACATATTCTCTCTACCACTGTGCTCTCTATTCCTCTTTCTCACCCTCCTTCATGACCCTTCCTTCCTCTCATCACCACTTCTCATTCTCCTGGCACCACCAGGCACTATGCTCCCCTTCCCCATTCTCTAAGGGCTCTCAGTGCCCGGCCTCATCCATGCCCTTTTTAAAATTTTAATCTTCACCTGAGGTTAAGTTTTGGTTGCCTCCTGTATGTGCTCCAACCAGGGATCGAAACTGCAACCTAGGTATATGCCTTGACCCGGAATTGAACCAGCAAACTTTTTTGAAAGATTTTATTTATTTATTTATCTTTAGAGGGGAAGGGAAGGAGAGAGGAAGAGAAATATCAATGTATGGTTGCCTCTCGTGGGTCCCCTGCTGGGAACTGGCCTGCAACCCAGGCATGTGCCCTGACTGGGAATCGAACCTCGATCCTTTGGTTCACAGGCCCATGCTCAATCCACTGAGCTACACCAGCCAGGGCAGAACCAGCAAACTTTTGGTATAAGTGAAGATGTTCCAACCAACTGAGCCACCTGGGCATGGCTACATGTCCTTTACTTGCCCCCCACCCTGCTCCCCTCCCCCACCAGAGTTCTTACCTTTTCCTGCTGCCCCCATAACCTCATTCTCTGTCTCTGACACTGTCCTTATTCACCATCCTGAGGGTGAATCCCCAGACCACATATTCAGAGCCCTTGGTTTAAGGGTGAGTATATAAAACCCTTAATAATGAATTTGCTTCCCTTCTTGCCCTATAAGCCCAGTAGCATTCATTGAGCCTTTTGCTTCGCAGTCGCTCTACTCTGGCCAAGGAGGCAGCTGGACTTGGATGTGTTCCAGAAGGCTCAATCTGCAGGGATCTGCAGGGATCCATGGGAGTCAGGAGAGGGCACTACATATCCCACACCCTCTCCCTGCATGGGGGATTCCTCCTTTTCCCTTCCAGGTCCAGGGAGAATGGAGCAGACCAGTATAGTGTGGGGGGAGGGGGCGGTATATGTCTAATTATGCCAATGATACCTAGAATGATTAGTCTACGTAAACTTAAAAGGGCATTGGGTAGTTGGAGCAAGACCGGAGAAGGCTTAGCTTCCGGGGAGAAGCTGGTTGAGTTAGGCCACGGAATGGGGTTGGTTGATGGCCAAGGAGTTGGGTTCAAGAGAGGCAAGGCTGGTGGGTGATAAGGCTGGGAAGTAGAGGAGCCAGAGGCCCCAAAGGCAGTTCTTCGAGCTTGGCCTCCACCCCTGACTGCCCCTGCCTGGGTCTCTGGTAGGAGCTAAGGACAACAATAACAAACAACACTGAGCTCCGCCATAGTGTAAGCCCACGATGCTGCAGGGGCCGTTTGGATCCGCTACCCTCTCCCTGTTTTACCCAGCACCCTCCTTCCCTGACCCCCACTGCAGTTTTTTCTCCGCCCTCCCTCAGGTTCCCCCTCCCCTGTGTTAGTTCTGATCTCCCCACCCTCCTCCCAGATCCCATGCTTGCTTAGCCCCAGTCAGCTTCCCCCTCCACTGGTTCCCCTCCTCCCTGTCACCCACAGCTTTGCAGGGGCTCCAGGGGGCCCTAGCATTCTGGACGGTGCCGCGGCGCCTTCTCTGCCCCCAGCAATCTCACAGGACTCAGGCTTGCACCCAGCCGTCTCCCCACCCATCTCTCGAAGCAAAATGTCAACTCCTTCCCCCGTTTTTCAGCCACCTCACTTCACTTAGAGGACTGACTCATGGTCATCTCCTGGCCCCTCGTCCTTTGCTTTTGTCGCCTCAACTCCATTGTTTGCCTCAAGTTCCATAAAGCGCCCCCCCACCCCCCTCAGGAGGTACCATTCCCCGCTCCCGCAGGGAACCCACGAAGCTCCCTCTTCCCCTGACAGCCACAAACCCGTGAAGCTAATGGGGCCTCACCTCTCCGAATGGGTCCAGGCTCCCCATGGTGGGGATGCGGCCCCCTCGGCGTCTTCCACCGCGGACCCCGGGCTCGGCCAGCTTCTCTCGCAGTCCGCGGCTTATGCGTACTTCCACCGCCAGCCGCACATTGGACCTCAGGCTGCGCCGGGGGCACAACAGGCCGCAGCAGGGGCACGAGGTTGGAGACTCCTCGGTGCCCGCCACAGTCGGAGTCCCCCAGCGGTGGGCCAGGCACGCGCGGCAGAAGCTGTGCTCACATGACAGGAGCACTGGGTCCTCGAAGGGGCCCCCGCACAGTGGGCAAGTAGCCAGCTGCTCCAGACGCTCTACCAGCCCTGGGCCCAGCACGGGCGCCTCCATGGGAAGCCAGGGTCAGGGTGCTGTCGCTTCCGCGACCCCCTGGACCGCTTTCGAGCACGCAGATGGTGGACCGTCCTTGCTGCTTGCTAAGTTGATGCCCTTCTCTCCTCCTACACTAACTTTCTGACTCTTCTCTGCCCCTCTCCTGATATTGCCTCTCTCTTCATCCAGTCCTAGTCTTCAATCTTCCCACTACGTCAGGCTTTATAGGAAGGGAGGAGGCCCCTGCGGGAGGTAAACATCAGGCCTTGCGTAACACCTCATCTGGTTCTCCCGCGTCGTGAGTAAGGTTTGGGGGAGGAGGGAGCGAGAAAAGGACACCGGATCCTCAAACCAGGAAGGTGGTCACTGGGGGCGACACTTGGGGGTCAAGGTAGCTGAGTGTGGGGACGGTAGCCCTCTCTCACCCCGTGAAGAGCCAGAATCTCAGCTCCCCCTCGGCCTGTGGTGTGTGGGTGGGCAGGGTGCTCAGGCTCGCTTTCGGCATGTGTGCCTACATCGCCAGGGTGTGAGTCATTCCAGGTGGCTGGCACACCTACATCTGGGGGCTGATGCCGGAAGCACCGATCCTGTTGCGTGTGGCTTTGGCAGTACTCTGAGTATTGGTGTGTGGGTATCATCATTCCAGGTGCCTGTCTCTTTCCACCTTCCTACCTTACCTTTTAAGGAATGAAGGACACTCTGAAGCTTTGGGGTAAGGGGTGGATAGCAGGCGCTCACACTCCTGCCTCAAGGCAGGGCTCTCTCAGCTCTATTTCGGCTGGCTCCCAGGTCCTCTTTCCTTACTTTCTTCCTGTGTCTCTCTTTCTAGTTCTTTCTTTCTGTTTTTCCCTGTATATGATTCTATTTCCACTTTTCTCTCTCTCCTTCTTTGGAATGTACCCAAGGGTTATTTATTTCAAATTTCTTGGTAAACTGAGGCCAGAGAGTTGGCACTGCAAGGTCACACGGCAAGGGAATGACCAGAAGTGGAGCCATACCCACGTCTTCTAATCTGTGTCCTTTCTGTGATTCCACCAGTCTCTTTTTAGTTTCAGATCCCTGGAACTCCTTTCTGCTTTCTGATTTTTTTCCCCTGATCTTTCCTTGTGCCCTTTCCTCACCTCCATCTCTCTGTCTCTTCCTTCCTTTACCCTCCTCTACCCATCTTTCCTACCTTCCTCTCTGCTCCCTTGTCTTCCTAGCTTCTCCACCTGTCTCCACCTAGGTCTTTTTGTGGATACTCTTGGGGGTTTGTGAATAACTAAGCATTCAGATGTCTACTACTATGATCATACACACCATTGTACAAACATGCATGTGCACTCATCAATGTCTAAATGCCCCAAAGTGCACAGACTTACAGATAGGTACATTTACACAATGCAAACATCACAGAGATGCCGAAAGAATGTCATTCACACCAAATATCATACAGACAAACACCAGGTATTATTTAGAGACAGATATTTATACTCAAAGAAAACATGCAGAGACCTTCTGTCATTAGTTTTATTATCAACAAGAACAAAAATACAACAGCAATATGTCTTTATGGAGCCACAGCACTATATTAGGCATCCCCTCCAGGCATCCTTCTGCCCCTGCATATATATCAGGGAGACATTCAAATATGACACCCTGATAAAGAAACTAACACAAATAAACACACGTATACTCATCTTAAAACAAATCTCCCAGCTCAATGCTCATAAAAAACACAGACACCCAAGTAAAAGACTTCAGATATGACCAAATCTATTATGTAAAAGATGGACTTCTATGTTCTGACAGTGGAATAATCGTCCCCTAAAGATGTTCATATCCTAAATTCCTGGACCATGTGAATATGTGACCTTATATGGCAAAGCAGAATTAAGTTTTCATATGGAATTAAAGTTGCTAATCAGTGGAGTTTAAAGTAGGGAGATTATTCCAAATTATCTAATATGATCTCAAGAGTCTTTCAAAGTGGAGGACGAAAACAGAAGAGGACAACCAGAGGGAAGTATGAAAAGTACTTGGCTGACATTGCTGACTTTGAAGACTGAGAAAGGAAGAGAGCACAAAGAAATGGGTGGCCTCCAGACACTGCAAAGAACAAGGAAATGGATTCTCTACTGGAGACTCCAAAAGAATACATGCCTTGCTGACACCCTGATTTTAGACTGTAAGAACCATTTCAGACTTCTGACCACCAGAACTGTAAGAGCTCTTGGAGATTGTCTGCATTATTTTGCCCCTTCCTATTAGTCTGATTTCTCTGAATTTCTCTGCCACTCTTGTCCTTCTTGTCCGTCATTTTTTGTCTTTTTTAATTTGTATTTGTTTTCTTGGCTCCATTCCTATGTCAAGGTCTCTTAGACTTTGGGTTCTTTTTGGATTCAGGCCTATATTATTGGGGAAATTCCTCTGTCTCTCTGCATGTTTTCTTTGAGTATGTTTATCCCTGAATAATACCCAATGTTTGTTTCTATGATATTCAATGTGTGTGAGACTATTTGGGTATCTCTGTGATGTTTACATTATATGAATGAACCTGTGTGTAAGCCTGTGCACTTTTCAGTATTTAGACACTCAACCAGATTAACCAAATAATCCTGATGCCACAAGAAATGACCCAAGGGCAAAAATGAAAAGTGTTTCCCTTAAGATCAAGAACAAGACAGGGATGTTTGCTTTCACAACTTTTATTCAACATAGTACTGGAAGTTTAGCAATCAGACAAGAAGACATAAAAGGCATTCAAGTTGGAAGGGAAGAAGTAAAACTGTCATTATTTGCAGATGACATGATACTGTATATAGAGAATCCTAAATATTCCACCAAAAACTACTGGAACTGATAAATGAACTCAGCAAAGTAACAGGATACAAAATACATATTCAGAAATCAGTTACACTTTTATACACCAATAATGAACTATCAGAAAGGGAAACTAAGAAAACAATTCTGTTTACAATTGCTTCAAAAATATTTAGGAATAAATTTAACCAAAGGTGTAAAAGACCTGTACTCAGAAAATTATAAGACACTGAAGAAAGAAACTGAAGAAGATACAGATAAGTGGAAGAATATACTGTGTTTATGAATAGGAAGAATTAACATAATTAAAATGTCCATACTACCCAAAACAATCTATAGATTCAATGCACTTTCTATCAAGATACCAATGGTATATTTCACAGAACTAGAGCAAATATTCCAAAAATTTATATGGAACCACAATAAACACTGGGCAGTCCTCAGGAAAAAAAAAAAAAGTTGGAGAAATCACACTATCTGATATCAAACTATACTACAAGGCCATAGTAATCAAAACAGCATCATACTGGCATAAAAAAAGACATATAGATCAATGGAACAGAATAGAGAGCCCAGAAATAAACCAATGCTTTTATAGTCAATTAGTATTTGACAAAGGAGATAAAATCATACAATAGGGTAAAAATGGTCTATTCAATAAATGGTGTTGGGAAATTGGACAGATAAATACAGAAAAAGAAAAGAAAAGAAAATAGATCACCTTACACCATACACAAGAATAAGCTAAAAATGAATTTAAGACTTAAACGTTAGACTCAAAACCATAACAATTCTAGGGAAAAATGTAGGCAGTGAGATCTTGGACATTTTTTATAAAAATATTTTTCCTGATATACCTTGGGTGAGGGAAACAAAAGGAAAAATGAACAAATGGAACTACATCATACTAAAAACTTTTTGCACAACAAAGGAAACCATCAACAAAAATGAAAACACTGAATGAGAGAACATATTCACCTATGATACATCTGATAAGGGGTTAATATCCAAAATTTATAAGGAACTTATACAAATGAGCACCAAAAATCCAACCAGTTTGCTTAAGAAATGGGCAAAGGACCTGATTAACACACTGATTAACACAGATACAGATGACCAACAGACGTAGGAAAGGATACTCATCATCACTAATCATCAGAGAAATGCAAGTTAAAACTGAAATGAGATATCACCTTACACCTGTCAGAACGGCTATCGTCAATAAATCAACAAACAACAGGTGCTCACAAAGAGGTGGACAAAAGGGAACCCTAGTGCCCTGCTGGTGGGAATGCAGACTGGTGTAGTCAGTGTGGAAAGCAGAATGAAGTTACCTCAAAAAATTAAAAATGGAACTGCATTATGACCCCACAATTTCACCTCTGGGAATATATCCAGAGAAACACGAAACTCTAATTTGAAATAATATATGCACCCCTATATTTATTGCAGCATTACTTACAGTAGCCAATATTTGGAAGTAACCCAAGTGCCCATTAGTAAACGAGTGGATAAAGCCGCTGTGGTACATTTACACAGTGGAATACTATTTGGCTGTAAAAAAAGAAGGAACTCTTACCTTTTGTGACTGCATGGATGGACCTAGACACTATTATGCTAAGTGAAATAAGCCAATGAGAGAAACACAAGTACCACATGATTTCATTTATATGTGGAATCTAATGAACAAAATAAATTAACAAAGCAGAGACAGACTCATGAATACAGAGAACAGGCTGATAGCTGTCAGACGGCAGGGGTTGGAGGCTGGTGAGAAGGGTGACTGGATTAAGCAAAGAAAAAAAAAGAAAGACTCATGAACTCAAATGATAGTATGGTGATTGCCAGAAAGAAAGGAAGTGGGAATGGAGAGACATAGAAGAGGGTGAATGGGGAATAAATGGTGATGGGAAGAGACTTGACTTGGGGTGGTAAACACACAATACAATATGCAGATGATATGTTATAGAATTGTATACCTGAAGCTTATATAATTTAATTAACCAATGTCACCCTAATAAATTTGTTATTTAAAAAAAAAGACATCCCTGGCTGGTGTTGTTCAGTGGGTGGAGCACTGGCCTGTGAACTGAAAGGTTGCCAGTTAAATTCCTAGCCTGGCCATATGCATGGGCCAGGTTCCCCACTGGGGGCCTGTGAGAGGGAATCAACTGATATATCTCTTGCACATCAATGTTTCTCTCCCTTTCTTTTCCCTCCCTTCCACTCTCTTTAAAAATAAAGAAAGAAAATCTTTAAAGGTACACTTTTAAAAAATAAAGTGTACCTTTCAGTGTTTAAAAAAAAAAAGACATGGCCCAGGTCATAGTAATGTCATCTTCACATCCTGGTCTCTTTTTTAACACTATAACAGCCATGGGACTGAGAGTCCGGCTATTTATAGTGAGGACTCTGGGATTCCCACATGGTCAGGGGTCTGCCCAGGCTCAAACAGCAGGTTAGAGTCAGATCCAGGGTTGAAATTCAGATCTACTGCCTGCAGGTTCGATGCTCTTTCCCTTAAATGAGACTTACTCTCTTCTGAGGCTTTACTTTTTCTTTCCTCTTGTCCCTCCCAGAAGCCCCCTTCATCCCTTTAGCTTTAAAGCCCTGCTTAGGGATTAGTTTATGTCAGAATTTATCCTGGATGCTCATTTGTTCTCTTTCCTTCTGACCACCCCCTAACAATGTCACTTATTTTTTATTCACACTTTATTTTTTTACTTTTTATTTCAGAAACTGTTTCTATCAACCTTATTTCCATTCTTTTTTAGAGTTTGTGGAAGAACAGCTTAAGACCCCTCTGTGGTTTTTCCTACCCATTTGGTGATCAAAGCAGTGGGGGCTGAAGATCAGTCTTCAGTGACAGCTAAGCACCCCAGGCTTCAGTAGGAAGTTGCAGCCTAGCCAGGAGGACACCAGGACTCCTTCACACCAGTCCTCAACCTCAGGTTGCATAGCAGTGAACTCAAGAGCTGTATGCCTCTTCAATCACAGCCTTTTTAGCAGTGGCCTGCTCTTACATTTTAATCTCTTCAGGATCTCTGTAGAAGTAGAGATTAGGCAGAACCTCCCACAGGTAGTCACAGGAGATGGTGCCACTCAAACACAGAACTTCTCAGGTCAGCATCCACTCATCAGACCCACTCAGTGAGCCCCCTTACTGTTGCCAGGGATGGCAATGTCCACATAATGCAGAGGAGAGTCTCCGTTACACAGAACAATGGTAGACTGGTTAACACAGGATGCTTCTGTGGTCAGCCCTGGGACTAGTAAGTCTGAGCTCCCAGAAGGCTGCCTGGATCTAGTCATTGAACCTTCCAGAAGTAAAGCAGCCAGCAACAGGAGTGGCTGCAGAGGTAGCAGCATACTTCAGCACAGCTCACTGGCCGGTATTCCCAGACAGATTTATGACGTAGAAGCCAATGACCTTTCCTCTTGTTAGATGTACAGTTCCATTTGGAAGTCAAGGTTGTGCCACCTAAGTGGGTTCCTGCTGCAAGGACTTTGAGAACATATTCCTTCATTTGCAGAACATCAAGGGCACAGGACATTGTAAAAGTTTCCCATTAAGTTACATGAGAACAAGAACAATGCCATGTGGTCCCCTCTCTAGCTAGTGCAGAAAGGCTCTCTACCCTTTAAGTTCCCCTTTAAACATTTACTAATCATTCTTTTCTTAATGTTCCCTAGAACTTCTTATTCCTCATTACCTTAACAGTGTTTCTTTAGGAGTTGTGCATTCATTCATTCATCCAGTCAGTCACTCAACAGTGATTGAAGTACTTATTTATGAAGCACCTACCATGTGTCAAGCACTGCTCTAGGAGCTAGGGTACAGTGATGAAAATGCCAGCCATAGTTTCTTATCCTTTAGCAATTTAGATCCTATTGGAACAGACTAACAATAAGCAGGTAAACAACTAAATTAACAAGATAATTATAGATGTGACAAATGCTTTGAAGAATATAAAGGGGATTATATAAGAGGAATTACTAGAGGAGGTGTGCACTACATGTAATAGGATATTAGAAAAAGCTTCTCTGAGGAGGTGACTTTTGAGCTGAGCCCTGACTGATGAGAGGAAGTCAGCAGTGACAAGAACTAGGGGACAGTGTTTCAAGCAGTAGGAAAAGCAGGTGCAAAGACTTCAAAGTGGGAAAGACCTTGATAAAGCACAAGGTGTGATGACAGTGCTTTGATATGAGATTAGAGAGATATTAAGGACCAGGCTGTGCAGGCCCTTAGGAACCAGGATAAAGAGCTGAGTTTTGTCCTAAGACCACTGAAAAACATGGTCCAATTTATGTATTTAGACATTCACTCTGTCCTGGTCTCTTTTCTCTATATTTTTCTAACTCTTGTCTTTCTTTGCGTATTTACTTTCAAAATGAGCATCCCATTTCTATGCCACTTTCCCATGGGACAGAATGAGTCTTCCAAATAAATTGCTTCTTAACCTGCACATTTAATAGTCAAATATAGCTAACTTGATTCTGGTTCCCATCTCTACTAGTGAGTTCAAAGCATAAGATTTGTAAATAGAGGTGAAAGGGACATTAATGACATGTAATCTAATCCTTACATTATGAAATTGAGGCCCAAAAGGGTGATCTAGCTTCTGAAGGTAACTTGAATGTTTTTTCCTCATCCAAAGATATGTTTATTGATTTTAGAGAGACAGAAGAAGAAAGAGAAACGTTGATGTGAGAGAGAAACATCAATTGGTTGCCTCCTGTACGTGTACCCTACCAGGGGTTGAAACTGAAACCTAGGTAGGTGCCCTGACCAGGAATTGAGTCCATGATCTTTTGGTGCACAAGATGATGTTTCAACCTACTGAGCCACCGAAGCAGGGCAACAACTCAAATGTTAAGTGGAAGAGTCTTTCTGGTCTTTACCTCTAGGGAATGCAGGAGCATGTTATTTCTTGTCCCTTAAACACTTATTTCAATTTAAAAAGGTATTAACTGACTTCTGGCCAAGATGGAGGCATAGGTAGATACACTGTACCTCCTTGCACAACCAAAAGAAGGAAAAGAACCATTTAAAAAAATAGAAAACAACCAGAACTGCCAGAAAACCAAACTGTATAGAAGTCCAACAACCAAAGAGTTAAAAAAGAAACATTCATCCAGAACCGTAGGAGCAGAGATGGGCAGCTGGGCAGAGAGAACTCCTGGCAAGATGGTGGCTTGTGGACGAGGCAAGAAAACAGAGTGAGGACTAGGCAGTCCCACATTCGAGTGCAGATAAACCAGGAGAAACAACTTGGGAGTAGCATAAACTGGGCAACCCAGGGCCCCAGTGTGGGTAAATAAAGCCTCAAACCTCTGACTGTAAATACCTGTGGGGGTTGAGGCAGCGGGAGAAACTCCCAGCCTCACAAGGGAGTTCATTGGAGAGACCCACAGGGTCCTAGAACATACACAAGCCAACCCACCTGGGAATCAGCACCAGAGAGGCCCAATTTGCTTGTGGGAAGTGGGGGAAGTGACCAAAAGCTGGCAGAGAGCAGAGCAAGTGGCACTGTTCCCTCTCAGACCCCTCCCCCACATACAGCATCACAACACAGATGTGGGATGCCTCACCCTGGTGAACACCTAAGGCTCCGCCCCTCACTACAAAACAGGTGCTTCAAGACAAAAAACAAATGTCCCAAATGAAAGAACAGATCAAAGCTCCAGAAAAAAAATACAACTAAGAAATGAAGAGAGAGCCAACCTATCAGATGCACAGTTAAAAACACTGGTAATCAGGTTGCCCACAGAATTGGTTGAATTTGGTTGCAAATTAGATGAAAAAAATGAAGGCTCCACTAAGTGAAATAAAGAGAAATGTACAGGGAACCAATAGTGATGGGAAGGAAACTGGGCTTCAAATTAATGGAGGGGACCAGAAGGAATAAGGAAACACCCAACCAGAACAGAATGAAAAAAAACAAGAATTCAAAAAAAAATGAAGGAGAGGCTTAGGAACATTCAGCATAGCTTTAAATGTTCCAACATCTGAATTATAGGGGTACCAGAAGGGGAAAAAGAAGAGCAACAAGTGGAAAACTTACTTGAACAAATAATAAAAAATAACTTCCCCAATCTGACAAAGGAAAAAGACTTCTAGGAAGTCCAGGAAGCTCAGAGAGTCCCAAAGAAGTTGGACCCAAGAAGAAACACACCAAGACACATCATAATTACATTACTCAAGATTAAAATGAAGGAGAGAATCCTCGAAGCAGCACAAGAAAAGGAGACAGTTACCTACAAAGGAGTTCCCATCAGACGGTCATCGGATTTCTCAAAAGACACCTTACAGGCAAGAAGGGACTGGAAGGAAGTATTCCAATTCATGAAATCCAAAGACCTACATCCAAGATTGCTCTATCCAACAAAGCTTTCATTTAGAATGGAAGGGCAGATAAAATGAAGGGCTTGTCAGATAAGGTCAAGTTGAAGGAGTTCATCATCACCAAACCCTTATTATATGAAATGTTAAAGGGATTTATCTAAGAAAAAAAGATAAAAAATGTGAACAGTAAAATGACAGCAAACTCACAATTGTTAACAACCACACCTAAAACAAAAACAAAAACAAACTAAGCAAACAACTATAACAGGAACAGAACCACAGAAATGGAAACCACATGGAGGATTATCAATAGGGGAATTGGAGAGGAAGAGAGGGGGAAAGGTACAGAGTATAAGTAGCATAGATGGTAGGTAGAAAATAGAAAATAGGGTGATGTTAAGAATAGTATAGGGAATGCAGAAGCCAAAGAACTCATACGTACGAGCCATGGACATGAACTAAAGCGGGGGACTGTAGGTGAGAGGGGGTGTGCAGGGCAGAGGGGTATGAAGGGGGGAAAATGAGACAACTGTAATAGCATAATCAATAAAGTATATTTAAAACAAAACAAAACAAAAAACTTTAAAATAGCAAGTTTTAATAAAATAGCCTATATGGAAAATTCTCTTTATTAGTAGATACTATTACTGAATCTTTTTTTGAGTTTTCCAGTAAAATCTCAATATGACTTAAAAAATAAATAAATAAAAATTAAAAATACAGAAGTCCAGTTAACTTTGGATTTTGGATAAACAATGAATTTTTTTAGTATAAGTATCCGCCCAAAATTGTATAGAGCATAATTATGCAAAAAAAATCATTATTTATTTGAAATTCAAATTTAAATGAGTGTCCTGTGTTTTTATTGGCTAAATCTGGCAACCCTATGAAAATCTAGCACAGAGACTAATTAATAGTAGGGTTTCCAAAGTTAGATTGGGGTAAACTGAGAGATGAGTAAGAGTTCATCAGGCACAGAGAAGAGGGAAGGGCCTTCATTCCAAGCAGAGGGAACATCTTTGCAAAGACTGAGTCAAGAGTAATTTGGGCTAATTTAAACAAAGCTAGTACATGGTGAGCTGGGGGTAAAAGTGGGTCAAGGTGGATGAAGACTTAGGCAGAGAACAAATAATGCAGGGTCTTAAATTTTGAGTAGTGGAATAAGACAAGTATACAATGGGAGAGACCCAGGGCCAGTATGGGCTAATGGCATTCCCCAGATTTGTGGGAGATGGTCATCCTGAAGACAGAAAATGATTCCAGTGATTTAGGTGAGAGATAATGGTGGCTTAAGTCAGGTGGAAGCTGGTGAAGCTGGTGAAGCTGGAAATGCTATTACTATTCAGTAATAGTATCTACAGGCCAATGTGAAATATATTTGGTAGATAGAACTGACGGATGGGTTGGAATGGTCCTTAGGAGGGGAGGGTAAGGAAAATCAGGAATGAATCCCTAGTGCCTGGAATGGGTTGATGCAAGTGCTATTACAGAAGTGGGAAGAGCTCTTTTACTGAACTTTGAGCCTTGAGGTGGGATCACGGAGAAGAGAGAAAGGCAAAGTGATGAGGTGTCTTATTTCAGCTGTACAGCAGGACATGACCACTGCCTCTCTCTGCAGAACACTTCCTGACATTTACTCACCTGCTGCTCCTTCCCTCTCTCTTCCCAGTCTTTTTTCTCCTCCATCTTTCTCTTTCTTCTCTTCTCTTTTTATTTTGTTTGTTTGTTTGTGTTTGTTTGTTTTGCTCTGCTGCCATTCCATTTCCTGGGCAGAATCAGAGGCTCAGACAGTGAGATGGGTGGAGTATAAGCAGCTAGAAATGGAAATGGTTGCCATGATTCTGTGGTCCACAGTTTCCTAGTGGACCTGGCAAACCATTTAGCATCTCTTTCCCAGACCCAAGGATAGGGAGGCTGGAGAATACTTAAGACAGAAGCAGCTGAGGAGGCATCATCCTCTATCAGAGGGGAAATCAACTAGTCCAAACTCCTCATTTTACAACTGAAGAAACTGAGGCCTTAGACCATTCTGACTAAACAAGGTAAGAACCTGCACAGTATGAAGAATATACACCCCACTTGGAAACTGGAGTTTTCAGGATTTGACTCAACTCCTGTTAGTTTTGTGACTATAAAGTGGGAACAATTATACTTATATAGAAGAACTGTTTTAAGGATCAAGGAAATAATATATTTATTTACTCAATGAATGTTTTTCAAGCATCTGCTATGTATCAGATGCTGTGTTGGGAACTGGGTACTCAGCAGAGAACAAAGCAGACAGAAATCTGCCCTCATGGGAATGACATTCTAATGAGGAAAATAGATATTTAATAAATAACTGAAATGTAGGATAGATGCCATAAAGCAACATAAAACTGTGAAGGAAGATACTGGTACTGGATAGAGTGGGCATGATTATAATTGTAGTAGGTAATATTTGAACAAGGATTTGAAGAAAGTGAAAGAATTAACCAATTCTAGAGGAAGAGTGGTCCAGTTTGAGGAAACGACAAGGCACAGGCCCAAGGCAGAAGCTGCTTGTCCGTGAGATTTAACAAGAAGGTCATGTTGCTAGAGAAAGAGAGTAGGGGAAAGAGTGGTAGGAAGTTAGAGAAGCAATGGGCTGACTGAGAAAGATCTGGAGGCCATTGTGGAACTTTATTCCATGCTAAGCGGGGTGAGCCTACTGGGGATGGAGGTGGCAAGAAGGGGCTGACTTCTGGGTAGAAATTGATGGAGAGTTGGCAGGGTTTGCTGGTGGATTGGATGTGGAATGTGAGGGCAGTCAGGAAGCTCCAAGGGTTTGGTTCCAGCCCTTAGGAGGACCAGAGTGCCAGTGACTGAGGTGTGGAGGACTGTGCCAGTGGGTTTGAATGGGAAGTTGGGAGTTAGAGCATTGACATGTACAGCTGAGTTGCCTGTCAGATATCCAATAGCTTACTGAACCGTGCAGCCCTCTACAAGCATACCATAGTGAGTGGTAGCAGAACCAAAAGGAACAAGAATAGGTCAGTAAGTACTCCAGGAGAATGTATATCATCATTACAGAGAAGAAACTGGGCCCATGCTACCTGGTGCAAAGTCAAAGGCTGCAAGGGGCAAAGCCAGGGCTGGGACTCAAGTGTTTCTTCTCCACACAGTGTTACAACCCTGACTCCTGACTCCCAGGGACCAGAGACACAAAGAGAACCAGGGACATAAAGTATGAGTCAGAGAAATCAAGTCAGAAACATGAAAAGAAGCAGGAAATAGAGAAGGGGGACACATAAGGGAGACAGCAACACATGGAGTGACCTAGAAAAGCTTAATGAGCTGCAAAACCAGCTGAGAGGAGCCCTGTGGGCCTCGCCCACAAGACAAATTGAACTTGCCTTTCTTCCTCTTCCCAGGTGACCTATCACCAAAACATTACTGGCATGCTGCTGGCATCCAGCCTGCTAATTAGTTCAGAGGCCTCTCCCTGTGTGCCTGAGCCTCAGATGTACTGCCCCTAGCACACTCCTCCATCCTGTCAGGTCCCGCCCTGCGTCTCCAGGAGGAAAACTGGCCCTGAGACCTGTCTGACTGATGGCTCTCTTCTTCCAATTCTTCCTCGAGCTGAGCCCAGCCTCTTGCATCCTTTCATCTGTCATCTCTGGGTACTTCACAAATGTCCTTCAAGCCTGTGTTGAGTAGAGGCCTCTAAGTCCATGCCTGGCACCCTGCCCCACCCCTGAAGTATGTGACAGGCGTTGGGAGGGAGCAGGGAGAGGGGAGCCCTGCGGAAACTTGACACTTGGGAGGAGAAAGAAGGCTGTAGACATATAGTCACAGGAGGAATTAAGGGAGAGCAGGCAGGGCCCCCCCAAATTAGATGAAAGGGAAGGGAAGATGAAACACCAGAAATGAATGGGAACAGAGATGCAGAGGAGAAAGGCAACCTCACAAAAGTGTCAGGACTTGGGAGAAGATTTTGTCAGAACTAAAGTAAAGTTGGAAATAAGTTTGGAGAAGGGGTGATAACAGTTTTTACATTCTAGAGCATCTTCATATATTTTAATTTATTACATCATTTGAAGTAGAGATCCTGACCCCATTTTACAGACTCAGCAAGCAGAGTATGTTGGGTATGGGAGGTTCTATGAAGACAAATGAGGGAGAGCAGCCACATTTAACACATGACCTATTGAAAAATACTGCATAATTGTAGTAGGGTTGAGGAGGGATCTTACAACTATAATGTTACAAGATAATAAGGGTGTTTCACCCTTAGGTGGGGGTCAGGAACTTAAGTGAAGTCAAAGAACATTCACTGAGAATTTCTATGTACCAGATAGAATGCAAAGTGTTTCCATATACACAATGTAGTTTAATTCAGGTAGCAGCTGAAAAGAACAAGGAAGACCTGTTTGGACAGACATGAAAAGATCTCTAAGACCAATGGTTGAAAGAAAAAGTAAGTGTAGAGTATTTTGAACTATGAGTTATAATCCATATTAAAGAAACACATGAAGAAGTGCTTTGTTGCAGGGATCAGGGAGTACAGAGCCAGGAAAGCCAAAGAGAATGAGGTGTGTCAGCAGAATGGCAGGTAGTTCACCTGGGTGAGGATTCAGTGTGTGCAAAGGACTGTGCCTAGGCTGCATCTGACAAGAGATGTGGAGCTTGCCATGCTATGGGCTTGAAGGTCAACCCTGTTCTCCTAGGTGAACTTCAGAGCACTTTTAATTGGGAAGAAACACATTCTGATTAAACATGTTACAGAGATAGTTCTGTCTGCAGGTGGAGAATGGTTGGAGGGGAAGGAAGACTCCAAGGGCTGCACAAGGCTGAGTCATATAAGAATGGAGAGGAGGAGAAAGGAGTATGTGAAATGGTCTGAGGGAGTAAGTGGGTAGCACATCTCCACATGGCTGATGGGGGAAAAGAAGGAACACAAAACACAGATTATTTTTCAGGATTGTAATTTAAGTTATACATACATATGAAAAGTCAAATAGATGAGTTAATGAGAAAAATTAGTGGCCGCACTGCCATCCTCACCACTTGTAACTCTTTTAGCTGATTTGCTTTTTTGGTATTTGTCTCCATTGCTGTAAATACCAAGATTATATGGTTACTGCATGGTTGTTGTTTTCTTTCAATTTTAGGCATTATGTAATAATTTGCTTTTATGAAAGATACCTTTTTAAAAACCACCAATCTCACTTGGTTCATAAACAGATAACCTCACCATCCCCACCATCCTCACTTTATAGTAATTTCAAGAGAACATATACACACACCACATATATATTTCTCTGTGTACATAAATATGTATGTAAATGCACAGAAAAATGTCCTGAAGAATGACATCAAACTAGGATTCAGGGGGTGGCTGAAGGAGAATTTCATTGTGTCCATCTGGTTTAAATTCTTTACAAATGAATATGCATTAATCACTTGTGTAATACAAACAAAATGAAGCCACACAACAATACAAAAAAAGATAATTATCATTACCCACAGCTTACAGATGCAAAAACTGAAGCCCAGAGACTTAAGTGATTTGTTAAAGGTCTTACAGCAAGCAAACACAGCTGGTAAAAATCAGATTTGAACCTAAAGGAAGAGAAGGGGCAAGCAAGTGGGACAGGACAAAAGGAAGTGGAAAAGAAAGCCAGGAATCAGGGGATAGTAGGGGTGATGAGGAACATTTAACAGGAGGGCTGCCAACTTTGGCGGAAAGGGATAAAGAAGGCAGAGGCAGAAAACTGTAACAACAGTAGAGCTGTTGATTTGAAGGAAATTTAACAGCTCTGTGGAGGAAGGGAACTCAGTAACAGTCAGAAGCAATGGACTGAAAGAGAAAATGTCATGGTCCTTAGAGAACATCCCCAGGGAGTGCAGATGTCAGGCACCTGCAGTGAGTCACTGGATCCCAGAAACTGATGGCCAAGAATGAGATCATCACCCCCCAAAGGCAGTGAACAGAGACAACAAGGCTCTTAAGATCCAGGGAACTTAACCCTCTGGTCTGAGGCCACTCACAAAACCAAAAAGAATTCATGTCTAATAGGTTTTCCTCAGGCCCCAAATTAGCATGTATGGGAGTCACTGGGAGGCTGTGATACCAGCAGGATGACTCACAAAAACAGCCCAATCAAGCGAACAAGCTGCAGTCTCTGCCCTGAGAGAATAGGGCTGTCTGGAGAAGAGTGGGCTGGGAGAGGTCACAGACAAGGCCACCCAAGACAGCTGGTTCCTCCCTAATCACAAGTCAGCTGCATCAGCGCTCAGGGTCACCTGTCCCCTCCCATGGCCATGGTGGTGGTGACTATTAGTGCTGAAAGCCTTGGTCCTGTAACCTGAGATTATATGACTAGGTTGGGGGTGGAACACAAGGTAAACTCAAGACTTCTGTACAGATACACTTACACACTCCAATGCTACCAATTTACCCTTTCCCTCATGCCCCACCTAGTCAATGAGAGAGTAAAAAAAGAGCAGCCTTGGACAGTCAGTAGCTGGCCTGACACTAAAGAGCTAAACCATGTCATTCTTCTGTTAGGCATAAAGTACACCAACCTCAGGTAACTTTACTCTGAGACCATAATAAAATGAGACAAAGTAAGTCTAGTCCATAATTCTATGTGGACACAGACAAAAACAAGGTCATTCTGCCACCCAAAACATAGCAAACATCTTTCTGTTAGCCAAAAGGAAGGACTGCCACTTAAAAAAATCAATTATAGCTTTATTCTCATTGTAGTTTTCCCTGCCTATAGATAAGATTAACTGAGATATCCAGTCATAGAATGTTCTCTGCTTTCCGACAATATTCAATCTAGAGCAAATCCCTACCTTCTTAGATCCTTCCCCAAATCACCAAACCAAGGCCCAAATCTTCTAACAGGTTTTTTCCCCTAACATTCTCTTACTGAAATGTCCCACAGTTCCTTTAGTATGCATCCACTGTTGCTGCAAAGAGAAGTAAACTCAACTTATTTACTGCAAGTGTGTTTCTGGGGGTCTTTGGCTGGAGAACATTGATAACATCCAGTGGGTTTTTTTTTTTTTATTCCTACCCTCTGGGATCTGCATTGAGAGTCTGGAGCCAGGTTGTGTGGGAAAGATGATACAAAGGCAAGAGGTGCTGCCGGAAGGGATTAAACTAGTCACACATTCACTCAACAAATATTTATTGGGCACCCCCCTGTGCCACAGATTGTTCTAGGTACCAATGACAATAGAAAATAAAGCGGGACCTATCATTATCAAGAAGCTCTCAGTCAGCAGCAGGAATAGATACCTTAACAAATCACTGTGACTTGTGGAGGTAAGTGCAATGACTGAGGTGTGTCTTGGCACTGTCCCATTTAGACTAGAGTGGTAATGGAGGTAGTGGTAGTAGAGGTAGCATATTAAGAAAGGCTTTCTGGGAAAGGAGGTACTTGAGGCCCTGTAGGCTAAGGACAATCTCATGAGAATGAACAAGAGCAGATCAGGGAGATGATAAATGAGATGGTAAGTGGAGAATTTTACTTGCAGTTGTGATCTTATTAGACTGAAAAATAGGAGGCAGGTTAGGGGAGGGGTCAGGCTAAAGGCATTTATGAATCATACAGTTTGGGCTTTACCATTTAGTGAAAGTGGGCATCATTGGAAACCTATTGAAAGTTCAATAAGTCCAGACATGATTATAGTATGTTTTTAAAATTTTATTTTTTAACTATAGTTCACATTCAGTATTATTTATATTAGTTTCAGGTGTATAGCACAGTGAATAGATACTTATGTAATTTATGATGTGATTCCCCCAATAAGTTCAGTACCCACTTGGCTCCATACAGTTATTACAGTAGTATTAACTATGTTCACTATGCTGTACTTTGCATCCCCTGACTATTCTATAACTACCTACTTATACTTTTTAATCCCTTCACCTTTTTCTTTTTAAAATATATTTTATTGATTATACCATTACAGTTGTTGTTCTATTCTCCCCCTTCATTCCCCTCCACCCTGCACACCCCCTCCCCCACCATTCCCCCCCTTTAGTTTATGACCACGTGTCTCAAGTTCTTTAGATTCTATATTTCCCCCACTATTCTTGCCCCCCCTATCTATTTTCTACCTTCTGTCTATGCTATTTTCTGTACCTTCTCCCCCTTTCTCCTCCTCCCACTCCCCTGTTGCTAACCCTTCATGTGTTCTTCATTTCTATGGTTCTACTCCTGATCTAGCTGTCCTCTTGGTTTGCTTTTGTTTTAGGTGTGGTTGTTAATAACTGTGACTTTGCTGTCCTTTCACTGTTCATATTTTTATCTTCTTTTTTCTTAGATAAGTCCCTTTAACATTTCATATAATAAGGGCTTGGTGATGATGAACTCCTTCAACTTGACCTTATCTGAGAAGCACTTTGTCTGTCCTTCCATTCTAAATGAAAGTTTTGCTGGATAAAGCAATCTTGGATGTAGGTCTTTGGATTTCATGACTTGGAATACTTCTTTCCAGCCCCTTCTTGCCTGTAAGGTCTCTTTTGAGAAATCAGCTGACAGTCTGATGGACACTCCTTT
This sequence comes from Sturnira hondurensis, assembly GCF_014824575.4. Lineage (NCBI taxonomy): Eukaryota > Metazoa > Chordata > Mammalia > Chiroptera > Phyllostomidae > Sturnira > Sturnira hondurensis. The sequence continues at coordinate 158,896 of NW_028077382.1, read as the reverse complement.
GTAGGTGACTGTCCCTTTATCTCTTGCTGCTTCTAGAATTCTCTCCTTCATTTTCATCTTGGCTAATGTAATTATGATGTGCCTTGGTGTGTTCCTTCTTGGGTCCAACTTCCTTGGGACTCTCTGAGCTTCCTAGATTTCCTGGAAGTCTATTTCCTTTGCCAGATTGGGGAAGTTCTCCTTTATTATTTGTTCAAATAAGTTTTCTACTTGTGGCTGTTTCTTTTCCCCTTCTGGTACCCCTATAATTCGGATGTTGGAACATTTAAAGATGTCCTGGAGGTTCCTAAGCCTCTCCTCATTTTTTTGAATTCTCATTTCTTCATTCTTTTCTGGTTGGATGTTTTGTTCTTCCTTCTGGTCCACTCCATTGATTTGAGGTCCAGTTTCCTTTCTATCACTATTGGTTTCCTGTGCGTTTCCCTTCATTTCAATTAGTTTAGCCTTCATATGTTCCTCTAATTTGTGGCTAAAATCAACCAATTCTGTGAGCATCCTGATCACCAGTATTTTGAACTGTGCATCTGAGAGCTTCGCTATTTCTTTTTCACTTAGAGTTATTGGCTCTGGGGCTTTGAGTTTTTCTTGAGCTGTANGGAATAGGAATAGGAATAGGAATAGGAATAGGAATAGGAATAGGAATAGGAATAGGAATAGGAATTATGGGAATAGGAATTATGGCTCTCAATGCCAGGGTTTTGGTAAAAAGAAAAACTATTTATTTTTAGTACATTTTATTGATTATGCTATTAAAAGGTTATTAAAGCCTATTTTGTGCCTACCAATTATGCTTTTTTTATTCCCTGTACCCTTTCCCCTATTTTATGCCCTCCCCCTCCCTGCTGATAACTCTCCATGTGATCTCAATTTCTGTGATTCTCTTCCTATTCTACTTGTTTGTTTAGTTTTAGTTTTGCTTTTGTTGTTGATAGTTGTTGATAGTTGTGAGTTTGCTGTCCTTTTACTGTTCATATTTTTCATCTCCTTTTTTTAGATAAGTCCCTTTAACATTTCATATAATAAGGGCTTGGTGATGATGAACTCCTTGAATTTGATCTTATCTGAGAAGCACTTTATCTGTCCTTCCATTCTAAATGATAGCTTTGCTGGATAGAGTCATCTTGGATGTAGGTCCTTGTCTTTCATGACTTGGAATACTTCTTTCCAGCCCCTTCTTGCCTTTAATGTTTCTTTTGAGAAGTCAGCTGAGAGTCTAATGGAGACTCCTTTGTAGGTAACTCTTTCCTTTCCTCTTTCAGCTTTTAAGATTCTCTCTTTATCTTTAATCTTGAGTAACTTAATGATGATGTGCCCTGGTGAGTTCCTCTTTGAGTTCAACTTCTTTGGGACTCTCTGAGCTTCCTGGACTTCCTGGAAGTGTATATCTTTCACCAGATTGGGGAAGTTTTCCTTCATTATTTGTTCAAATAAGTTTTCAATTTATTGCTCTTATTCTTCTTCTGGTACTCCTATAATTCAGATATTGGAACATTTCAGGTTGTCCCAGAGATTTCTCAGCCTTTATGTTTTTTTGGAGGGGGGGTGGTTCTTATTTCTTCATTCTGTTCTGGTTGGATGTTTTTTTCATTCTTTGTTCCAAATTGTTGATTTGAATCCCGGTTTCCTTTCCTTCATTGTTGGTTCCTTGTATATTTTCCTTTATTTCACTTTGGGTAGCCCTTATTTGTTTCTTCATTTTGCAATGGAGCTCAATTAATTCTGTCAGCATCCTGATCACCAGTGTTTTGAACTCTTCATCACATAGGTTGTCTATCTCCTCAACACTTAGCTCTTTTTCTGGAGTTTTGATTTGTTCTTTCATTTGAGCCATATTTCTTTGTCTCAGTGCACCTGTTATGTTGTAAGGGGTCAGGGCCTTAGGTATTCACCAGGGCAAGGCAACCCTCTTTGCTGCATTGGGGTGCCATCTTTAGGGGAGGGGTCAGATAAAACAATGTTGCTCACTTACTGGGCTCTAGCCCCACTTTCCAAAGAACTCTTGAACTCTTGTGTGAGACTGGAAGTTTCTCCCACTGTGGCAACCCCCACTGTAGTTTAGAGCTAGCTTTGAGTCTTAGTTTCCCTTTCAGCCAGCCCTGCCTCACTGCATGGTCTGCTGCCTTGCCAGCGGGTTCTCTCCACCCACCCAGCTGCCCATCTCCCTCCTATGTATCTGGTTAAATGTTTCTTTAATCCCTTGGGTGTTGGAGTTCCATGTAGTTTTATTTTCTGGCACTTCTGGTTGTTTGTTGTTTTTAGATTGGTTGTCATCCTCCTTCCGGTTGTGCGAGGAAGCAAAGGGTTTCCACCTATGCCTCCAGCTTGGCCAGAACTCTTCTGGTTGCATTTTTAAAAAATAAACCAATACAAACTACCAGAAAAAGAAATTTAAAAACAACCTATTTACATTTGCACCAGAAAATACCTCGGGATAAATTTAAACAAGGAGGTAAAAGACTCATACTAGGGAAACTATAAGACATTGAAGAAATTGAAGAAGATACAAATAAATGAAAGCATACACTGTGCTTATGGATAGAAAGAATTAACATTATTAAGCTGTAGATTCAATGAAAGGCCTATCAAAACGTTAACAGCATTTTTCACAGAACTAAAAAAAGAGAAATAATCCTAAAAGTTTATATGGAACCACAAAAGATCATGAATAGCCACAGCAATCATGAGAAAGAATAACAAAGTTGGGAGACTTCCGCCAAGATAGAGGCATAGGTGGAAACACTGTGCCTTCTCCCACAACCAAGTTTGGATACAACAAAAGTTTTGGAGAACTAAGACACACTCAGAGACCAGAAAACTGAATTATACGGAGGCCCGACAGCTACAAACCGTTCAACGGGGACGGTAAGAGAGGCAGAGCCAGCAGCGGAGCTGGGTCGGGAAGGACAGACCTAGGAGCGCAGGCAGCCCGGACCTAGTCGGGGTGCAGGGCAGACTGACCAAGGTCGCACATTCGAGCGCAGTGAGACGGATCACGCAGGCCCCAGGGGGCGAACCCAGTGGTGGAGGGCTGACAGTGGTGGCACACTCACATGCAGTGGAATGAAACACATGGGCCTGGTGACGGTGGTGGCTGCGGTGCCGGTGGGGGTCGCTGAGGTGGGCGCCAGAGGGAACCCATTGTCCCTCTTTGACCCCGCCCCCACATACAACGTCACAACCCAGCGACTTAGTTGCCCTGCTCTAGTGAAAACCTAGGGCTCCGATCCTGCTACTTAACAGGCACGAACAGCCCAAAAGATGGCACGAGAAGAACTCAAAGTCCCAGAGCCAATAACTCTAAGTGACCAACAGATTGCCAGCCTCTCAGAAGCCCAATTTAAAACACTATTTATCAGGATGCTCACAGAATTGGTAGAGCACAGTCATAAATTAGAGGAACTTAGTTACAAATTAGAGGAACATATGAAGGCTAAACTAATTGAAATGAAGGGAGATGTCCAGTGTTATATGCAAATTGCGAGTGAAAGGAGTCCACAGAAACTGAGAGCAACTTGATGGTATATTTATTGGCCAAGTTTTAACCTGCGCAGGGGCGACTCTCATTTGCAGCCCTTGCAGGCACCGTGTCTCCGGACACTTTGGAGAGTTCGCCCCTGCGCAGGTTAAAACTTGGCCAATAAATATACCATCAAGTTGCTCTCAGTTTCTGTGGACTCCTTTCACTCGCAATTTGCATATAACACTGGACATCTCCCTTCATTTCAATTAGTTTAGCCTTCATATGTTCCTCTAATTTGTAACTAAGTTCCTCTAATTTATGACTGTGCTCTACCAATTCTGTGAGCATCCTGATAAATAGTGTTTTAAATTGGGCTTCTGAGAGGCTGGCAATCTGTTGGTCACTTAGAGTTATTGGCTCTGGGACTTTGAGTTCTTCTCGTGCCATCTTTTGGGCTGTTCGTGCCTGTTAAGTAGCAGGATCGGAGCCCTAGGTTTTCACTAGAGCAGGGCAACTAAGTCGCTGGGTTGTGACGTTGTATGTGGGGGCGGGGTCAAAGAGGGACAATGGGTTCCCTCTGGCGCCCACCTCAGCGACCCCCACCGGCACCGCAGCCACCACCGTCACCAGGCCCATGTGTTTCATTCCACTGCATGTGAGTGTGCCACCACTGTCAGCCCTCCACCACTGGGTTCGCCCCCTGGGGCCTGCGTGATCCGTCTCACTGCGCTCGAATGTGCGACCTTGGTCAGTCTGCCCTGCACCCCGACTAGGTCCGGGCTGCCTGCGCTCCTAGGTCTGTCCTTCCCGACCCAGCTCCGCTGCTGGCTCTGCCTCTCTTACCGTCCCCGTTGAACGGTTTGTAGCTGTCGGGCCTCCGTATAATTCAGTTTTCTGGTCTCTGAGTGTGTCTTAGTTCTCCAAAACTTTTGTTGTATCCAAACTTGGTTGTGGGAGAAGGCACAGTGTTTCCACCTATGCCTCTATCTTGGCGGAAGTCTCCCAACTTTGTTATTCTTTCTCATGATTGCTGTGGCTATTCATGATCTTTTGTGGTTCCATATAAACTTTTAGGATTATTTCTCTTTTTTTAGTTCTGTGAAAAATGCTGTTAACGTTTTGATAGGCCTTTCATTGAATCTACAGCTTAATAATGTTAATTCTTTCTATCCATAAGCACAGTGTATGCTTTCATTTATTTGTATCTTCTTCAATTTCTTCAATGTCTTATAGTTTCCCTAGTATGAGTCTTTTACCTCCTTGTTTAAATTTATCCCGAGGTATTTTCTGGTGCAAATGTAAATAGGTTGTTTTTAAATTTCTTTTTCTGGTAGTTTGTATTGGTTTATTTTTTAAAAATGCAACCAGAAGAGTTCTGGCCAAGCTGGAGGCATAGGTGGAAACCCTTTGCTTCCTCGCACAACCGGAAGGAGGATGACAACCAATCTAAAAACAACAAACAACCAGAAGTGCCAGAAAATAAAACTACATGGAACTCCAACACCCAAGGGATTAAAGAAACATTTAACCAGATACATAGGAGGGAGATGGGCAGCTGGGTGGGTGGAGAGAACCCGCTGGCAAGGCAGCAGACCATGCAGTGAGGCAGGGCTGGCTGAAAGGGAAACTAAGACTCAAAGCTAGCTCTAAACTACAGTGGGGGTTGCCACAGTGGGAGAAACTTCCAGTCTCACACAAGAGTTCAAGAGTTCTTTGGAAAGTGGGGCTAGAGCCCAGTAAGTGAGCAACATTGTTTTATCTGACCCCTCCCCTAAAGATGGCACCCCAATGCAGCAAAGAGGGTTGTCTTGCCCTGGTGAATACCTAAGGCCCTGACCCCTTACAACATAACAGGTGCACTGAGACAAAGAAATATGGCTCAAATGAAAGAACAAATCAAAACTCCAGAAAAAGAGCTAAGTGTTGAGGAGATAGACAACCTATGTGATGAAGAGTTCAAAACACTGGTGATCAGGATGCTGACAGAATTAATTGAGCTCCATTGCAAAATGAAGAAACAAATAAGGGCTACCCAAAGTGAAATAAAGGAAAATATACAAGGAACCAACAATGAAGGAAAGGAAACCGGGATTCAAATCAACAATTTGGAACAAAGAATGAAAAAAACATCCAACCAGAACAGAATGAAGAAATAAGAACCACCCCCCCTCCAAAAAAACATAAAGGCTGAGAAATCTCTGGGACAACCTGAAATGTTCCAATATCTGAATTATAGGAGTACCAGAAGAAGAATAAGAGCAATAAATTGAAAACTTATTTGAACAAATAATGAAGGAAAACTTCCCCAATCTGGTGAAAGATATACACTTCCAGGAAGTCCAGGAAGCTCAGAGAGTCCCAAAGAAGTTGAACTCAAAGAGGAACTCACCAGGGCACATCATCATTAAGTTACTCAAGATTAAAGATAAAGAGAGAATCTTAAAAGCTGAAAGAGGAAAGGAAAGAGTTACCTACAAAGGAGTCTCCATTAGACTCTCAGCTGACTTCTCAAAAGAAACATTAAAGGCAAGAAGGGGCTGGAAAGAAGTATTCCAAGTCATGAAAGACAAGGACCTACATCCAAGATGACTCTATCCAGCAAAGCTATCATTTAGAATGGAAGGACAGATAAAGTGCTTCTCAGATAAGATCAAATTCAAGGAGTTCATCATCACCAAGCCCTTATTATATGAAATGTTAAAGGGACTTATCTAAAAAAAGGAGATGAAAAATATGAACAGTAAAAGGACAGCAAACTCACAACTATCAACAACTATCAACAACAAAAGCAAAACTAAAACTAAACAAACAAGTAGAATAGGAAGAGAATCACAGAAATTGAGATCACATGGAGAGTTATCAGCAGGGAGGGGGAGGGCATAAAATAGGGGAAAGGGTACAGGGAATAAAAAAAGCATAATTGGTAGGCACAAAATAGGCTTTAATAACCTTTTAATAGCATAATCAATAAAATGTACTAAAAATAAATAGTTTTTCTTTTTACCAAAACCCTGGCATTGAGAGCCATAATTCCTATTCCCATAATTCCTATTCCTATTCCTATTCCTATTCCTATTCCTATTCCTATTCCTATTCCTATTCCTATTCCCTGGCAAGGCAACCCTAGTGCAGGGGAACCCTGGGAGAGGGGGAGTCCATTCAGTAACAGTATCTTGTCCCCCCCACCCACAGCCCCATGGGTCCATTCTGTAACATACAGAGTATCAACAACTAATGAGCTGAGATTTATATAGGCAGAATTATTACAGAACAGGGCCAAAAGGGGTCATGATACACTATTACTGAAAAGAACCCCCACAAGTTTCGCTTGTCTGCCGCCAGAGGAAAGACATCTCTCAATGCCAGAGATTTGTGAAAAGGAAAGGAAATATTTATTTAAAGCTATACAAATTTAAAGTAGTGACCTAATGTCTTCACTAAAATATCAAAGTCCTTTAGGATACCCACAGATGCACACAGTCCTTCCTCCCCCCTGCCCTAAAAGGGGATACCATATTTCAGGAAAAGAAGCAGAAGTCTGTGATTCGAGCTCCTGGCACCATCAGCTATATCACCTCCAAGATCTTCAGTTAATCCAAAGCCATGTGGCACCTTCTCATGGCCAACTGGCAAGAGCCCTTTCACTCTTCTTTCAGGCAAAGCCTCTCCTGCTTCCTAGGCCACGTGGCCAAAGGGAGAACCCCAAAGCCGTATGGCCCTCTTCCACCAAAGCTGCAGAGGTCCCCACCCTGGCAAAACCACATGGTTTTCTATCTACTGCCACGGCCGCCTGGTCTTCTCTTCAATGGCTGCCGTGTCTGGGTTTAAATCCCTGTGCCAATATTCCTCTGCAGCCCCATTTCTGACTCCCCCTACAGTCAGTTACACCTGCCAGAATTCCTGTATCTTCCTAGCTTTACTGGGCTGCCATCTTAAGTCAGGACAGGTGTGGCTCCATGGCGTGGAGCCAGTCTTCTCCAAGCTCGCACACAGACTCTGTAACCAGGGGAAGTTGCCTCCCAGTTACATCTTGGGGGGAAGTCACTTCCATCCCCCTGGCTCAAAGCATGGCCACAGCTATTTAACGTATGTATGCAACCAGTTAAAGGTTATGTTAGAGGAAATTGGCAGTTATTTTAAAACATAGCACAGCACCTAGGGAATGACTTGTTTTTTTCCTTTGCATCTGTAAGCTGCTTCTTGCTTTCACACCAGAAGTAACAGTCTAAGTGACAAACCACCCCTCGCCATATATAAGCATTTGCTCCTTGCTGATCAGGGTCCAGAATTTGGAGACTGCCTCCTCTGGGTCTGCATGGGTAATAAAAGTTCCACTTCGCTTCCTCCAGTGTTTGGTCTGAGTCTTTTCTCGTAACAGTTATAGATATGTTAAATGACCATGCCAGAGGTTAGCTGAAAAGCTGTTGCTGTACAAAACAGCTCTACATGTTCCTGCCCCATTTGTCCTTTCCCTCAACTCACACCTGTGTGGGGAAAAGGTGAGGACATCCTAACATTTCCTGAAAACTTTGAGTTCTGGACCCCATTCCAAATCCCTATTTTGGGCCCCCCTCTGAGCTGCACCCTGTTGCAGAATAAGAATAAGAAGGCACAAGGAAAGGGAAAAAAGAGCTTAAGAGATGTCTGGAGGAAAGAGAAGTTATTTTGAGATGACTAAGACACCCGGCTAAGACAGGGAAAAATTAACACTTAAAATGAGAAAAGATAAGGGCATGAGGAAAGCAGAATGGAGTAGGGGGGGTGAACAGTGAAATTTGAGATTTTAAATACAAAGATAGTCACTATCTAGAAATAAGATCGAAGAACTGTAAGAGCAGTTATTCACTACCTATGAGCAAAGATTGATAAAGGTGGAGAGCAAATAAGGGTATTTTAAAAATGGTAGAAGGAATGTGAGATGACTGATGACAATCATAAATGGTTTGGAGAGGCTGAAGAGGTGAGCAACTATAATAGTGTGAAATAGAAAAGGTCATAGCAAGAGAGAAAATACAATTTAAAACAAATACATGAAGGAGAAGGGAGGAGATAGTATGAAGACAAGGGAAGAGCAATATATGAGATTTGAGATAAACTATATTATATAACCTGGTGCTACACTATGCCCAAATTTGAAGGAAAAGAAATAAACATTAAACAGCTTTGCAGGAGAGAGGATACCATCTTGTTTTGTATGCCTCTATTTTTTTTCTGGCCTGCCAGGAAACCAGGGGCTGAGGAGCTGTGTAGCATATAGTGTCTGGCAAAGGATCTTTTTCTCCTTTCCCCTGCTCTCCTCCTCCCACTCCCCTGTTGCTAACCTTCCATGTGATCCCCATTTCTGTGGTTCTGTTCCTGTTCTAGTTGTTTCCTTAGTTTGTTTATATTTTAGGTGTGATTGTTAGTAATTGTGTTTGCTGACATTTTAGTATACATGTTTTTAATCTTTTTTTCTTAGATGTGTCCCTTTATCATTTCATATAATAAGGGCTTGTTGATGATGAACTCCTTCAACTTGACCTTATCTGAGAAGCACTTTATCTGCCCTTCCATTCTAAATGAAAGCTTTGCTGGGTAGAGAAATCTTGGTTGTAGGTCCTTGTCTTTCATAACTTGAAATGCTTCTTTCCAGCCCCTTCTTGCCTCTAAGGCATCTTTTGAGAAATCAGCTGACTGATTTCAGGAGTCTGATGGGAACTCCTTTGTAGGTTACTGTCTCCTTATCTCTTGCTGCTTCTAGAATTCTCTCCTTCATTTTAATCTTGGCTAATGTAATTATGATGTATCTTGGTGTGTTTCTTCTTGGGTCCAACTTCTTTGGTACTCTCGGAGCTTCCTGGACTTCCTGGAAGTCTATTTCCTTTGCCAGACTGGGGAAGTTCTCCTTTATTACTTGTTCAAATAAGTTTTCCACTTGTGGCTGTTCCTCTTCCCCTTCTGGTACCCCATATAATTCGGATGTTGGAACATTTAAAGATGTCCTGGAGGTTCCTAAGCCTCTCCTCATTTTTTTGAATTCTCATTTCTTCATTCTTTTCTGTTTGGTTGTTTCTTTCTTCCTTCTGGTCCACTCCTCTGATTTGAGTCCCATTTTCCTTCCCATCACTATTGGTTCCCTGTGCATTTCCCTTCATTTCACTTAGATTAGCTTTCATATGTTACTCTAATTTGTGCCTAAAATCAACCAGTTCTGTGAGCATCCTGATCACCAGTGTTTTGAACTGTGCATCTGATAGGTTAGCTATTTCTTTGTCACTTAGAAGTATTGGCCCTGGGGCTTTGAGCTGTTTTTCTGCTTGAGCCAGAATGTTTTGGTCCATTCACACCTGTTATGTATGAAGGGCGGAGCCTTAGGTGTTCAGCAGGGTGGGGCAACCCAGGTCACTGTGTTGTGATGCTGTATGTTGGGGTGGGGTCAGAGAGGAAAAAACTAGCGCTTTGCTCTACTCTCTGTTGCACCTCAGTCTCTTCTGCCAGTTCCCCCAAGCAAATTGGGCCTTTCTGATGCTGGTTCCTGTGTGGGTGGGCTTGTGTGCATTCTAGGACCCTGTGGGTTTCTCCAACGAACTTTCCTGTGAGGGTGGGTGTCTCTCCCTGTGCCTCAATCCCCCCACAAGTGTTTTCAATCAGTGTTTTGAGGCTTTATTTCCCAGTGCTAGGATCCTGGGTTGTGCGATCTGTCTCGCTCCCTAGTAATCTGCGCACAAATGTGGAACCACTGCACGGTCAGCCAGCCACCTTGCGCATGGGGCCCCGCTTCTCAATTGCTGCCTCTCTGGGTCTGCCCATTGCCACCTCATGCCCGGGGTTTGCCAGCCACTGCCTGGGTGCCCAGCGTCTGCCCGGTGCCACCTTGCGTGCCCAGGGTGACTTGCATACCTGTTGTCACCACTTCCTGTGCCGCGACCCCTCTCTGCTCAGCCGCCTAACTGCGTCCCGCCAGTCTGGATGAATGTGTCTATTTTAACTCCTTTGTTGCCAGACTTCCATACAGTTTAATTTTCTTTCAGTTTTGGTTGTCACTTTGTTTCTGAATTGTTGTTGTCCTTATTTTGGTTGTTCGAGGAGGCACAGTGTGTCTACCTACACCTCCATCTTGGCTGGAAGTCCCCAAGTCAAGTCTTCTTCTATCGCTATTTATCCTCTTTTTGCCCTCTCCTTAATCACCCCACCCCACTTGATCTCTGGTAATCACCTTACAATTTTTTGCTCATGAGGGTTTTTTATTATCTTGTTTATATTTTCAAAGGACTAGTTCTTGGCTTCCTGATCTTTTGTATTGTTTTTTAGTCTCTATTCATCTATTTTTACTCTAATCTTTATTATTTCCTCCTTTCTACTCACTTCAGGCTTTGTTTGTTGTTCTTTCTATAGTCCTTTTGGGTGTAAACTTAGGTTGTTTACATGAATTTTTTTTTACTTCTATAGGTAGGCCTGTATTTCTATGAATTTTCTTCTTAGGACAGCTTTCACTATATCCTATAGGTTTCCGGTGATTGTGTGTTCATTTTTTTAAATTTTTCATTATTTTATTTTTTAAATATTTTATTTATTTATTTTTAGAGAGAGGGGAAGGGAAAGAGAAAGTGGGAGAGAAACATCAATGTGTGGTTGCCTCTCATGTATCCCTACTGGGGACCTTGCCTGCAATCCAGGCATGTGCCCTGACTGGGAATCGAACCAGTGACCCTTTGCTTCACAGACCCATGCTCAATTCACTGAGCTACACCAGCCAGGGCCTCATTATTTTAAATTATATTTTATTGATTATGCTATTACAGTTGTCCTGGTTTTTCCCCCTTTGCCCTCCTCCATACAGCACCCCACGACTCCCTCAGGCAATACTCTCACCATTATTCATGTCCATAGGTCATGTGTATAAGTTCTTTGACTACTCTCTTTCCTATATTGTACCTTACATCCCCATGGCTATTCTGTAATTACCTATTTGTACTTCCTCACCCATTCTCATCCTGCCCCCTCCCATCTGGCAACCTTCTGGTAACTAACTTCTTTTTTCCTGCTTTTCAAAGTCTCTCTTTATCTTTAAACTTTAGCCTTTTAATAATAATGAGTCTTGGGAAGAGAAACAAATACGCAGCCAAAACAATGAAAATTGAACTGTATGGAAGTCCTACAACAATGGACCACTCAGCCAGATTGGTAAGATGGGCAGAGTCAGTGGCAGAGGAGAGTCGGGCTGTAAAGATCGTTCCATCTGACCACCCAGGAGTGGAGGCTGAGGTGGTTGGTGGATCCCAGGCGTGGGGTGGCGACGGGCGGACCCATTGAGGGTGCAGGGTGGCTGGCTGACTATGGTCACACATTTGCACACAGATAAACCAAGTGAAGGAGCGAACAGTGAGGCAGATCACTCAGGCTAGGGCCCCAGCGACAGGGAATAAGAGCCTGAAAGCACCAACTGGAGAGACTTTCTCGGGATCAAGGGGTCAGGAGAGGCTCCCAGGCTCACAGAGAGTTTGTTGGAGAGACCCACAGGGTCCTAGAGAGTACGTGGGTCCACATACCCGGGAACCAGCACCAGAGGGGCCCAATTTGCTTGTGGGAAGCTGCAGAGGGGACAGAAATCTGAGAGAGAGCAGAGCAGAGAAAAAAGCCATTTTTCGCCCTCTCTGACCCCGCCCCCACATACAGCGTCACAACCCAGCAACTGGGTCGTCTGGCCCTGAGGAACACCTAAGGCTCTGCCCCTCAAACTAACAGGAGTGAACAGACCAAGCATTATGACTCAAGAACACCTCAAAGCCCCAGAACCTATAATTCTAAGTGACAAAGAAATAGCCAGCCTTTCAGATGCAAAGTTCAAAATATTGGTGATCAGGATGCTCACAGAATTGGTTGATTTTAGCCACAAATTAGAGGAACATATGAAAGCTAATCTAAGTGAAATGAAGGGAAATGCACAGGAAACCAATAGTGATGGGAAGGAAAATGGGACTCAAATCAAGGTAGTGGACCAGAAGGAAGAAAGAAACAACCAAACAGAAAAGAATGAAGAAATGAGAATTCAAAAAAATGAGGAGAGGCTTAGGAACCTCCAGGACATCTTTAAATGTTCCAACATCCGAATTATAGGGGTACCAGAAGGGGAAGAGGAACAGCCACGAGTGGAAAACTTATTTGAACAAGTAATAAAGGAGAACTTCCCCAGTCTGGCAAAGGAAATAGACTTCCAGGAAATCCAGGAAGCTCAGAGAGTCCCAAAGAAGTTGGACCCAAAAAGGAACACACCAAGGCACATCATAATTACATTAGCCAAGATTAAAATGAAGGAGAGAATTCTAGAAGCAGCAAGAGATAAGGGGATAGTCACCTACAAAGGAGTACCCATCAGACTGTCAGAGGATTTCTCAAAATAGACCTTCCAGGCAAGAAGGGGCTGGAAAGAAGTATTCCAAGTCATGAAATCCAAAGACCTACATCCAAGATTGCTTTATCCAGCAAAGCTTTCATTTAGAATGGAAGGACAGATGAATTGCTTCTCAGATAAGGTCAAGTTGAAGGAGTTCATCATCACCAAGCCCTTATTATATGAAATGTTAAAGGGACTTATATAAGAAAAAGAAGATGAAAAATATGAACAGTGAAAGGACAGCAAACTCGCAGTTATTAACAACCACACCTAAAACAAAAGCAAACCAAGAGGACAGCTAGATCAGGAGTGGAACCATAGAAATGAAGAACAGATGGAGGGTTAGCAACAGGGGAGTGGGAGGAGGAGAAGTGGGGAGAAGGTACAGAAAATAGCATAGACAGAAGGTAGAAAATAGATAGGGGGGAGGGCAAGAATAGTGGGGGAAATATAGAATCTAAAGAACTTGTGACACGTGGACATGAACGAAAAGGGGGGAATGATGGGGGTGTGTGCAGAGTGGAGGGGAGTGAAGAGGGGGAATGGGACAACTGTAATGGCATAATGAATATAATACATTTTTTAAAAATGAGTCTTAGGAGAACCTCTTTTCATCCATCATAATTGGGACTCCCTGGACTTCCTGGACTTGCATGCCTATTTCCTTTACCAAATTCAGGAAGTATTCACTATTTTTTCAGAGAGGTTTTCAATTTCTTGTTCTTTCCCTTCTTCTGAGACCCCTATGATGCAAATGCTGGACCTCTTAAAGTTGTCTCAGAGGCTTTTTATACTATCCTCATTTTTAATTCATTTTTCTTCTCATTTCTGATTGGTTGTTTTTTGGTTCTTTATTTTCCAAATCATTGATTTAATTCTTAGCTTCATCCATTCTACTGTCGTTTCTCTGTAAATTGTTCTTTATTTCAATTAGTATATCTTTTGTTTCTGACTAGACTTTTTTTTTATGCTGCTGAGGTCCTCACTAAACTCCTTGAGCATCCTTGTACCCACTGTTTTGAACTCTACGTCTGATAGATTACTTATCTCCATTTCATTTAGCTCTTTTTCTGGAGTTTTTTTCCTCTTCTTTATTCCCTTCCATCTTGTACCCCTCCACCCTGTACCCTCCCTCCCACCAGCATTCCCCCACCTTAGTTCGCATCTATGGGTCATACATATACGTTCTTTGGCTTCTCCATTTCCTATGCCATTCTTTTTTATTATTATTATTATTTATTTATTTATTTATCTTTACAGGGGAAGGGAAGGAGAGAGGGAGAGAAACATCAGTGTATGGTTGCCTTTCGTGCGTCCCCTGCTGAGAGTTGGCCTGCAGGGAACTGGCCTGCAACCCAGGCATGTGCCCTGACTGGGAATCGAACCGCGATCCTCTCCTATGCCATTCTTAACCCCCCCCTACTCCCATCTATTTTGTACCTACCATTTACTCTTCTTATTTCCTGTACTTTCCCCCATTCTGTTCCCTCCAAATCCTCTCTGATAACCCTCCATGTGATCTCCATTTCTGTGATTCTGTTCCTGTTCTCGTTGTTTGCTTAGTTTGTTTTTGTTTTTGTTTTTTAGGTTTGCCTGTTGATAGTTATGAGTTTGTTGTAATTTTATTGTTCATAGTTTTTGATCTTCTCCAATTTCTTAGATAAGTCCCTTTAATATTTCATGTAATAGTGGCTTAATGATAATGAACTCCTCTAACTTGACCTTATCTGGGGATCACTTTACCTGCTCTTCCATTTTAAATGAAAGCTTTGCTGGATAGAGCAATTTTGGGTGAATCTTGCCTTTCATGACTTGGAATACTTCTTTCCAGCTCCTTCTTGCCTGTAAGGTTTCTTTTGAAAAATCAGCTGAGTATCTTATGGGAACTCCATTGTAGGTAACTCTTTCCTTTCCTCTTTCAGCTTTTAAGATTCTGTCTTTATCTTTTTTTTAAATTTATTTATTCATCTTTAGAGGGGAAGGGAAGGAGAGAAGGAGAGAAATATCAATGTATGGTTGCCTCTCGTGAGTCCCCTCCTGGGAACTGGCCTGCAACCCAGGCATGTGCCCTGACTGGGAATCAAACCGCGATCGTCTGGTTCACAGGCCCAAGCTCAATCCACTGAGCTACACCAGCCAGGGCCAGATTCTCTCTTTATCTTTAATCTTGAGTAACTTAATGATGATGTGCCTTGATGTGTTCCTCCTTGGTTCCAATTTCTTTGGGACTTTCTGGGCTTCCTGGACTTCCTGGAAGGGTGCATCTTTCACCAGATTGGGGAAGTTTTCCTTCATTATTTGTTCAACAAGTTTTCAATTTCTTGCTATTGTTTATCGCCTCCTAGCACCCCCATGATGTTGGAGCATTTAAAGTTGTCCCAGAGGTTCCTCAGCTTCTCCTCACTTTTTTGAATTCTTCTTTCTTCATTCTGTTCCAGTTGGGTGTTTATTTCTTTCTTTTGTTCCAAATCATTGATTTGAGTCCCAGTTTCTTTCCCTTCACTGTTGGTTCCCTGAATATTTTGCTTTATTTTACTTTGTGTAGCCTTCACTTCTTCCTTCATTTTGCAAGCAAGCTCAGTCAATTCTGTGAGCATCCTGATTACCAGTGTTGTGAACTCTGCATTAGATAGGTTGTCTATCTCCTCATCACTTAGTTCATTTCCTGGAGTTTTGATCTGTTCTTTCACTTGAGCCACATTTCTTTGTCTTGGTGCACTTGTTACATAGTAAGTGGTAGAGTCTTAGGCATTTACCAGGTCAGGCAAACTTACCACTGCATTGTGGCACTATCTTTTGGGGAGGGATCAGTGAGGGAATAATTCCACTTGTTCCTTTCTCATTCCACTTTCCATCACTTCCCTTGCTTTCCAGAAGTGGATTGGAAACTCTCCTGTGAGGCTGAGAGTTTCTCCTGCCACTACAACCCCTACAGATTTTTATAGCCATGGGTTTTGAGTCTTTATTTTCCCGTACTTAAACCCTGGGTTTTGTGGTCTGTCTTGCTCTCCCATTTTCCCTCCTGGTTATCTGTGAGTGAATGTGGGATTGCTCTTGCTGTCCACCACCTTGCCTTGCCTTGAGTCCTCTCTGCCCTGGCTGCCCATCTCTACCCCTTCTACCAATCTGGATGGATTTTTCTTTAACTCCTTGATTGTTGGACTTCCATGCAAATTACTTTTTGCAGTTATGGTTGTTCTTTGTTTTTAGATTGGTTGTTATCCTTCTTTTGGTTGTGCAAGGACATGAAATGTTTCTGCCTACAACTCCATCTTGGCTGGAACTCAGAATAGAGAATTTTAAATCTGAGTATGTACTTGCCTTCACCAGTATGTGGTATGTTTGCATATATTTTCATTTTACTAATTAGTAGCCTTTAATTTCAGCTTGAAGAACACCCTTAGGCATTTGTTGTAAAACAGCTCTAGTGGTAATGAGCTCCCTCGGCTTTTATTTTTAGTAAATTACCTCTCCTTCATTCTTAAAGGACAACTTTTTGAGATTAAAGTATTTTTGGTTGGCAGTTTTTTTCTTTAAGCACTTTGAATAAATCATCCTATTCTCCCCCAGTGCAAGGTATATGCTGAGAAATCTCCTGTATGCTGTATCATTATGGGGAAGAGTGTGAAATCTCTTGTATGATGAGAGGAAAAAATTGTATCTTGCTGTTTTAAACATTCTTTCTCTGTCTTTGATTTTAGACGATTCATTACAACATGTCTCAAAGGAGATAATTTTGTCTGTGGTACAAAATATTACATGGTGTGATATCTTCTGGTAGAGATATAACCATATTTGTATTTTTGCCAATTCTTTGATGTCATTTACTGAATGCATAGCATAACTGTTGAGGGTATGGGTTGAGGCAAGACTAGGGACTATCCATAGAAACAGAATGAAGATGATAAGTATATACATAAAGGGTTTTAAGAAATTGGCTCATACAAATCTGTGGGTTGACAAGGTCAAATTCTGCAGGGCAGGCAGAAGCCAGGTGGAGACTAGGAAGAACTGATGGTGTAGCAGGAGGCAGAATTCCCTCTTTTGCAGGGAACACTTTAAGCTGCAAGGGTCCAACCCCCAGCCCACAGCCCACAGGCCACATGTGGCCCAGGATGGCTATAAATTTGGTCCAACAGAAAATTGTAAATTTACTTAAAAACCTTTTTTTTTAGCCATCAGTTTTCATTAGTGTTTGTGTATTTAATGTGTGGCCCAAGACAACTCTTCTTCTAGTGTGTCCCAGAGACACCAAAAGACTGGATACCCCTGCATGGGTTTCAACTGGTTATTGTGGCTCACCCACATGAGTAAGAGTGATCTCCTTTACTCCGTCTACTGACTTAAATGATAATCTCATCTAAAAAAACAACTTCGGCTTCAGTCAAGATAAGACTGCAGTTATGAGCAGTAAAATACTAGAAAACAGTGGATAAATAAAATGACTTTTTATTAGTGGCCATTGATTATTTTGTTTCTGGAAACCTGGAATAAATGGTCTTCTTTGATTTTTAAGTGTTCTGGTAAAGTTAGTCATTTCTTCACTACCTTAATATCACCTTGAAGTGCTAGAATAAGTGATTCTAGAGAATCAAAGTTCTTTTGTAGTCTGAGGTAGCCAACAATGGCCACATTGAGGATGTCCTCATAGAAGTCCTCTTTAAAGGTATACATGATGAGTACCACAGACTTTTTGTGTTCTTGTAGTATAGGTTCTATTCTATGTTCACGGCTATCTCATGGATACCTCTACTTCCAATGCTGGTTCAACTATAATGAATGCCAGTGGGTGGGTAGGTATGTCAGCTGGAAGGTTATCTACCACTTGTTCAGGAAAGTTAGCTGTGGGGATACCCACCTGTTTGGAGCTGTGGCCATAGTAATACAGGTGCTTGAGGACTGTATCACTCCCACTGGAGCTGAGACTGCAAGGCCAGGAGGCCACTCATGCTGCTGATCCAGCAGAAGCTGCCAGCAAACCAGAGGCTGCATCTCTGCCTCAGAAGCCTCTGATGCCTACTTTTAACCTAACAAAATGTCTCTCATCTTGCTAGCTATCAGAGAGATGCAAATTAAAACCACAAAGAGATACCACATTACACCAGTCAGAATGGCTATCATAAACAAAGCAACAAACAATAAGTGCTGGAGAGGTTGTGGGGAAAAGGGGACCCTAGTTCACTGTTGGTGGGATTGCAGACTGGTACAACCACTATGGAAAACAGTATGGAATTTTCTAAGAAAACTAAAAATGAACATACCTTTTGACCCAGCAATTCCACTCTTAGGAGTATATCCTAAGAACCCTGAGGCACCAGTCCAAAAGAACCTATGCACCCCAATGTTTATAGTAGCACAATTTATGATAGCCAAAAGTTGAAAGCAACCTAGATGCCCATCGGTAAATGACTGGATCAAAAAACTATGGTACAGTTTTATGCACCGGGAGGACAAGATCACAACAGAGTAGCACAGAGGGAATCCAGCTCCCATACACCTGGAAGAAAATCCAGGCGGATCTACTGAGGAACAGCATAATCAACCAACAATTCCCCAGCATTTATGAAAATAAGAGACCAGAGAGTGTGATGGAGGGACCAGACAGTTGCAGGTCAGTGAGGACTCCAGGACATGAGTGAGGACAAAAGTGACTGCGCCCATGGCCTGATACATGAGTGCAGATAATAAGAGGCAGCAAGCGACCTAAGGGCCTCAGTGCCCCCCGCTGCGGCCCTGAAACGAAGGCCTCGGTCTGGGACCAGCGCCAGGAGACCTGTTGCCGAGGGAACTCCGAAAGCCCGACACCCGGTGGGTCTACAACAGACTCTGTGGGAGCTGTGGGCCTGCTACAGGGTCCGTGGGAGAGAACTGACTCCCTCCCTCCACGTCTAAGCCAGGCTGGGCAATACCAGGCAGAGACCGGCCTGCTTAAGTTTATGTAAAGAGTAACAAGGGCAGAGAGCCGTGTTCAACCACAGACTCTGTGGTCACCAGCCCACCAGCCCACCAGCCCACCAGCCCAGGGGATTTG
The DNA here is from genome assembly GCF_014824575.4 of Sturnira hondurensis. NCBI lineage: Eukaryota > Metazoa > Chordata > Mammalia > Chiroptera > Phyllostomidae > Sturnira > Sturnira hondurensis. The sequence continues at coordinate 140,032 of NW_028077382.1, read as the reverse complement.
AGAGGGACACTGTCATTGCCAGTCTTTTGGGGATTGGGCTGGGCTGAGAGGCAGGCTTTGTGGAGAAGTCTCTATTGGAAAGTGAACTGAGGTGTTCTGCAACAGCAACTTGCCTCACAGCCCAACCAGCCCAGCAGCCATCCAGGGGAGGGGCGGGAGCACTTGGGTCCCACCACAGGACTGGGAAGGAGAGTGCCAGATCCCGCAGGACCCAGGCAGCCTGCGCGGGTGCAGGCATCCACATCCCAAATCAGTAGCCTGGCTAGTCCGGGTGTGCGAGCATGTGCGCCTGCATCCCAGCCCACAGAGAGGTCCTGCTGCAAACCAGAAAACCCGCTTTGGACAGTTTGAAACAGACAAAGAAAGATTTTTTTTAGCAACTTCTTTTCTAACTAATCTTATATTTTTTAATTGTATTATTGCTCTATCTTTCAATACTTTGTTCCTCTCATTTCTTTCTGTCTGGTTTTAGTCCTTCTTCCTTTCTTCCCAAACTTTTCGCTTATTCCTCCTTTCTCCTGACTTTTTGTGTGTGTGGGTTGGATTGTTTGTTTGATTGTTGCTTAGTTTTCTTTTACCCACAGGAGACACAAATAACTCGGAACTGCGAAAGGACCATAGTGGCACCTAAAGAGGGGGCATCTCAACAATAGTGACACAGAGACAAATTTCACTTTGTTATAGCAGAGAAGCCTCAAGTTGCTGCATAGGTGTATTTTTTTTCATTATTCTCACTTCTTTTTTTATTTTAAGAGTATCTTTGTATTCCTCCTCTTTCTGTATACAATTCTTAGTCCTGGCTGGTTATATTGTACTATTTGACAGGTTTCCCCTGTTCTTTCCTCCACAGTGTATTGCTAATTTTCTATACTTCACACCACTTGCTTTCCTTTGGCATACTGCCCAAGATCTATAACCCCCATTCAGACAGATCACATAGAGTCTGTCATGTGAATGTTGCTCTAATATTATTGTAAATAAATCTGTTCTATACAACGGTAAATACTTCACAACACATCTCTCAGAACTTAGACCACCTTACAGGTTCCTGAATTCTATTACTGTAGTGATTAACTCTATTTGCTCACATGCTACACCTAGTTACTATCCTTTACTCTCACCTTACCTCAAAATCTGACCAACCACAACCTCACTGCTTTCTAGATACGACTCACAAGCGTTCCCTTCCCAAAAAGAGACTTATCTTCCATCCATCCTTTCTTAAAAGTGGCAAGGTGGGTCAAAGAGTACAGTTAACTCTATACATAACCTAAAGATTGTCTACTTATTCTATACCATCTGTGACTATAAATAACATAAAATACACTTCTGCTATCATAAACCATTTTTCCTACCCCTCCAACTGATCACACATACACAAAGAAAGGAGTAGGTGGAAGCGGAGAACATCAAGATAACTGCAGGAGACTGCACCACTGAATTTCAAAGGTATTCTACCACAGAAGTTCACACCATAAACCCAGGGAATCAGAACAAATCAATTTAAGAAGCTGAGTCCAACAAAAAGAGTATCACCAACAATGGGAAGACAAAAAAACACTCCCCAAATGAAAGAAAAGGTGGAAGTCTCAGAAAGAATGTTAGATGAAAGAGAGGCAACACAACTATCAGATATTGAATTCAAAGCACTGGTTATCAGGAAATTCAAAGAGCTTACAACGAGCTACGAGAAACTACAGGGGTGCTACAATGAACTCACTGCAAACTATATCAACATGAAAAAGGAAATAGAAACCATCAGCAAAGGCCAAGGGGAAATGAAGAATACAATTTCTGAACTGAAGAACAAAATAGAAGGTATGAAAAGCAGGATTGAAGAGGCAGAAGATGGTATAAGTGAGTTAGAAAACAGAGTAGAAAGAATCTCCCACACATAGAAAGTAAAGGAGAGAAGACTCAGAAAGAATGAAGAGGGATTAAAAAAAATGCAAGACAATATGAAATATAATAATATCCAAATAATAGGAATACCAGAAGGAGAAGAGGAAGAACAAGGGATAGAAAACCTATTGGAAAGAGTAATGATGGAAAATTTTCCTAATTTGATGAGAGAAAAAGTTAGACGAATCCCAGAATCACAGAGGGTCTCATTCAAGAGGAACCCAAAGAGGCCTACTTCAAGATACATCATCATTAAAATGGCAAAACTCCAACACAAAGAGAGAATCTTAAAGGCAGCAAGGGAGGAAAAGGACGTAACATAGAAGGGAGTCCCAATAAGGTTGGCTACTGACTTCTCAATGGAAACACTCCAAGCAAGAAGAAAATGGCAAGAAATATTCCAAGGAATGAGAACCAGAGGCCTACAGCCAAGGCTACTTTACCCAGCAAAGCTCTCAATCAAGATAGAAGGCCAAATAAAGAGCTTCTAAGACAAAAGAAGTCTAAAACAATATGCCTCCACCAAACCAGCTCTACAAGAATTACTAAAAGAGCTGCTTTAAGGAAAGAAAGGAAAAGAGAGAGACAGAGAGGAACACAGGTACATAAAAGGCAATGAATAAGTACCTTTCAATAATAACCTTAAATGTAAATGGATTAAATGCTCCGATCAAAAGACATAGAATAGCTGAATGGATAAGAAAGCAGGACCCACACATATGCTGCCTACAAGAGACCCACCTCAGGTCAAAAGACCATCACAGACTAAAAGTGAAAGGATGGAAAGACATTTTCCAAGCAAATGGTCAAGAAAAAAAGAGCCAGGGTAGCAATTCTCATATCAGACAAAATGGACTTCAAAAAAAGGGCCATAAAGAGAGACCCAGAAGGTCACTTCATAATACTCAAAGGGAGAATCCACCAAGATGACATTAACATTGTAAATATATATGCACCCAACATAGGAACACCCAAATATATAAAGAAAATTCTAGAGGACTTCAAGAAAGATACTGACAGCAACACAATTATAGTAGGGGATTTTAACACCCCACTGTCAAAAATGGACAGATCTTCCAAACAAAACATCAACAAAGATATTGCAGCATTGAACAACACCCTAGATGAAATGGACCTAACTGATATATATAAAGCCCTTCATCCCAAAGAAGCTAAATACACATTCTTTTCAAATATACATGGAACATTTTCAGAGATAGACTGAATGATAGGACACAAAATGAGTCTCAACAAATTCAGGAAAATAGAAATCATACCAAGCATTTTCTCTGAACACAAGGGACTAAAATTTGAAACCAACCCCACAGGAAAAAACCCAAAACACCCAAAAGCATGGAATTGAATGGTATGCTATTAAACAACGAATGGGCCAAGACTGAAATTAGGGAAGAAATAAAAAACTTTCTGGAAACAAATGAAAATGAACAAACAACAAACCAAAATTTATGGGACACAGCAAAGACAGTCCTGAGAGGGAAGTTCATAGCAATACAGGCTTACCTAAAGAAGAGAGAAGCATTTCAAACAAACAACCTAACCGAATGCCTGCAAGAACTCGAGGAACAACAACAAAGACAGCCCAGAGCAAGTAGAAGGAAGGAAATAACCAAGATCAGAGCAGGATTAAATGACATTGAGACTAAAACCACAATTCTAAGGATTACTGAATCCAGGAGTTGGTTTTTTGAAAAGATAAACAATATAGACAAGCCTTTAAGTAGGCTCATTAAGAAAAGAAGAGAGAGGACCCAAATAAACACAATCAGAAATGAAAGAGGAGAGATTACAACTGATACCACAGAAATAGAAGGGATTGTAAGAAATTACTGTGCAGAATTGTATGCCAAGAAATTTGAAAACCTAGGTGAAATGGACACATTTCTAGAAAAATATAATCTTCCAAAACTCAACAAAAAAGAAACAGAAAACCAGAACAGACCAATAACAACAGATGAAATTGAAGCAGTAATCAAAAAACTCCCATCACACAAAAGCCCTGGACCAGATGGTTTCACAGGAGAAATCTACAAAGCTTTTAAGGAAGAACTAACACCTATTCTTCATAGACTATTCCAAAAAATCCAAAATGAGGGAAAACTCCCAAACTCTTTTTACGAAGCCACCATCATCCTAATTCCAAAGCCTGATAGAGACACAACAAAGAAAACTTCAGGCCAATATCGCTGATGAACATAGACACTAAAATCCTCAATAAAATATTGGCAAATCGCATCCAACAATACATCAAAAAGATCATACACCACGACCAAGTGGGATTCATCCCAGGGATGCAAGGATGGTTCAATATCTGCAAATCAGTAAATGTAATACACCACACAAACAAAAGCAAAGACAAAAACCACATGGTCATATCAATAGATGCAGATAAAGCTTTTGATAAGGTACAACACCCATTTATGATAAAGGCACTCAGCAAAATGGGAATAGAGGGAGCATTCCTCAATATAATAAAGGCCATATATGAAAGACCTACAGCCAACATCATATTCAATGGGCAAAAATTAAAAGCTTTTCCACTAAGATTAGGAACAAGACAAGGTTGTCCACTTTCACCACTTCTATTCAATATAGTATTGGAAATTTTAGCCACAGTGATCAGACAAGAAAAGTAAAAAAGGGCATCCAAATCGGAAAGTAAGAAACAAAACTCATTGTTTGCAGATGACATGTTAGTGTACATGGAAAATCCTATAGCCTCTACCAAAACACTGCTCGAACTAATGAGTGAATTTAACAAAACAGCGGGATACAAAGTCAATATCCAGAAATCAAAGGCATTTTTGTATACCAACAATCAAACAGCAGAAGGAGAAATTAAGAAAAAATCCCATTCATATAGCAAAAGTAAAAATAAAATATCTGGGAATAAATCTAACCAAGGAGGTAAAAGACCTATATGCAGGAAACTACACAACACTGAAGAAAGAAATCAAGGAAGACACAAACAAATGGAAACATATACCATGTTCATGGATTGGAAGGATTAACATCATCAAAATGTCCATACTACCCAAAGCAATTTACAGATTCAATGCAATACCTACTAATGTACCAATGGCATATTTCACAGACTTAGAACAAACACTTCAAAAATTTATATGGAACCATAAATGACCCGAATAGTAGCTGCAATTGTGAGAAAGAAGGACAAAGTAGGAGGGATTACAATACCTGATATCAAACTGTATTGCAAGGCCACTGTAATCAAAACAGCCTGGTACTGGCATAAAAACAGGCACATAGACCAATGGAACAGAACAGAGAGCCCAGAAATAAACCCAAGTTTCTACAGGCAAGTAATATTTGACAAAGGGGGCAGTAACATAAAATGGGGTAAAGATAGCCTCTTCAACAAATGGTGTTGGGAGAACTGGACAGCTACATGCAAAGTAATGAAACTCAAGCACCAACTTACACCATACACCAAATAAATTCAATGTGTATGAAAGACTTAAATATAAGTCGTGAAACCATTAAAGCCCTAGGGGAGAGCACTGGCAGGAAAATCTCAGATATTTCACGCAGCAATATTTTTACTGATACGTCGCATAGAGCAAGGGACATAAAGGAAAGAATAATCAAATCGATCTCATCAAAATCAAAAGCTTCTGCAGGGCTAAAGAAAATAGTATTAAGATAAAAAGAGAAGCAACTGTTTGGCAAAACATATTTGCCAATGATACCTCAGACAAAGGTTTAACATCCAAAATATACAAAGAACTCACTAAACTCCACTGAAAGAAGACGAGGAACCCAATTAAAAAATGGGCAAAGGATTTGAACAGACACTTCTCCAAGGAGGACATACAGAGGATCCAGAGACACATGAAGAGCTGCTCAATATCGCTAGCTATCAGAGAAATGCAAATTAAAACCACAATGATATACCACTTTACACTAGTCAGAATGGCTATCATAAACAATCAAACAAACAGCAAGTGCTGGAGAGGCTGTGGGGAAAAGGGGACCCTAGTTCACTGTTGGTGGGATTGCAGACTGGTACAACCACTATGGAAAACAGTATGGAATTTTCTAAGAAAACTAAAATGAATGTGCCTTTCAACCCAGCAATTCCACTCTTAGGAGTATATCCTAAGAACCCTGCGGCACCAGTCCAAAAGAACCTATGTACCCCAATGTTCATAACAGCACAATTTACAATAGCCAAGAGTTAGAAGCAACCTAGATGCCCATTGGTAAATGACTGGATCAAAAAGCTATGGTACATTTACACAATGGAATTGTATGCTGCAGAAAGGAAGAAGGAACTACTCCCCTTTGCAACATCATGGATGGAACTGGAAAGCTTTATGCTGAGCGAAATAAGCCAGGTGGTGAAAGACAAATACCATATGATATCACCCTAACAGGAATGTAAACAACAAAACAAACAAGGAAGCAAAATATGACCAAAGACACTCAAATATGGAACAGGCTGACAGAGGGGAGAAGGGAGAGAATCATAGGGGAAAAGGGGAAGAACTCACATGAACAAGTATAAAGGACACATGGACAACAACTAAGGTGGGGGGCATAAATGGGAGGGAGTTGGGGAGCACTGGGAGGAGTAGGGCTGGGAACATAGGACAGAAAACTGTACTTGAACAAGAAAAAAACCCACAAAATGTCTCTCTCGTCTAGGAAACCTGGTTATGGGTTCTCTTGTTAAGGCTGTCACTCTACCCCTCAGACCCTTACTAACTTGTGAAAATCTTTTAGAAAGCCTGTTTACATTTTACTTTTCTTATAACATGATCTCTAGTCATGAGTTGATGTAGTTCATATCATTTGCCTGGATGCTTTCCAAAAAGATAGTGACCATTCCCATTCCCACCAGTAATGTGTGAAGGGCTCCATTTTCCTCATCAGGTTTGGACACTTTAAAAAATTGCCACTGTGATGAGTACCAAGTTTCATCTTATTATATGTCATTTGTACTTCTCTGAATAGTAGGGAGGTTGAACTTTTCTTTTTTACTTTAGAATTTAAGCATTACTTTGAATATCTACATCCATTGTTCATTTTTATTTTATTTTACTTTATTTTATTTAAGCTTTTCATTTATTAGAGAAAGGGGAAAGGAGATAGAAAAAGAGGGAAAGAAACATTGATGTGAGAGAGAGAAACATCGGTTGATTGCATCTCATATGTGCCCAGACCTGGGACCGAATCTGCAATCTAGGTATGTGCCCTGACTTCAAGTCAAACTGGTGACTTTTCAATTTGTGGGAGTACACCCAACCAACTGAGCCACACTGGTCAAGGGTGACATTATTAATTATAATAATTTTATTTTTTAACTAATTTGTTTTATTTCAAAAAAATAATATGGGGGGACTTCCACCAAGATGGAGGCATACGTGGAAACACTGTGCCTTCTCCCACAACCAAGTTTGAATACAACAAAGGTTTGGAGAACTAGGACACACCCAAAGACCAGAAAACGGTATTATACGGAGGTCTGACAACAATGAACCGTTCAACCCCACGGTAAGAGGGGCGGAGCCAGCAGCAGAGCAGGGTCGGGCAGGAAAGATCCCCTGACCTAGGTGCGCAGGCAGCCCGGACCCAGTCAGGGTGTGGGGCAGACTGACTTCGGTCGCACATTCGCGCACAGTGAGACGGACCGCGAAGGCCCCAGGGGGCGAACCCAGTGGTGGAGGGCTGACGGCGGTGGCACACTCGCGTGCAGTGGGACAAAATGCGCGGGCCCCAGTGACGGTGGCAGCTGTGGCACCTGTGGCGGCTAGAGGCTGCAGACGAGACCGCCATTGCTCCTCTTTGACCCCGCCCTCACATACAGCATCACAACCCAGCAACTGAGTTGCCCTGCTCTGGTGAACACTTAGGGCTCTGATCCTGCTATGGAACAGGTACAAACAGCCCAAAAGATGGCGCAAGAAGAACTCAAAGCCCCAGAGCCCATAACTCTAAGCGACCGAGAAATTGCCAGCCTCTCAGAAGCACAGTTCAAGACACTGTTTATCAGGATGCTAACAGAACTGGTAGATTATAGTCACAAATTAGAGGAACATATGAAGGCTAAACTAATTGAAATGAAGGGAGATGCACAGGAAACCAATAGTGATGGAAAGGAAACTGGGACTCAAATCAATGGAATGGACCAGAAGGAAGAACGAAACATCCAACCAGAAAAGAATGAAGAAATGAGAATTCAAAAAAATGAGGAGAGGCTTAGGAACCTCCAGGACATCTTTAAATGTTCCAACATCCGGATTAGAGGGGTACCAGAAGGGGAAAAGAAACAGCCACAAGTGGAAAACATATTTGAACAAATGATAAAGGTGAACTTCCCCAGTCTGGCAAAGGAAATAGACTTCCAGGAAATCCAGGAAGCTCCGAGAGTCCCAAAGAAGTTGGACCCAAAAAGGAACACACCAAGGCACATCATAATTACATTAGCCAAGATTAAAATGAAGAAGAGAATTCTAGAAGCAGCAAGAGATAAGGGGACAGTCACCTACAAAGGAGTACCCATCAGACTGTCAGCGGGTTTCTCAAAAGATGCCTTAGAGGCAAGAAGGGGCTGGAAAGAAGTATTCCAAGTCATGAAATCCAAAGACCTACAGCCAAGATTGCTTTATCCAGCAAAGCTTTCATTTAGAATGGAAGGACAGATGAATTGCTTCTCAGATAAGATCAAGTTGAAGGAGTTCATCATCACCAAGCCCTTATTATATGAAATGTTAAAGGGACTTATCTAAGAAAAAGAAGATGAAAAATATGAACAGTGAAAGGACAGCAAACTCGAAGTTATTAACAACCACACCTAAAACAAAAGCAAACCAAGAGGACAGCTAGATCGGGAGTAGAACCATAGAAATGAAGAACACATGGAGGGTTAGCAACAGGGGAGTGGGAGGAGGAGAAGTGGGGAGAAGGTACAGAGAATAGCATAGACAGAAGGTAGAAAATAGATAGGGGGAGGGCAAGAATAGTAGGGGAAATATAGAATCTAAAGAACTTGAGACACGTGGTTATAAACTAAGGGGGGGAGAATGGTGGGGGAGGGAGTGTGCGGGTGGAGGGGAATGAAGGGGGGGAATAGAACAACTGCAATGGTATAATCAATAAAATATATATAAAAAATAATATGGGGAATAATAAAATATAATATAGCAAGCATCCTTGTCACCATTATCTAGAACAAATGAAGATAATCATTGTCATATTTGCTTGAGATTTTTAAAAATGAAATGTTACAGAAAAATTTGAGGTTCCTTCTGTCCATTCAATACTCTTCATTTTATTCCTGTCCTTTCCTGGAAGTAAATGCTGCCTGAACTTGATTTGTATTCTTCAAGGCCATGTGCTTATACCCTGTCATGCATATATAGAACCACAAAGAACATGGAATGTTGTTTTATTGTTTTTAAATGTATGTAAATGATCTCATACTCATTGTTTTGAGTTCTAGCCACGTGAATACACATAGATCCATGGTTCTCAAGCAGGTGTTCTGTCCCCCATAGGCACTAGCATTGTCTGGAGACATTTTTGTCACAACTGAGGGAGGGAAGTCCTACTAGAATCAAGGAGCCATGGATGCTGGTAAATGTGCTATAATGCACTGGACAGTCTGACAACAAAGAATTACTCAGCATAAAGTGTCAGCAGGACTTATTGTATGCAAAATTCTTGGAACTCTTCAGTACATTGTAAGCGTTCAGTACATGTTAGCTTTCATTTATTATTAGTATTCTCATGACCATTATAATCATTATTATATAAGCTTGAAGTGAAATTATATAGTTTAAATTCTACTAAATATTTTTTAAGTTTTTTTTTATTTTTTAAAGTATTTTTTGATTATGCTATTACAGTTTTCCCAATTTTCCCCCCTTCTCCCTGCTCCACCTTGTCCCCCCAACTCTCCAGCATTCCCCCAAACTTAGTTCATGTCCATGGGTTGTAGATATAAGTTCTTTGAGTCATCTGTTTTCTAAGTCGTTTTTTATCTCTCCCTGTCTATTTTGTGTCTACTCGTTATGCTTCTTATTCCCTGTACCCTTTTCCCCCTATTCCTCCCTTTCCCCTCCCCACTGAAGTCCCTCCATGTAATGTCCATTTCTCTGATTCTGTTCCTGTTCTAGTTGATTGCTTAGTTATTATTTTGCTTCTTTTATTTTTTTAGGTTCATTGTTAATAGTTGTGAATTTGTTGTCATTTTACTGTTCATGGTTTTTACCTTCCTTTTCTTAGATAACTCCCTTTAACATTTCATATAATAAGGACTTGGTGATGATGAACTCCTTGAATTTGACCTTATCTGAGAAGCACGTTATCTGCCCTTCCATTCTAAGAGAAAGCTTTGCTGGATAAAGCAACCTTGGATGTAGGTCCTTGCCTTTCATGACTTGGAATACTTCTTTCCATCCCCTTGTTGCCTGTAAGGTTGCCTTTAGTTATTCTTTTTGAGAAATCAGCTGATAGTCTTATGGGAACTCCTTTATTTCCTTTCCTTTGTTGCTTTTAAGATTCTTTCCTTATCTTTAATCTTGGGTAACTTAATTATGATGTGCCTTGGTATGTTCTTCCTTGGGTCCAACTTCTTTGGGACTCCCTGAGTTTCCTGGACTTCCTGGAAGTCTATTTCCTTCACCAGATTGGGGAAATTTTCCTTCATTATTTGTTCAAATAAGTTTTCAATTCCTTGCTATTGTTCTTCTCCTTCTGGCACCCCTATAATTTGGATATCAAAAGGTTTCAGGTTGTCTCAGATGTTTGTAAAACTCTTCACTTTTTTAAATTCTTGTTTCTTCATTCTGTTCTGGTTGGATGTTTATTTTTTTCTTTTGTTCCAATTGTTGCTTTGAGTCCTGGTTGTATTCCTGTCACTGTTGGTTCTCTGAGTATTTTGCTTTATTTAAGTTTGGGTATCTTTCATTTGCTTTTTCATTTTTTGAGCAAGCTCAATCAGATCTGTGAGCAGTTTGATTACCAGGGCTTTAAATTCTCCATCAGATAGGTTGGCAATTTCCTCTTCCCTTAGTTCTCTTTCTGAGGCTTTTCTCAGTTCTTTCTTTTGGGCCATATTTCTTTGTCTTGGCACAGCTGATAGGTTGTATGGGGGCAAGGCCTTAGGTATTCACCCAGGCAGAGCAAACCTTGCTGTGCAGCTGCGCTGCAGCGCTGCCTGTGAGGGAGGGGCCACAGAGGGAACAAGGCAGCTCACCTGCTGGCCCCTAGTGCACTTTTCAACAGACTCTTTCTTGTGAGACTGGGAGTTTCTCCCACTGTAGCAACCACGGTAGTCCACAGTGACCTCTGAGTCTCAGTTTTCCCTTAAGTCAGCCCTGCCTGTGCAGCCCTCTGCATCATAGCAGCCAGCCCCAGCCACCCAGTCTGCTGCCTCACCTTGGTTTTTCTTAGCTGGCTCGCATAGTCTGTGGCCTTACCAGTCTGGTTGGTCTGGTTGATTTTTTTCTTTAATTCCTTGGTTGTTGGAGCTCCATGAAGTTTGATTTGCTGGTGCTTCTGGTTGTTTACTGATTTTAGATTGGTTGCTATCCTCCTTTTGGTTGTGTGAGGAAGCAGAGGGTTTCTACCTACACCTCCATCTTGGCTGGAACATCCAAATTCTACTAAATATTAATAAATTTTAGTTATTTATACTCTTCCACCAGCAGGGTTAAGGAGTCCCAATTTTCTCATGTCCTTGGCCACATTTGATATTCCCAGGCTTTTAAATTTAAGGTATAAATTGATATTTTAGTTTCCATTTTCAAGATTATTGTTTTCATATGTGTATTGGTCATTTGATTTCTTGCTCTATAAATTTTCCAGTTCACCTGAAACACCAATCCAAAAGAACCTATGCACCCCGATGTTCATAGCAGCACAATTTACAATAGCCAAGAGTTGGAAGCAACCTAGATGCCCATCGGTAAATGACTGGATCAAAAAACTATGGTACATTTACACAATGGAATTCTATGCTGCAGAAAGGAAGAAGGAACTACTGCCCTTTGCAACATCATGGATGGAACTGGAAAGCATTATGCTAAGCGAAATAAGCCAGGCGGTGAAAGACAAATATCATATGATCTCACCGTTAACAGGAATCTAAACAAACCAAGCAAGCAAGCAAAATACGACCAATGACACTCAAATATGGAATAGGCTGTCAGGGCCCAGAGAGGAGAGCGGAGAGAATCATAGGGGAAAAGGGAATGGACTCACATGAACAAGTATAAAAGACACATGGACAATAACTAAGGGTGGGGGGCGGGCAGGGTTGGGAATATAAGACAGAAACCTGTACTTGAACAAGAATTAAATAAAAATTATATTAAAAAAATAAAAATAAAATTTCCAGTTCAATCTCTGTTTACTTTCTATTATTCAATTTTTTAGAACATAATGCATTTACAAAGTTAAAAATTCACAAAATGTAAGAAAGTATAGAATGAAAAGCCTCTCTTCTACACTGATTTCCAGGCCAGACAGTCCATTTCCTTAGAAGTAAGCAATGTTATTATATTTTATCCTTCCAGAGAGCGTTCATATGAATGTTCAAGAAAATAAATATAATTTTTACCCAAATGGTTACATAATATATACATTGTCCTGCATCATTGTTTTTTTTCTTTCATGTAAAAACATATATTGGTGATATTTTCTATCAGTAAATATAGAACTTCCTCATTCTTTTGTATTTCTATATAATTATAGAGCTTGAGTGTATTTAAACATTTCTCTACTGATGGGCATTTGAGTTGTTTCCAACCTTTGGCTAATATAAACATTTGCACAAAATCAAAAGTAATTTCATGTGTTTGAGTATATCAGCAGAATAAATTCCTAGAGGAGGAATTTTGGGTTATTTTGTAATTTTAAAACATGTTATGAAGTTGACCTTTATAAAAATTGTGTCCATTTACAGTGGCCCAACAATGTGGAAACCTAGTTCTCTTGACGTTGGCCATCACTGTGTTATCAGAATCCTGGATTTTTACCAGTTAGAAAATTGTATTTTATTTTATTCTAAGTGTCTCTTATAAGCAACATATAGCTAACATATTAGTTTTTTAAAAAATAGAACTCTCTTTACTACATTAAGAAAGATATGTAAGGATAACTACATATTCAGAGAATTCACCACCAAAATGTTGGATTCATGAATTCCTGACATCACACATACAATGCTTATTATTACATGTTGCTTTGGAGGTATAGTTGTTTGATGTCTGATTATATATAATAGAAGAATTTGTGTCACTTAATGGATATATATATATATATATATATATATATATATATAAAATGATAAATTGGATATTATTGCTACTACCTATATTATCTGTTTTTCACACTCGATATTTGTAACTCCCTCTAACTACCTTGCCTTCTGTTTTATTGGTTAAATTTTCTTATTTTTTCCTTTTAACATTATTTCTATTTCTTTTGTAATCATCCTTAAAATTTTATCTTATGCCATTAATTTTATATTTCTATAAAAAGTCTGAAGTTATTAACTATCTCTAAACCCTTAAAATCTTAGGTCCTTTAGACAGGTCTTTAGCTATTCTCCATCCTTCCCATTCCAATTTCTGTATTACAGTTGTCTAAAATTTTAGCTCTACTGTAATGAGGTGCTGAGCTAGATGCCCCCCCAAATGGGGAAAACCACCACTGACCTGGCTGGGTGAAGGAGCAGTGGAGCAGGACCATTGAGAGTTACTTTGCATATCTAAAGAACTTTGCCTGTGAGATAGGCATGACTCAACCTGTGATGCAAATGGGAGGTGGGAGATAGTCCCCTGCTATGGCTACTATGGGTCTCTTGGAAATAGTCTGCTCTACGTCACAGGGCCACACCTTTCTTGACTAACAGTCGCAGCTGAGAAAGGCAGAAGAAACCAGAGTACTAGCAGGAATAACTCTTTGGGGGAGGAGTCAGGAATTGGGTTACAAAGGAAATCTGCCCTTATGTTTAAACCCAAGCACAGTGAAACCAGAAGTTCTGGATCATGTAGCTTGGAAGGAAAGTAGGAGTGATACAGGGTGCAGCCAAGGAGGAGGGGGGCAAAAAAAAGATTTGAAATGGTAACCAGAACTCAAGGTGTATAGGAATATTGGAGAGACATATAAGATGTCCTCATCCCTTCCCCCACAGGTGTGAGTTGGGGGAAGGGACACATGGAGCAGGAACATGCAGGGCTGTTTTGTACAGCCATAGCCTTGCAGCTAATCCATGGCATGGTCATTTAACATATCTATAGCCTTTGGTAGGTCACTTGGATATGTTAAATGGCTGTGGCCAGGCTTGGAGCCAGGGCAATGAAGTCACGTCCCCAAAGATGTAACTGGGGGACAGGTCCCCTGAGTTACAGCATCTGTGTGGGAGGTTGGAGAAGACTGGCTCTGTGACATGGGGCCACACCTGCTCAGACTGACGATGGCAGCCCAGTAAACTTGTAATAATACAGAAATATTGTCAGTTGTAACTGATGGTGGGAGGAGTCAGAAATAGGGGTAGAGAGGAATATTGGCGAGACAATTTAAACCCAGACACGGAAGCCATTGGGGGAGAGCCACGCAGTTTTAGCAGAGTGAGGAACCCCTCTTGGCGAGGTGAAAGGGGGAGAGCCACATGGTTTTAGCAGAGTGAGGACCCCCCTCTTACCTGGGTGAAAGAGAACCACGTGTTTTGCCAGAATGGGGGCCTCTGCAGCCAGGTGAAGAAGAAATCCACACGCTTTTGGTTAGAGTGCTGACCCCTGCAGCTTTGGTAGAAGAGGCCCATGTGGCTTTGGGGTGCTCCCCTTGGCTGTGTGGCCTGGGAAGCAGGAGAGACTTTGACTGGAAGAAGAGTGAAAGAACTCTTTGCCAGTGGACCAGAGAAGGTGCCACATGGCTTTGGAGTAATTAGAGATCCTGCCTGGACGGTGGCACAGCTGACAGTGCCAGTGGCCTGAAACACAGATGTGCGCTCTTTTCCTGAGATACGGTACCCCGAAGTAGGGCAGGGGGGAAGGAAGTGCTGTGGGAATCTGTGGGTATCCTAAAGGACTTTAGGATATTATTAATGTTATTAATAATAACATTATTATTATTGTCCCCATTATTAATGGGGACATTGGGTCACTACTTTACATCTATATAGCTTTATATAAACCTTTCCTTTCCTTCTCACAAATCTCTGGCATTGAGAGATGTCTTTCCTCTGGCAGCAGACAAACGAGCCCAGTAGGTATCAGTATACTGTCCTTGGGAAGGGCCCCTGTTGTTCTGTAGCAGTTTTTGGCATCCCTGGGTGGCCCAAATATTGCCCCCCATGGACCTCTGTTTGGTAACAGGAGAGCCATGAGATATTCATTCTCTCTGTCTCTGTCTCTGTCTCTTTATCTCTCTCTCTCAACCATGCAGCTTGGCAGTGGATCAGGGGATGTCTTAACCACGTGGCTCGAGAGTAGAGAAGACTGTCATGGCCACGCAGTTTCAAAGGATGAAGAAGGACACCGACAGCCCACCATGAGGAAGTGCTTTGTGGTTTGGGATTAAGAGCAGGACACAGCTGACTGGAAGACACCGGCATACAGACAGGAATCTTCTCAGTTAAGCTACAGTCTTCTATTTCTTTTCCTAAGAGATAGTACCCCTGACAGGTCTGGTTTGGCAAGGGGAGGCAGAACAGTGTGATTATGGGTGTTTTTCTACTTCTAAATGGAGTGGGGTTTAAAGGCAGAATTCTGCCATTGTTCTAAATCTGTATAACATTTAATAAATAGTTCCTTTCCTTTTCATATGATTCTGTTATTGGGAATCACGGATTTTTGGTGGCAGGCAATAGAACTCAGAGGACTAGAACCCAGAGTGGTTCTGTTTCACTGCGTTCTTAAAGACAAAACTTTTGTTTCTAATATCTTACAATCAAAGGTTTACTGTATTTACCAATATACTGAACTATTTTTTCTTTCCTTCTTGCATCACATTCTCCATTGTGGGCCTCTTTTTTTCTTTTTAAAAAAAGAATATCTTTTAGGTTTTTTAGCAAGAATACAAGAATTTCTTGGCAGTAAAGTATTTTATTCTTTTCTTGTCCAAAATTATCCTTATTTTGTACTAATTTATGACTTATAGTTAAACTAAATAGAGACATCTCAGTTTGGGAATTTCACCCAGTTATTTACTAGTCTAATACTAATCTAAGCTCAAAGCCCCAGAGCCAATAACTTCCCCCATCTGAAGATTTACTTATTCCTTGGTAGGTGCTCTACCTTTTCTTTCTGACAGGTTTTAATTTTTTTATCTTTGATTTTCTTCAGTTTCATTACAAAATGTTTTCAGTGTGGAATTATTTTTCTACTATCCTGCTTGATATCTTATGCATTTTCAGAGGACTCTTAATAAATTCTGAAACACAAAAACAAAACATAAATATTTTTCTCTTAGCATTTTGATTGTCCTTTCCTTGGTTCTCTACTTCTGAAACTCAAATTATACATGAAACCTCAATTCCACTCACTACCAGGAGACAAATCTTGCATTTTGAGGTAGCACAATTGCATCTAGATGAAAAAAAATTTCATCCAGATCAATTACAATCTGGTAATTTTTCAATTCAGAATACAACTGCCATCTCGATTGTTCTCCTATTATTGTGTTCATTCCCAACTTTAATTCCTGATTAAGGTAAAGCTTATGTATTATTGTGGGACAGGGGTGGTAGTATCTAGTCATGAATTGGCCTCTGGCACTCACAGATCTCTGATAAGGTGTCTCACCCCATTAGTCCTGGCATATCTCCTTCTGCATCTATGTACCCATTGATGTGTGTCCTCTGGTGCATGATGACTATCTGGAAAACAGCTGTGCTTTATTTCCTCCCTTATGGCTAGTTTTTACAAATTCTGTGCTTGGAGGTAATAGTACTTTTGAAACTAACACAATACTATTTCCCAGCACTCCATCTCCTACAAATTGGAGGCATTTTGGTTGCAGACCACTAAGCCTGCTAGTATTCTAAAATATTCATTCATATCTTAGGTTGAATAACCTAAGATAACAACAATAATTCTAGGGGATAAAATATCTTTGGAACACCATACATTCTCCTTGTTTATGTCTAAATTCCCCTACCTCTTTAAGTGAAACAGTTTGAAAATCTCCAGTGGTTATCATATGAGTGTTTTCCTTCTCTCTGTTGGCTTGCCCAACCTCATTGAAATGAGGTTCTTTAACAGATTTGCTCATTGCTTTTAAAGATTACTATTTACTCCTGCTGTGCAAAAGAAAGACCACTTAATACGGTATGAAAAACCTGGGATTGACTCTCAGCTCTGTCATTTATTAACTGGATGAGCTTGAGGAATTCTGGTGTGTCTAAAGCAGCAATTTTTACCCAGTGTGCTACAAAGATTTTTAAAACTTGCAATACCTGACTATTTAGTCAGGGTCATTGACCTCTTTTCCTTTAGCTTGTCAACTTTTAAAATGACAACAATCCTCAGTGAATTGAGCGCGGGCCTGCGATCCACACGATCACGGTTCGATTCCCAGTCAGGGCACATGCCTAGGTTGCAGGCCACTTCCCAGCAGGGGACTCACGAGAGGCAACCATACATTGATTGATATTTCTCTCCTTCTCTCCTTCCCTTCCCCTCTAAAGATAAATAAATAAAAAAATTTTAAAAATGACAACAATCAACAGAACAATGGTTGTCCAATGTGAACAAGTCAAAATTATACCTATTTTTTATCAGATCAACAAAAACTATATTTTTTTATGTGCCACAGAATTTTAGCAATGAGTTTATATGTGCCATGGGGTGAAAAGGTTGCCAATGGCTTGTGCAGATCTGTGGTTCTCAAAGTGTGGGCCTTCAGCAGTATTAGTGAATTACAGTGTAAATTACCAGGATCTACCCTGGAATTATTTAAACAGAAAGTTCCTACATACGTCTGGCGAATCTGTGTTGTCACAAGTCCTCAAGGTGATTCTGAAGCATACTCAGTTTTCTTGTTTGCAAATGGACAGAGAGAATATTTTTTTGTCATTTACTTTTTTTAAAATTTATTTAACTCTTCCTCAAGTACAGTTTTCTTTCCTGTATTCCCAGCCCTGCCCCTCCCCGCCCAGTGCTCCCCACCTCCCTCCCATCTCCGCCCCCCACCTTAGTTATTGTCCATGTGTCCTTTATACTTGTTCACGTGAGTCCCTCCCCTTTTCCCCTATGATTCTCTCCCCTCTCCCCTCTGGACCCCGTCAGCACGCTCTGCATTTCAGTGTCTTTGGTTACATTTTGCTTGCTTGTTCGTTTTGTTGTTTAGATTCCTGGTGTGGTGGGCCCCCAACACACACTGCAGCGGTGGGGGTGGGGGGCGGGGGAGGGCCCCTGCCCTGCTGCCCCCTGACCAAAGCGGCTGGGGGGGGAAGATGGGGGCCTCGCTCCGGTCCCCTACTCGCGCGCCACCGACTGCCGGCGATGGCCGGGTATGGGTCCGACACTCCAGCGCCATCCATTTTCAGGGCTAGTTGATTCGGCAGGTGAGTTGTTACACACTCCTTAGCAGATTCCGACTTCCATGGCCACCGTCCTGCTAGAGAGAATTTTTTTACAGATGAGACTTAAAGGAGGTAATATATGTAATAGAAATTTGTGAATAGGGGTTATATGGTCAAATGTGATGACATCACCAAGATGGTAGAGAAGACATCAGCCTTTGCCCCAACTACAAGGATAAATAATTAGATGCTACAATGAACAAAAACAGCTCTGAGATCGCACAGGAGTCCATTTAAGAAACTTCAGCAGACTTCTGGCCAAGATGGAGGTATAGGTGGAAATACTGTGCCTCCTCGCACAACCAACTTTAAAGACAACAAAGTTTTAGTAACAAAAATGCAGCCAAAACACAGAAAATTGAACCGTATGGAAGTCCGACAACAACGAAGCATTCAGCCAGAACAGTAAGAGAGGCAGAGTCAGCGGCAAAGCGGGATCAGCAGGGAAGATCGGCCTGACAGACGCAGGAGCGCAGGTGGTTGGCAGATCCCAGGCATGGGGTGGCAATGGTCAGACCCAGTGACGGCAAGAGGCGTCTGGCGGACCGAAGTCACACATTCGTGCGCAGATAAACCAAGTGAAGGAGTGAGTAGTGAGACAGATCATGCAGGCTAGGGCCCAGGCGACAGTAATTAGAGCCTGAAAGCACCAATTGGAAAGACTTTGGGGGTTGAGGTGCTGGGAGAGGCTCCCAGGCTTACAGAGGGTTCATTGGAGAGACCCACGGGGTCCTGGACAGTGCACAAGCCCACATACCCGAGAGCTGGCACCAGGGGGGCCCGGTTTGCTTGTGGGAAGCAGCAGAGGGGACCAAAATCCAAGAGAGAGTGGAACAGACCTCATTATCCCTCTCTGACCCCGCCCCCACATACAGCATCACAACCCAGCAACTGGGTCACCCCATCCTGGTGAACATCTAAGGCTCCACCCCTCATACATAACATGCGCAAACAGACTGAAACATTATGGCTCAAGAACAGCTCAAAGCCCCAGAGCCAATACTTCTAAGTGACCAAGAGACAGCCAACCTTTCAGATGCACAGTTCAAAACACTGGTGATCAGGAAGTTCACAGAATTGGTTGATTTTAGTCACAAACTAGAGGAACAAATGAAGGCTAAACTAATTGAAATGAAGGGAAATGCACAGGAAACCAATAGTGATGGGAAGGAAACTGGGACTCAAATTAAGGGAGTGGACCAGAAGGAAGGAAAAAATGACCAAACAGAAAAGAATGAAGAAACAAGAATTCAAAAAACGAGGAGAGGCTTAGGAACCTCCAGGACATCTTTAAACATTCCAACATCCAAAATTATAGGGGTACCAGAAGAGGAAGAGGAACAGCCACAAGTGGAAAAGTTATTTGAACAAATAATAAAGGATAACTTCCCCCACCTGGCAAAGGCAATAAATAGACTTCCAGGAAATCCAGAAAGCTCAGAGAGTCCCAAAGAAGTTGGACCCAAGAAGGAACACATCAAGGCACATCATAATTACATTAGCCAAGATTAAAATGAAGGAGAGAATTCTAGAAGCAGCAAGAGATAAGGGGACAGTCACCTACAAAGGAGTTCCCATCAGACTGTCAGCGGATTTCTCAAAAGAGACCTTACAGGCAAGAAGGGGCTGGAAAGAAATATTCCAAGTCATGAAATCCAAAGACCTACAGCCAAGATGGCTCTACCCAGCAAAGCTTTCATTTAGAATGGAAGGGCAGATAAGGTGCTTCTCAGATAAGGTCAAGTTCAAGGAGTTCATCATCACCAAGCCCTTATTATATGAAATGTTAAAGGGATTATATAAGAAAAAGAAGATGAAAAATATGAACAGTGAAAGGACAGCAAACACACAGTTATTAACAACCACACCTAAAACAAAAGCAAACCAAGAGGACAGCTAGATCAGGAGCAGAACCATAGAAATGGAGATCACATTGAGGGTTAGCAACAGGGGAGTGGGAGGAGGAGAAGCGGGGAGAAGGTACAAAGAATAAGTAGCATAGATGGTAGGTAGAAAATAGATAAGGGGGAGGGCAAGAATAGTATGGGAAATATAGAATCTAAAGAACTTGTGACATGTGGACATAAACTAAAAGGAGGAATGGTGGGGAAGGGGGTGTGCAAGGTGGAGGGGAATGAACGGGGGGAAATGGAACATCAGTAATGGCATAATCAATAAAATATATATTTTTTATTTTTATTTATTTATTTTTTAAATATAATTTTTATTTAATTCTTGTTCACGTACAGGCTTCTGTCTTATATTCCCAACCCTGCCCGCCCCCCGCCCCATGCTCCCCGCCTCCCTCCCCTTTCCACCCCCCACCCTTAGTTATTGTCCATGTGTCCTTTATACTTGTTTATGTGAGTCCATTCCCTTTTCCCCTATGATTCTCTCCCCTCTCCCCTTTGGACCCTGTCAGCCTGTTCCATATTTGAGTGTCATTGGTCGTATTTTGCTTGCTTGTTTGGTTTGTTTAGAATCCTGTTAACGGTGAGATCATATGATATTTGTCTTTCACCACCTGGCTTATTTCGCTCAGCATACAGAGACACATGAAAAGATGCTCGATATCGCTAGCTATCAGAGAGATGCAAATTAAAACCACAATGAGATACCACTTAACACCAGTCAGAATGGCTATCATAAACAAAGAAACAAACAACAAGTGCTGGAGAGGTTGTGGGGAAAAGGGGACCCTAGTTCACTGTTGGTGGGATTGCAGACTGGTACAACCACTATGGAAAGCAGTATAGAATTTTCTAAGAAAACTAAAAATGGACGTGCCTTTTGACCCAGCAATTCCACTCTTAGGAGTATATCCTAAGAATCCTGAAACACCAATCCAAAAGAACCTATGCACCCCAGTGTTCATAGCAGCACAATTTACGATAGCCAAGAGTTGGAAGCAACCTAGATGCCCATCAGTCAATGACTGGATCACAAAACTATGGTACATTTACACAATGGAATTCTATGCCGCAGAAAGGAAGAAGGAACTACTACCCTTTGCAACATCATGGATGGAACTGGAAAGCATTATGCTGAGTGAAAATATATATTTTTTTAAATTAAAAAAAAGAAACTTCGGCAATGTAGTGGGATAACTACTTGAGAGTAACCACATAGAAAGGGAAGGAGTAACAATTTCATTCTGCCTACATTATCCCATTCTGCAAGCTGGCCTTGCCTGGTGCCAAGAGGAAACTCCTGCCTTGAAAGAGTTCCCCAAGCTGGGAAAGAAACAACTAGCTACCAGCTTCTCCAGCCTTTCATGGCACTGCATAAAGGACCTGCTTTGATTTCACCCCACCCAGAGACTAGCAAACCTGATATATACTGAAATGGCTAGGAAAAAGGAAGAAAAGCAGGGGTTACCAGTATCAGCCACAAAGCAGGATTGACCACGGCTCCTAGTGGACCTGCTCTACAGACAATCCCAACAGTTTTCACCACCAAATCAACAGCAAGTATAGCTGCTCTGGACCCCTTATGGATTTCACTATCTTTTACCCCACAGGTATTTACATTAGCTGACCTGCAGGTTGTTAAGTCTGTTTCCCACCCCCATGCTGAGCCCTGCCCTGCACCAGCAGCCAGCTCAGGCCACTGTAGCTGCATGAATACAAGGCATCAACATACACCCTCACAGCTGACCTTCACTGTTGTGCCTGTGCTCAGGGATAGCCCCTCCAGCTGTGCACTTAATACTGTTGGCCTGATGCCTATCACCAGCTTCTGTTGTCATGTGCACATCTGTGGCACAATCCTGTGGCCACACAAGTGCACATCAATAACCAAAAACCTAGCAGCTGCTCTATCTCCTGACTGTGGCCTGTACCACTAGATTAATCTGTAGCTGTGCACCTGCATGCTCCTGGCTTTAAACATTTTGCTTTAAAGAGAAGAGAAAGACACACACACATACACACACTTGTATTCTTACATAAAGATTGAAAGGATACACAGGAAAATGAAAGTGTTTACTTTGGGGCAGGGATGGAAGTAGCGGCAGATGGGATAAATAGATGGGGTGGTTGCACATCTTCCTGATGTACATGTTCATACATTAATTTTCAAACCAAGTGAATGTACAACTCTTTGAAAATTAAATTATATATTTTATTATTTTTGGTTATATAATTTTATCATAGCAAAGAGCCTAAACTAGAAATAGGAAGTTATTCTTTCCAGATCTCTGTGATCTTTATTCCTGGACTCACAGGTGAACCAAGAAGGCCACCATACTCAGTCTGAAAGTTACTTTTACAAACAAAATTTATGCCACTTTGTGTGTTGATTTCATTTTTTGTTTTTTTCCTTTTTATCTTCATTATATCTTTTTCCATTACCATTTAGTCCCCTTATACTCCCCTCCCCCAGCAATCACCACACTGTTGTCCATGTCCACAAGTCCTTTTTCCTTTTTGCTCAATCCCTCTACCCCATCCCCCCTACTAGTGTCATCTGTTCTCCATCATTGGGTCTGCCTCTGTTTTGCTTGTTAGTTCAGTCTGTCATTAAATTCCACATCTGAGTGAAATCACATACTATTTTTTCCTTGACTGGCTTATTTCACTTAGCATAATGTCCAGGTCCATCCATACTGTTGCAAGGGTAAAATTCTCTTCTTTTTTTTACAGCTGACTAAAATTTCATTGTGTAAATGTCCCATAGTTGTTTTATCCACTCATCTATTGATGGACACTTAGGCTGCTTCCATATCTTGGTAATTGTAAATAACACTGCAATGAACACAGGGGTGCTTATGCTCTTTCAAATTAGTGTTTTGGGTTCCTTTGAAAGTATCCCCAGAAGTGGGATCACTGGGTCAAAAGGCAGATCCATTTTTAATTTTTTGAGGTATATCCATAATGCTTTCCACAGTGGCTGCACCATTCTACATTCCCACCAAAAATGCAAAAGGGTTCCAATCATAGCCATTCAAGTGTCTATTCAGGACTTTTGCCCATTTTTTAATTGGGTTGTTTGTTTGTTTTTTTGCTGTTAAGTTTTGTACGTGTTTTACAAATTTTGGATATTAACTCCTTATCAAATGTATTGGTAAATATGTTCTCCCATTCTGTGGGTTGTCTTTTTATTCTGTTGATGATTTCATTTGCTGTACAATAAATATTTACTTTGATTCATCTTGTTAATTTATCTTGTTCCACTTGTTAATTTTTTCTTTTGATTCTCTTGCCTAGAGAGATACATCTGATACAAAATTTCTGCAAGCAATGTCTGAGGTTTTGCTGCCTATGTTTTCATCTAGGTTTTTATGGTTTCTGGTGTAACATTTAAGTCTCTGATCCATTTTGAATATATTTTTGTGTGTGGTGTAAGACAGTGGTCTAGTTCCATTTTTCTGCACATATCTGTTCAATTTTCCCAACACTATTTATTGAATAAACTGTCTTTAGCCAATTGCTTATGTTTGCATCCTCTGTCAAATATTAATTGACTATGAAGGTGTGGGTTTATTTCTGGGCTCTTTATTCTGTTCCAGTAATCTATGTATCTGTTTTTTTATGCCAGTACCAGGCTGTTTTGATTACTGTTTGGCCTTGCTGTATAGTATGATATTAAGTAGCATGATTCCTCCAACTTTGTTCTTCTTTCCTAGGATAGCTGTTGCTATGCAGGACCTTTTGTGATTCCACATGAATTTGTGAAATATTTCTTCTAGTTCTGTGAAATACGTAATTGGAATCTGGATAGGAATTGCATTGAATATATAGATTGCTTTGGGTAGTATGGACATTTTAACGATGTTAATTCATCCTATCCATGAAGATGATGCTTCCACTTATTTGAATATTCTTTTCATTTCTTTCTTCAGTGCCTTATGATTTTCTGAGTACAGATCTTTTATATTCTTGGTTAGGTATTTTATTCTTTTTGAAGCAATTGTGAATGAAATTGTTTTCTTGATTTTCCTTTCTGTTAGTTCATCTTTGGCATATAAAAATGCAACTGATTTCTGAATATTAATTTTGTATCCTGCTACTTTGCTGAATTCATTTATTGGTTCTAGCAGTTTCTTGATGGGATCTTTGGGGTTCTGTATGTACAGTATCATGTCATCTGCAAATAACAACAATTTTACTTCTTCCTTTTCAATTTGGACGCCTTTTATTTCTTCTTTTTGTCTGATTGCTGTGGCTAGGACTACCAGTACTGTGTTGAGTAAGGGAGTAAAGTGGATATGCTGTCTTGTTTCTGATTTTAAGGGGAATGCTTGTAGTTTTTGCCCATTGAGTATGATGCTGGCAGTAGGTTTGTCATACATGACCTTTATTATGTTTAGGTATGTTCCCTCTATTCCCACTTTGCTGAGAATTTTTATCATAAATGGGTGCCAGATTTTATCAAAGCTTTTCCTGCATTTCTTGATATGGATATGTGGTTTTTATCCTTTATTTTATTTATGTGGTTAATCACATTTATTGATTTGTGACTGTTGTACCATCCTTGCATTCCCAGACTAAATCCCACTTGATCATGGTGTATAATTTTTTGATGCATTGCTGCATTTCATTTGCTAATATTTATTTCAGGATTTTAGCATCTATGTTCATCAGTAATACTGGCCTATAATTTCCTTTCTGTGTAGTGTCTTTATCTGGTTTTGGAATCAGAATAGTGCTGGCCTTGTAAAGTGAGTTTGGGAGCCTTCCCTCCTCTTACATTTTATGAAATGGTCTGAGAAGGACAGGTGTTAGTTCTTCTTGGAATGCTTGGTAAAATTCACCTGTGAAGTCATCTGGTCCAGGGCTTTTGTTTGTTTGTTTGTTTTTTTATTACTGTTTCAATTTCATTAGGTGTAATCTATTTAGATTCTCTGATTCTTTTTATTTATCTTTGGAAGATTGGATGTTTCTAGAAATTCATCCATTTCATTCAGGTTGCCCAGTTCATTGTCATATAATTGTTTATAATATTTTCTTACAATCTTTTGTTTCTTTGCTGTTAGTTGTTATTTCTTCTCTCTAATTTCTTTTTTTTAATTTAAATATTTTATTTATTTATTTATCTTTAGAGGGGAAGGAGAGAGGGAGAGAAACATCAATGTATGGTTGCCTTTTGTGCGTCCCCTGCTGGGAGTTGGCCTGCAGGGAACCGGCCTGCAACCCAGGCATGTGCCCTGACTGGGAATCGAACCGTGATCGTCTGGTTCACAGGCCCATGCTCAATCCACTGAGCTACACCAGCCAGGGCCTTCTCTCATTTCTGAATTCATTTATTTGGGTACTTTCTCTTTTTGTCTTGATGAGTCTGGATAAAGGTTTGTCTGTCTTGTTTATCTTTTCAAAGAAGTAGTTCTTGAATTCATTGATCTTTTGTATGGTTTTTTATAGCCTCTATTTCATTTATTTCTGCTCTGACCTTTATTGTTTTCTTTCTTCTACTCATTTTGGGCTTTGTTTGTTGTTCTTTTCCTGGTTTTTTTAAGTGTGATGTTAGATTGTTTCTGGTTCCTTTAAGTGTAATGTTAGATTGTTTATTTGAGCTTTTTCTTGTTTTTCAGCATAGGCCTGTAATGCTACGGATTTTCCCTCTTAGGATTGCTTTCCCAGTGTCCCACAGATTTTGGATTGTTGTGTCCTCATTTTCATTTGTTTCAAAGTATCTTTTGATGTCATTCTTTTTAAATATATATATATTTTTTTATTTATTTAATATTTTATTTTTATTTATTTTTTAGAGAGAGGAGACGGGAAGGAGAAAGAGTGGGAGAGAAACACCAATGTGTGGTTGCCACTCATGTGTCCCCTGCTGGGAACTGGCCTGCACCCAGGCATGTGCCCTCACTGGGAATCGAACCAGTGACCCTTTGCTTCACAGGCGCATGCTCAATCCACTGAGCTACACCAGCCAGAGCATCATTCTTGATCTCATTGTTGATCAATTCATTGTATAGTAATGTGTTACTTAGCTTCCATGTATCCGAGTATTTTTCAGTGTTTTTCTTGTGATTGTTTTCTAGTTTCATAACATGGTCAGAGAAGATGCCTGATATATTTCCAATCATCTTAAATTTATTGAGACTTGTTTTATGTCCCAGCATGTGGGCTATCCTAGAAAATATTCCATGTGTGCTTGAAAAATATGTATATTCTACCACTTTGGCATGAAACACTCTGAAGCTGTCAATTAAATCTATTTTATCTAATTTGTCATTTAGTGCCACTGTCTCCTTGTTGATTCTTCTGCATGGAAGATCTATCCATTAAAGTCAATGGGGTGTTAAGATCCCCAAATATGACTGTATTTCTCTCTATCTCTCCTTTTATGTCCATTAAAATTTGCTTTACATATTTAGGTGTTCCTATGATGGGTGCATAAACGTTTGCCAGGGTTATATCCTCTTGGACTGTTCCTTATCTTCATGTTGTGTCCTTCTTTGTCTCTTACTATAGCTTTGACTTTAAAGTATATTTTGTTGAATGTAAGTGCTGCTACTGCAGCTTTTTTTTCTTTTCCATTTTCATCAAATATCTCTTTACTTTTACTGTGTGTCTTTCGATCTGAGATGGGTCTCTCTCTAAGACAGCATATATATATGTGGGTCTAGTTTTCTTATCTATTCAGCTACTCTCTGTATTTTGGTTGGAGCATATAAGCCTTTTACATTTAATGTGATTATTGATAGGTATGTGTGTAGTGCCATTTTATTGTTAGACTGTTTTCCTCTGTTTCCTCCTGGCTTTCTCTTTTTCTTCTTAAAGTAACATTTGTTGCAGTACTGGTTTGGTGTTAGCAAACTCCTTTAGCTTTTTCTTATCTGAGAAGCTCCTTATTTCTCCTTAAATTTTAAATGATAGGGGACTTCCGCCAAGATGGAGGCATAGGTGAAAACACTGTGCCTTCTCCCACAACCAAGTTTGAATAAAACAAAGGTTTGGAGAAACAAAGACACAACCAAAGGACAGAAACTTGAATTATACGGAAGTCCAACAACATCTAACCATTCAATGGGGATGGTAAGAGGGGCGGAGCCAGCAATGGAGTAGGGTTGGGCAGGATAGATCCCCCAACCCAGGTGCTCAAGTGGCCCAGACTCAGTCAGGGTGCGGGGCAGACTGACCCCGGTCGCATATTCGTGCACAGTGAGACAGACCACGCAGGCCCCAGGGAGCGAGGGCTGACGGCAGTGGCACACTCGTGTGTAGTGGGACAAAACGCATGGGCCCGGTGATGGCAGCAACTGCGGCACCAGTGAGGGCCAGGGCGGTAGGCGGCAGATGGGACACCACGTCCCTCTTTGACCCCGCCCCCACATACAGCGTCACAACCCAGCGACTTAGTTGCCTTGTTCTAGTGAACACTTTAGGGCTCTGAATCTGCTATGGAACAGGCACGAACAGCCCAAAAGATGGTGCAAGAAGAACTCAAAGTCCCAGAGCCAATAACTCTAAGCGACTGAGAAATTGCCAGCCTCTCAGAAGCACAATTCAAGACACTATTTATCAGGATGCTTACAGAACTGGTAGATTATAGTCACAAATTAGAGGAACATAGTCACAAATTAGGGGAACATATGAAGGCTAAACTAATTGAAATGAAGGGAGATGCACAGGAAACCAATAGTGATGGAAAGGAAACTGGGACTCAGATCAATGGAATGGACCAGAAGGAAGAACAAAACATCCCACCAGAAAGGAATGAAGAAATGAGAATTCAAAAAAATGAGGAGAGGCTTAGGAACCTCCAGGACATCTTTAAACATTCCAACATCCGGATTAAAGGGGTACCAGAAGGGGGAAAGAAATAGTCACGAGTGGAAAAGTTATTTGAACAAATAATAAAGGATAAGTTCCCCCATCTGGCAACGGCAATAGACTTCCAGGAAATCCAGGAAGCTCAGAGAGTCCCAAAGAAGTTGGACCCTAGAAGGAACACACCAAGGCACATCATCATGACATTAGCCAAGACCAAAATGAAGGAGAGAATCCTAGAAGCATCAAGGGATAAGGGGACAGTCACCTACAAAGGAGTACCCATCAGACTGTCAGAGGATTTCTCAAAAGAGACCTTACAGGCAAGAAGGGGCTGGAAAGAAGTATTCCAAGTCATGAAATCCAAAGACCTACAGCCAAGATTGCTTTATCCAGCAAAATTTTCATTTAGAATGGAAGGGCAGATAAAGTGCTTCTCAGATAAGGTCAAGTTCAAGGAGTTCATCATCACCAAGCCCTTATTATATGAAATGCTAAAGGGACTTATATAAGAAAAAGAAGATGAAAAATATTAACAGTGAAAGGACAGCAAACACACAGTTATTAACAACCACACCTAAAACAAAAGCAAACCAAGAGGACAGCTAGATCGGGAGTGGGACCATAGAAATGAAGAGCACATGGAGGGTTAGAAACAGGGGGGTGGGAGGGGAAGAAGGGGGGAGAAGGCACAGAAAATAGCATAGATGGTAGGTAGAAAATAGATAGCGGGGAGGGCGAGAATAGTGGGGGAAATATAGAATCCAAAGAACTTGAGACACGTGGTTATAAACTAAGGGGGGGAGAATGGTGGGGGAGGGAGTGTGCGGGTGGAGGGGAATGAAGGGGGGGAATAGAACAACTGTAATTGTATAATCAATAAAGTATATTAAAAAATTTTAAATGATAGCTTTGCTAGGTAAAGTAGCCTTCATTATAGGTGCTTGCTTTTCATCACTTTGAATATTTCACACACTTCCCTTCTGGACTGAAATGTTTCTTATGAGTAATCAAATGACTCCCTTGGTGCTCCCTTATAAGTAACTATTTGCTTTTCTCTTGTGGCTTCTATAATTCTTTCCTTGTCTTTAAGCCTTGTCATTTTAATTATGATGTGTCTTGGTGTATGCCTGTTTGGGTCCAACTTGTTTGGGACTCCCTGAGTTTCCTGGACTTGTGAAACTTTTTCCTTCACCAGATTAGAGAAGTTTTCAGTCATTATTTCTTCAAATAGGTTCTTGACCCCTTGCTCACTTTCTTCTTCTGGTATTCCCATGATTCGGATGTTATTATGCTTCATGTTGTCCAAGATATTTCTTAAGCTCTCTTCATTTTTATAAATTCTTTTTTCTTTTTGCTGCTCTGCCTGATTTCTTTTACCTTGTCTTCGAAATACTGATTTCTGCTTCATGTAATCTACTGCTTATTCTTCCAGGGTATTACTTATCTCAAATATATCATTCTTTATTTCTTACTGATCCTTTTTTATGGATTCTACATTTTTAAAATATATTTTATTGATTATGCTATTACGATTATCCCACTTTCCTCCCTTCATTCCCCTCCACCCTGCACACCTGCTTCTACTAACATTCACCCACTTTATTTCATGTCCATTTGTCATACGTATAAGTTCTTTAGCTTCAGCATTTCCCATACTACTCTTGCCCTCCCCCTGTCTATTTTCTACCTACCATTTATGCTACTTTTTCTCTGTACCTTCTCCTTCCCTCTCTCCTCCTCCCACTCCCCTGTTGCTAACCCTCAATGTGATCTCCACTTATGTGCTTCTGTTTCTGTTCCAGTTGTTTGCTTAGTTTGTTTTTGTTTTTATTTTAGGTGTGGTTGTTAATAACTGTGAGTTTGTTGTCATTTTACTATCATGTTCTTTATCTTCTTTTTCTTAGATAAGTCCCTTTAACATTTCATATAATAAGGGCTTGGTGGTGATGAACTCCTTCAACTTGACCTTATCTGAGAAGCACTTTGTCTGCCCTTCCACTGTAAATGAAAGCTTTGCTGGATAGAACAATCTTGGATGTAGGTCCTTGGATTTCATGACTTGGAATACTTCTTTCCAGCCCCTTCTTGCCTGTAAGGTCCCTTTGAGAAATCAGCTGACAGTTTGATGGGAACTCCTTTGTAGGTGACTGTCTCCTTGTCTCGTGCTGCTTCTAGGATCCTCTCCTTCCTTTTAATCTTGGCTAATGTAATTATGATGAGCCTTGGTGTGTTCCTTCTTGGGTCCAACTTCTTTGGCATTCTCTGAGCTTCCTGGATTTCCTGGAAGTCTATTTCCTTTGCCAGACTGGGGAAGTTCTCCTTTATTATTTGTTCAAATACTTTTCCACTTGTTGCTCTTTCTCTTCTCTTTCTGATACCCCTATAATTCGGATGTTGGAATGTTTAAAGATGTCCTGGAGGTTCCTAAGTCTCTCCTCATTTTTTTGAATTCTCATTTCTTCATTCTTTTCTGGTTGGATGTTTCCTTCTTCCTTCTGGTCCACAGCATTGATTTGAGTCCCAGTTTCCTTCCCATCACTATTGGTTCCCTGAGCATTTTCCTTCATTTCACTTAGTGTTGCCTTCACTTTTTCATCTAATTTGCGACCAAAATCAACCAGTTCTGTGAGCGTCCTGATCAGCAGTATTTTGAACTGTGCATCTGATAGGTTGGCTATCTCTTGGTTGCTTAAAAGTATTGGCTCTGCGGCTTCGGTTTGTTCTTCTGATTGAGCCATTTTTGGTCTCTTTGTGCCTGTTATGTATGAGGGGCAGAGCCTTAGGCGTTCACCAGGGTGGGGCAACCCACTCACTGAGTTGTGATGCTATATGTGAAGGCAAAGTCAGAGATGGAATAATGGCACTTGCTCCACTCTCTCTCTAATTTTGGTCCCCTCTGCTGCTTCCCACAAGCAAATTGGGCCCTTCTGGTGCTGGTTCCTGGGTGTGTGGCTTTGTGTATGTTCTAGGACCCTGTGAGTCTCTCCAACAAACTCTCCTATGCGGCTGGGAGTTTCTCCCGCTGCCTCAACCCACACAGGTATTTTTAATCAGTAGTTTGAGGCTTCATTTCCCAATGCTGGGGCCCTGGGTTGTGCAGCTCATCCCACTCCTCAGTTGTTCCTATTGGTTTATCTGTGAGAGAATGTGAGACCACCCAGTCTGCAATCTGCCGCCTCACCTCAAAACCTCTGACTGAAAAAACCTGTGGGAATTGCAGTGCTAGAAGAAACTCCCAGCCTCACAGGAGAGGTTTTTGGAGAGACCCACAGGGTCCTAGAATGTACACAAACCCACCTACCCAAGATCAGCATTGAAAGTGTCCAACTTGCTTGTGGGTAACAGGGGAAGTGATTGAAAGCCATCAGAGACCTGAGCAAGTGATATTGTTCCTTCTAGGACTCCTTCCTCCCCACACACACACAGCACTGCAATGCAGTGACATGGGTTGCCTCACTCTGGTGAATACCTAAGGCTCCATCCCTTACTATGTAACAGGAGTGCCCAGACCAAAAAAAATAATGTCCCAAATGAAAGAACAGATCAAAGCTCCAGAAAATACAACTAAGCGATGAAGAGATAGCCAACCTATCAGATGCAGAGTTCAAAACACTGGTAATCAGGTTGCTCACAGAAAGAGTTGAATATTGTCACAAAGTAGAGGAAAGAGTGAAGCCTATGAAAAGTGAAATAAAGAAAAATGTACAGGGAACGAACAATGAAAAGAAAAACTGGGACTCAAATAAACAGTTTTGACTAGAAGGAAGAATGAACATTCAACCAGGAAAGAATGAAGAAACAGAATTTAAAAATATAAGGAGAGGCTTAGAAACCTCTGGGGCAACTTTAAACACTCCAACATCCAAATCATAGGGGTACCAGAAGGAGAAGAAGAACAGCAAGAAGTGGAAAACTTATTTGAAAAAAATAATGAAGGCGAAATTCCCCAATCTGGCAAAGAAGTCCAGGAAGTCTGGGAAGCTCAGAAAGTCCCCCAAAAGTTGGGCCCAAGGAAGCACACAGCAAGGCACAACATAATTACATTACCCAAGAGTAAAGATAAGGAGAGACTTTTAAAAGCAGCAAGATAAGAGGAGATAGTTACCTACAAAGGAGTCCTATAAGATACTCAGCTGATTTCTCAAAAGAAACCTTGCAGGTAAGAAGGGGCCATAAAGAATATTTAAAGTCATGAAAGGCAAGGACCTAGATCTAAGATTACTCTATCAAGTGAAACTATAACTTAGAATGAAAGGACAGATAAAGTGCTTCCCAGATAAGGTGAAGTTAAAGGAGTTCATCATCACCAAGCACTTATTACATGAAGTGTTAAAGGGAATTATCTAAGAAAAAAGAAAATGATTAAAACTATGAATAGTAGACTTCCAGTCAAGATAGAGGCATAGGTGGAAACACTGTGCCCTCTTCCACAACTAAATTTAAAGACAGCGAAGTTTTAGAAACAAAAACGCAGCCAAAACAGTGAAAATTGAACTGTACGGAAGTCCAACAACAATGAACCACTCAGCCAGACTGTGTCACAACCCAGCGACCGGGTCTCCCAGCCCTGATGAACACCTAAGGCTCTGCCCCTCATACATAAAAGGTGAGAACAGACCAAACAATATGACTCAAGAACAGCTCAAGGCCCCAGAGCCTATAATTCTAAGTGACCAAGAAATAGCCAACCTCTCAGATGCACAGTTCAAAACACTGGTGATCAGGATGCTCACAGAATTGGTTGATTTTAGCCACAAATTAGAGGAACATATGCAGGCTAAACTGATTGAAATGAAGGGAAATGCACAGGAAACTAATGGTGATGAAAAGGAAACTGGGATTCAAATCAAGGGAGTGTTCCAGAAGGAAAAAAGAAACAACCAAACCAAGAAACAACAAAAACAACGAAGAAAGGAAGAAACAAGAATTCAAAAAAATGAGGAGAGGCTTAGGAACCTCCAGGACATCTTTAAACATTCCAACATCCGAATTATAGGGGTGCCAGAAGGGGAAGAGAAACAGCCACGAGTGGAAAATGTATTTGAACAAATAATAAAGGATAACTTCCCCCATCTGGCAAAGGCAATAGACTTCCAGGAAATCCAGGAAGCTCAGAGAGTCCCAAAGAAGTTGGACCCAAGAAGGAACACACCAAGGCACATCATAATTACATTAGCCAAGATTAAAATGAAGGAGAGAATTCTAGAAGCAGCAAGAGATAAGGGGACAGTCACCTACAAAGGAGTTCCCATCAGACTGTCAGCTGATTTCCCAAAAGAGACCTTACAGGCAAGAAAGGGCTGGAAAGAAGCATTTCAACTCATGAAATCTAAAGACCTACATCCAAGATTGCTCCATCTAGCAAAGCTTTCATTTAGAATGGAAGGGCAGAAAAAGTGCTTCTCAGATAAGGTCAGATTTAACGAGTTCATCATCACAAGCTATTATTATATGAAATGTTAAAGGGACTTATCTAAGAAAAAGATGAAAAATATGAACAGTGAAAGAACAGCAAACTCACAGTTATTAACAACCACACCCAAAACAAAAGCAAACCAAGAAGACAGCTAGATCGGGAGTGGAACCATAGAAATGGAGATCACATTGAGGGTGAGCAACAGGGGTGTGGGAAGAGGAGAAGGAGGGAAAAGGTACAGAGAATAAGTAGCATAGACGGTAGGTAGAAAATAGACAGGGGGGAGGGCAGGAATACTATGGGAAATACAGAATCTAAAGAACTTGTGACACATGGACATGAATGAAAGGGAGGGAATGGTGGGGGAGGGGTGTGCAGGGTGGAGGGGAGTGACGGGGGGAATGGGACAACTGTAATGGAATAATCAATAAAATATATTTAAAAAACTATGAATAGTAGAATGGCAATAAAGTCACAACTATCAGCAACTATCAAACCTAAAAAAAAATCTAAGCAAACAACTAGGACAGGAACAGAATCACAGAAATGGAGATCACATGGAGGGTTATCAGTGGGGAGGGGGAAGGTGGAGAATGGGGGGAAAGGTACAGTGAATAAGAAGCATAAATGGTGGGTACAAAATAGATGGGGGGGGGCGTTAAGAATAATGTAGGAAATGGAGAAGGCAAAGAACTTACATGTATTACCCTGAACATGAACTAAGGTGGAGGGAATTATGATGGAAGGTGTGGTACAGGGTGGAGGAGAATAAAGGGAAGAAAAAAATGGGAAAATTTAATAGCGTAATCAATAAAATATATTTTAAAAGGAATAATTAATTCTCATCTTATTTGAAATTTAATATACTGTGTTGTATGAAGGATTACTCCATGTTAGTTTTTTAAATTCTCATATCCAATTGTCCCCCAAAATTTCTGAGTTCTTTCACATCTAGATATTGATTATGTTTTGACATTAATTACATTTTTATAACAGCAGATGTTTTACTCTACTCATTATTTTTTGTTCTAAAGTTGTTACATTGTTTTCATGCTGCTACTTTATACATTTAAAAAAATCTACCAGCATCTTTGTTATATAATATTTTTTGAAACCTGATGTTCTCACTGTTTTCCAGAGGAATTTTTTTAATTCATTTTTACTTTATGTTTTCCATTACCATCTGTTACCCTTATATCCTCCTCTGCTCCATAATCACCATATTGTTGCCCATGTTCATAAGTCCTTTTGCTCTTTGCTCAATCCCTCCACCCCCTAACCTCCCCCACCCAGAGCTCTCAGTCTGCTCTCTGAGCTTCTGTCTATTTTGCTTACTAGTTCAGTTTGTTCATTAGATTCTAATTATGTGTGAAATTGTGTGTTATTTGTCTTTCTCTGACTGGCTTACTTCATTTAGCATAATGTTCTCTAAGTCCATTCATGCTGTCACAAAGGAAAAAACTTTCTTCTTTGATATGGCCAAGTAGTATTTTATTGTGTAAATATCATATAGTTGTTTTATCCACTCACCTGCTGGTGGACACTCAGGCTGTTTCCAATATTGGCTGTTGTAAATAACGCTGCAGTGAACATAAGGGTGCATATATTCTTTCAAATTAGTGTTTCGGATTTCTTCAGATAAATTGCCAGAAGTAGAGTTACTGGGTCATAAAACAGTTTCATTTTTAATTTTTTGAGTTATATCCTTTCTGCTTTCCACAGTGGCTGCACCAATCTACATTCCCACCATCAGTGCGCCAAGGTTTCCCTGGTTTCTCCACATCCTCACCAACACCTGCTGTCTGTCGATTTATTGTTGATAGCCATTCTAATCAGTGTGAGGTAATATCTCATTTTGATTTTAATTCACATTTCTCTCATGATTAGTGATGTTGAGCATCTTTCCACATGTCTATAGGCCATATGTATGTCCTCTTTGGAGAAGTGTCTATTCAGGTCTTTTGACCATTTATTAATTGGATTTTGGGGGGTGTTAAGTTTTATAAATTCTTTATAAATTTTGGATATTAACCCCTTATCAAATGTATTGGGTAATATGTTCTCCCATTCTATGGGTTGTCTTTTTACTTTGTTGATGATTTTCTTTGCTGTGCAAAAACATTTTAGTTTGGTGTAGTCCCATTTGTTATTTTTGTTTGTTTGTTTCTCTTGCCTGAAGAGATATATCAGAAAAAATATTGCTATGAACAATTTCTGAGGTTTTACTGCCTATGTTTTCTTCTAGGATTTTTATGGCTTCAGGTCCAACATTTAAGTCTTCAATCCATTTTTATTTTATTTTTGTTCATGGTGCAAGATAATCATCTTGTTTCATGTTTCTGCATGTATCTGTCCAGTTTTCCCAGAGCCATTTATTGAATAAATTATCTCTAGCCCATGGTATGTGCTAGTTCTTCTGTCAAATATTAATTGACTATAAAGGTGTGAGTTTATTTCTGGGTTCTCTATTCTGTTCTACTGATCTATGTGTCTGTTTTTATGCCAGTACAATGCTATTTTGATTACTATAGCCTGATAGTATAGTTTAATATTAGGTAGTGTGATCCCTCTAAACTTAGTCTTCTTTCTCAAGATCGTAGTGGCTATTTGAAGTCTTTTGTGGTTCCATGTACTTTTTTAGAATGTTTTTTCTAGTTCTGTGAGATAGGCCATTGGTATCTTAATAAGAATTACACTGAATGTGTGAATTGCTTTGGGTAGTATGGACATTTTAATGATGTTAATTTGTTCCATCCATGAACACAGTATGTGCTTCTGATTATTTTTAGCTTTTTTAGTTTTTTTCTTCAGTGTCTTATAATTTTTTGAGTATAGGTCTTTTATATCCTTGGTTAGATTTATTCCTAGGATTTTTTGAAGCAATTGTGAATGGGATTGTTTTCTTAATTTTCCTTTCTCATAGTTCATTATTGGCATATAAAAATGCAACTGATTTCTAAATATTAATTTTGCATCTTGCTACTCTACTAAATTCATTTTTCAGTTCTAGTAATTTTAGGGTGAAATTTTTAGGATCCTCTATGTATATTATCGTGTCATCTGGGTGCCTTTTATTTCTTCTTCTTGCCTTATTGCTATAGCTAGGACTTCCAGTATTATGTTGAATAAGAAAGGTGAAAATGGATATCCCTGTCTTTCTCCCAATCTTAAGGGGAATGCTTGTAGGTTTTGCCTGTTGAGTATGATGGTGGAACTTGTTTTGTTGTATATGGCCTTTATTATGTTTAAGTATGTTCCTTCTATTTCCACTTTGCTGAAAGTTTTTATCGTAAATAAGTGCTGGATTTTATCAAATGCTTTTTGTTCATGTATTGATACGATCATGTGGTTTTTATCTTTTATTTTGTTTATGCAGTATATTACAATTATTGATTTGCAAATACCAACTGTAAGGTTACGACAAAATGGAAAATGCAACAAGGTGTAAAGCAGGATGTTATTAAGGCTGTACTCCCCGCCCCCAGAATGTTCCAGGAAGATGGGATGAGTGGTTAGCCAAGTAAATAGCCAAATAAGGTAAATATGTGGAGCAAGGCAGACCGCCAGAATCTGCCCGCCAACGAGTAACCCCGCCAATCAAAAGAAAAAGCTGTGTTCAATTGCACCAATTGCTAACAGCCACATCTGCTTCTGGATACTGCTTGCTTGCTGCGCTCTATAAAACCCCTGTAGTCTGTAAGCCAGGCGCGACTTCCATATTGCAGCTCTGAGGAGCTACGTGACTCCGGTCACAGTTGGGGAAGTTCGCCCCTGCGCAGGTAAAGCTTTTGGCCAATAAATAACATCACGAGCTCTAAGTGCCTGGACATTTGGTTTCTCGCCATTCGAATACAACATTTGGAGACCCCAGCGAGATTTTAACTTCCCGCTGGGGAGGTTTCATCCAGGAACCGAAAGAGAACCGCCGGGCCCGGTAAGTTTTTGGGAGGATCCTCATTTGGTTTCGGTGGTCTAGACCTTCAGAGCCCCGAGGTGGTAGGCGACACATCGCCGGTAGTCCACCCGGGGAATTCCTAAGGAGAGGACGCTCTCGGGAATCGGAGCTAGGCTCCCGCGACAAAGTCACAGTTGGTTTCACTTTTCGCGCTGCGCCGCGCTGCGAGACGTATGCCTGAGAACCGCAGTTCGCCTGTGTGTGATCAGAGAGTTTGTTTGTCCATGTGTTTCCTGCTAACCTTAATTGCTGCCCTCCTTATTTTTATTTCTGAAGTCCCCAAGGTTGTCCAGAGGACCAGTATGGGACAGGGAGGCTCCACACCGGACACTGCCCTCCAGTGTCTGCTAAATAATTTTTCTGATTTTCAGAGACGAGCCCAGGGTTATGGCGGACCACCGCCGGATCCTGAAATCCTCCGGACTTTCAGTGAGCTGGAGTGGCCAACCGTCGGTGTGGGATGGCCGTCAGAAGGAACCTTTGACCTACCACTCCTCTTCGCCGTCCGAGGAGTGGTCTACCGGGTCCCCCACCCAGACCAAATGGTGTACATAGATGTCTGGGTAGACATCGCCACTGACCGTCCTGGATACATCTGCCGGTGCCAAACTGATGGGCGGAGGAGGCGGCGGGCGGTGTGTGTAGCAGCGCCACGGGGCGGGATTAACCACCCCGAGGGGGGACTTGGGCGCCTACCGCAGTCAACAGACGGGAAGGAGAAGCCTAGGTTATATCCAGTATTGCAAGGGGACTCAGAAGATCTCCTAGTCTCGCCTACTGCCCCTCCACCCTACCCCCTCCTGAGACCAGATACCACAGAGAGGGGGGAGGTGCAGAGTCCCCCCCACACCAGAGGAGGGAGTAGGTACGGGGGGGGG